>NW_027526203.1:485886153-486453653 GCF_048455015.1 Haemaphysalis longicornis
TCCGCAGGCGAACAACCAGCACGCCAGCGCCGCCGTGTGCTTTCCCACCACCCTTTCCCACGCTCTTAGTGGATCCGTCAGGAGGAAAAGTTAAGACAACCCTTTTTTATGACCTCACCAGTCAATTATCACTCACGCGCCCAGCCGCGAAAATTAGGTATACAGCAAGTGCTTATGGCCATGAAAATTCAACAAGAAACTAAAAAAAATCAGACACCCCCTCCCTCCCAACCGATCATGCAGATCGCGATTGTTGCCGTACCCGCAGGTAACCTGAATTCCGAGCCCACATTGACGCATGAAACTTAACAGCCAACCATAGCTGCCTGCTAGGCTACTCAAAAGGACTCAAACTCAAAATGTACTCAAAACTCCTATGTACTCAGAGCTCAAAATGTACTCAAAACTCAATATGTAATCAAACTCAAAATGCACTCAAACTCAAAATGTACTCAGAACTCAAAATGGACTCAAACTCAAAATGTACTCAGAACTCAAAATGGACTCAAACTCAAAATGGAATCAAACTCAAAATGTACTCAGAACTCAAAATGGGCTCAAACTCAAATTGTACTCAGAACTCAAAATGGACTCAAACTCAAAATGGACTCAGAACTCAAAATGAACTCAACCTCAAAATGTACTCAGAACTCAAAATGGACTCAAACTCAAAATGTACTCAGAACTCAAAATGGACTCAAACTCAAAATGTACTCAGAACTCAAAACTAGGTCTCAGGCGTACTCAAACTCAATCGGACTCAAACTCAGTCGGGATCACTTGGCTCAAACTCACTCAAGCTCAAACTCACCATGCCACACTAGCCTCGCACTCACTCAAACTCAAACTCACGCGTGAGTTTGAGTCCAAATGAGTCTGAGTGAGTGGACTCATGAGTGAGTTCGCCGACCTCTGGCCTCAACAGACTGCTCTTCGTCAACTCCAAACGAACACATACCCACACCCTACGAGGCTGCACGCTATACACCCCGCGCTCTATGATCCTCTGTCCCTGCCACGATTTACCACATGGTATGGCAATGCGATGTTGACCCCGACATTGACTCCATCCCAAACCCCTCCCGAGAGCAGTGGGAGAGAGAACTCGCTAGCTCTTGCCCCAGCAGACAGCTGCAGCTGATCGAACAGCCGAAGAGGGCGGGTCGCTCCAATGGCGCCTTGGACTGAGGGCTCCACCCACAAGACTTTTCGAAACAATAAAAGTTGTACTCCTCCTCTACCTCCTCCATGGTGAGCGCGTCAGCGGTCCGTTCCTTAATGAGCACCAGCTGGCCTACTGGGTGGGGGTGGTGGGGAGGTGGCGATTCCTTCCTGTCTGTAGCATAGGGGGATTTTAGCTCTAGCATGTGCTCGGCTCCCCATGAGTAAAGATGGTCCTGTAGTTCATTTCCCCGAAGTCCGGTGTCGATCAGGAATCCAATCGCCCGGGCTCCGGTTGATTTGGCAGGAGGCTGGCAGGGCGATGGTGTTGATGTTCTTGGAGATGGCGGTCGAATTGACGAACTCGAGGCGTTGGGGTTGATTAACTGAAACGGAGAGTTTATATACAGCTATTTACAGTAGGATAACTGGGTACATGAGTAATAAAAAGAAAAACTTCAAACTGCAGCTAGACGCTAGCTCCGAGTGCGCATAAATCACTCGAGCTCCTCAACTTCGTCTAACTCTGCTATTCTCGGAGCGTACACAAACCACTCGAGAAACGACGGCCGAGACCCTGTCTCGCCGCAGGATCCGTCTAGTTGCCCGGTACGGCGCTGCACCCTAAACCTCCTACGCGATCTTAACCTCGACTAGGGGGCTCACAAATCCCAACCTAGCTTTAACCGTCGAGACTCCTTGTCCCGCCGGGAACTGCCCAGCTCGGCGCTCAGACGAGAACGATTTCCAACGGCCAAGTTCGGCCTTATACAACCTCGAGATCACCCTCTCTCGGGAACGCCCCTGTAGCGTTCGTACATGCGTAAGGGAGTGCCCAAATTCACGTAGACAGCTGTCACTCAGCACGCCACGGAATATTCAATGAAGCGCCGCCATCTTTGGGTCAACGGCACGCTCGCAGACGAGCAGGTGCGCGTGACCCCGCGGGGTGAGAGCTAAACACGGCGACCGTGCACTGGGCCGGCCAGTGCGTGTTGACAATGCTGTCACGCGGGGCGCGCGCTTCGACGACGGTAATCCCACCACCTCCGTGCGTCATGCAGACCGTTCCCGGAATCCGGCGGCGCCGTCTGCTTTCTCAATGGGGGATTATCCCTGTGGTATGCGGTAGGCCAGACAATCCGTCTCCCGTGCGCGCCGTGACGAATTGGCGACGGCTGTAGCGTAGAGGCTACAGTGCTGGGCCACCAGACAGAGCGGCGGGTTCTCACGCGCAGGCCGGGCGCCTGGCCGCTAATCTCAAAAGTGGCCCGTACACCATGCTACCCCGATGCGGTTCAACGGGCGCTTTCGGTGCCTCCGGAGCACGTGAAGTGCCTCGAGCGTCGAAGCAGTCTGCTGCCCACCCTCCGCCGGCAGTGTGCCAGCCGCCTCCCAGTGAAGTGAGCTGGCCGGCGTAAGGCGGTTGCCCTCTCCCACGTTACTGTATAGATACGTGAGGGGACGGCAATTTACCACGACGTCCAATTCTGTCAAATTGGTGGCCACTTCATGCCAGCCGAAAACTCTCCTCGCGATCACTTTCTCCAGTGCCCCTTTCACTGAACGCACCAGCCCTTCGTAAAAGCCTCCCCGGCACGGTAAAAAGAAATTACGTTCCCTAAGGAATCGTGTTCATCGCACACATGTCATCTACAGTACTGGCAGCCGTGCCAGCCGAAGGGGCCGTACGAGACTTCTCTCCTGTCGGTCAATAGACATCAGAGTCGCCGGCGTTGCGCTCACCACGTGTAAAAAACAAGGCGTCAAGTGATTAGCTTCAGATTGTTGAAATATTGCCGCTTCCGCCCAAAGCGATGCGAGAGCTATCTGATCTCACACGGAACAGCAACCAACCCTGAGAGCTGCTAGCCGAATCTGACCTCGGACGTTCTGCGGCACGGCCATGGCACTCGAACGCGCCGCCGTAAACTTTCACACAGACCAAGCGGACCACCAGTTTCCTGACGGACTCACCGCCACGTTTACTTTAGCGATTGGATTGGGATTTTGGCTGGGAATTATTGTGCCACCTTTCCTTCGCATCATAGCAGCGCGATGACTGTGGTGTATTGTTACGGACCGGTTCCGACCAGTGTTGCGACCGAGTGGGGCACCCGATCCGAGCTCCGTGGCCTCCGACATACGAGTGGTAGCGTGTATGATGCGAGCGGCCAGCCGCTGTTGCAGCCGTGAAGAAGTCCAGAAGCCGTAGGCTAACGTAACTGTTTACTTCATAGTGAGAGGTGAGCCGAAGCCAAGGAACAATGCCCCGACGGGCGAGGTTACAATACAGGACTCGAGCAGAGTGACAGCATGGATTCGCTGCTCTAACAGGAATGGATTACAGCGCTTGGGCGGCTTCTATTTATACGCAAAAGCCGTAACGGTCAAAACGCCAACAAGCGGCAACACGCCACGAACGTCACAGACACACACAACGCTCTTTCCAGATTTCTGAGTCGTCGGTAACCTCGGTGCACGTTGAGTCCGAGAGAGGGGAGAGAAGAGGACTCCGCTGAGATCGCGAGGCCTCTGTGTCCTTGAACAAGTCTCGACGTGCCGCTGGCAACCGCCGGAGTTTGAAGCGCGTTGAAAGCGAGGCGTCTGGCCCGGCTTGTCGAAACTTGAATGATGAGTCACCGACATGGTGGCGCCTGACGGCTGAAAGGCTCACGCAGTGGCTTCGCCGCACAGCCGAGGAGTGATGCGGAAAAGTACGGCGGCGCTGGCCGATTCATAATACCAGTGACTCATCTTTGCACCGCTGGCGGGCCGACTCGTGTATTCTCACGCAGGGTTACTAACCGCCCCGATTTTGCGGTACTGTCCCGACTTTTCATACAACGCTCCGAGTCCCGCACCGTCCCTGTAGGGAGAGCTATAGGTCCCGGTTTTGTTCCGGACCACCCGGTCAACAATTTTTTTCATCCAAAGCACGCTCAACAAGGCGCGTCACGCTCCGGAACACAAAGTTAGCGCGAACTTGTCCAGACAGAGCTTCAGGTATCACTCTACAATTGGTCACGCGTAGTAAGCGTGAAATACGCTGCTTCGCTTCGCTAACTTCTTTTTTAGCACCACGTGACTCAAAATACGCGTTGTTTTCTTCCTTCCAAGCGTGAAGCGGGTCGAAAAGACCCACATTGGCTTTATGTTATGCGTGATGCAGGATTGTATGCGTCTGAACCGGAAAAACCACGCTTACGAAAACCCCGCACGGGCGATCGCGCCTCTTTTTATCACGCATATACGGCCTCCCAAATTTTTAGTAACATGGCGGGAGCGACGACCAACCGGCATGTCAGCGCCTTATCACGGTGTTCGGCAGCAAAACAGGCGAGAGTACGCGCACGCGCATATAGCTACCTGCTGTATAAGTGTCGTCTGCTAGACTGTTTCCTTGAGAGTGGTACACCCCCTACCACTGCATCTGAATCACTTTGTGCCCCACGCAGCTTAGCTACCTTTGGCGGTAGCGACACGGCCTTGCAAGATAAGAGAAAGAGGGGGGTGCGGTCCTGAGAAAAACAGCGGAGCAGACCGCGCTCCCACAACAGATAGTTCTATGCTCGTGCGCGTACCCTCGCCCATTTTGCCGGTGATCACCGTGATAAGGTGCTGACATGCCGATCGGTCGTCGCTCCCGCTATATTATTAAAAATTTGGGAGGCCGTACATATTGATTGATTGATTGTAGGCTTTAACGCGCCGACGCAACGCACGCGATGAGGCGCGCCGTTGTGGAGGACTCCGGATTAATTTTGACCACCTGGGTATCTTTAACGTGCGCCGAAATCTTGTACACACGGGCGTTTTTGCTTTTCGCCTCCAGCAGAAAACACCCATATACATAGCGGGATACATATCCCCAATGGGGCCGTGCGACGTGTTGCTGCATGCGGCTGTGACTCACGCTTATTTTGTTTCTTTTTTTTTTTAACGCGACGGCATTGAAAGGTGGCGCTCGCTTCAGTGATTTTGGCGGGAAAACGGTGTTAGAGCCGTGCGAGGCATCGCAGGAAGCAGGAGCTCTGTGCGTCGTGTCTGCCTCCCATTCAAGTGTGCACTGTGCGGACTGCTCGCTTTCTTGCGGCAACAATTTGCGAACAAGGAACCACCTGATGAGTAACTTGACATCGATTGGCCCGGTGGGGTGCCGCACGGTAGGTGCGAGAACACCGAGTGTCGACTTGCGGGAATTCTCGCGCGACTGGCCGGAATTCTCGCGTGGCATTCTTACAGTGGGCACTCAGCTGTCATGCACGGTCACTATATAGAACCATCCAGGTAAGCGACGAAATATTTACTCGTGTCTTTGCTCATGGTGTGTTTAGAACTATTTTCGGAATAACGACGTTTTTAGTGTGTTGTGTAGGTCTTTCTGTTGACCTTGGGACGTCGCATTAGTGCCAGGCCGAGTTCTGTTTGAAGCTTCTGTTTGACAAGGGTCATGCGCTCGACCGGCAAAGAGGACCAGAAAGACGGAAGGAGTGCGTTTCTCGTTGTCGCGGCTGTGAGTCGTTTCTCTCCTTCTCCGTCCGGTTTCTGCCCGTCTCCGTGTGTCGCGTTAGGCCTCTTCGGCGTTCTGGCGGTAAATTTCGCGGCTGCGCTCGCGGTTCTCGTCGGTGGCCGTTCTCGGGTGAAGAGGCGCCACACCGCCGATGAAAGAGCCGCCTGCTCTCTCCGTCCTCCGCAGAGCACCCAGAAAACGACGAAAATATTGTATACCGGAATTCACACAGTCGACGTGCACATTACGAAACATTGAAAATCGCGTCCCATTCTACAGAAACGGGCGTGTTTATGCTGCACACCGCAGCAGCAGTTTGTGTGTTGTATGACAGTTCGAATGCATCGTTCTACAAGGTGCCCCACATTATGCACCAAGATTTCAAAAAAGAGGAACGGCTTAACGCGAAGAAACCTAGTGCATAATGTTTCCAGAACAGTGGAGTAGCGGCCAGTAAATTATTTAATAAATAATTGTAAAATTGTAAATAATTTTAGAATTTGAGAAGTACTGTCCCAATCATTAAAGTGTAAATGGCGCACTTGTAGGTGCCCACGGGAGACATCTGACTGCTGAATTTTAAGCGACGTGCTTATTGCGTACTAATTTAATCTGACGGAAAGCCCGCGAAATATGAAAAATACCACGTGACTGCTCTTCAGACCGCCCCATAAAGCAGTGACATCGAACAGGCTCCCTCTGAGTTATAATGCAATAAACGAGAGAAAGAAAGAAGAAATCGTGACCTTGTTTGTGCCTTATCTGCCACATGCGCCCCGTGAAACTTGCTGTTGCTGCTCCTTCGTTGCATGCCATTATCAAGGTAATGCGCGGTCTCTTCGTGCGGGTGACAGGCGAAGCAGTTGCTTTAATAAGGACTGGTCCGCAGCCACGGGGTATTTTACATGTTTCGCTGGGTTTCTTTATCAGTCAAAATAAATTAGTACACAATTAGTACATCGCGGAGAATACTGCAGTTAGATGTTCCTCGTGGGCACCTTCAAGTGCCTCATTGACACTTTCGGGCTTGGGGCAGTACTTCTCGAGTTCAGCAATTAATTACAATTAGCTAATTAAATATTAACAACGAAAACAATTACTGGCCGCATGTCCACTGTACTGAAAACATTATGTACTAGGTTTTTTTTTTTAGTTACGCTATTGCTCTTTTTAAAACCTTGGTGCATGGCAGCAGGCACACCATGTATGACTATTATATTGAAGCCGCTTTTTTTTCTTTTCCAGGTTTCACCCGTGGACATCGTTTGCCGGGGCACTGCATGAGGCGACCACAAGCAGCTGGTATGCTGCAGAACCCAGAGAAGTTGTGAAGTTGCAACTGGACACTTCACTGGAAAAAGCCTTGGTGATGTGTTTGTGTGCGTTACATAGAGGAAGTTACGTATCCGTCTGCTTTTCGCAGGTGCTAGGATTTCTTCGGGTAGTAATTATACGTGATAGAATCGACGAAATTCCATGGGCGCTCAAAATGGTGCGTGATTTGTTGATGTAACTACACTTCGTCTGAGTTAAGGTCATAGCAACGTTCATGTGCTGCTTTAAAGCGACATGAAGAGTTCACCTGGAGCCCATTTTATGGTTCAGCTGTCTTTATTTATCGGATTTGTCTGTATGGAAGCAATTTTGTAAGTTATTGGGAATAAAGAGTTTCAGCCAAATTTCAATGTTGTTTAAATTTCTCGTTCTGTGTTGACCCTCAGCTTTGATTCAAAACCTCGACCTTCGCAGCAATCCTCACAGACGTTCTCACTTAATTTTCTTCATCTACGTATAGGTTATAACGCTGAAAGAATGCACGCTCCACGAGCTTAAGTGTATGGGATTAGCTTGGTACACTTGTTCAAAATGCTTTATGAACGTTTGTCTTCCACAGCCTTCAAGGGCGTTTAGACTTTATAACAACCGAAATTCAGAGCCAATCTTAAACCCTTTTGTTCTGCTTACATTACTGAGTTTGGGGCCGTGTATAACGAAGAATTAACGACGCAATCGCAATGCGGGTCTTGTCGATCCGTGACTGGCGACCTTCCTAACGCTTAGTGAAGGTTAAAAAAAGGATTTGTACGTACCGGATGCAGCATTCTCTAGCGGTGTATAAGACCCCTCTCTGACCATCAGAAATTATTTAGAAATAAAGCTAAAAGGACACAACGTTTGCTCTGCTGTGTTTATGGGTTTGGTGGGTGCTCCAAGCTACACAGGCCATAAATACGGCACCGAAACTATTGTCTTCTTTCAACTTTATTTTGCTCAACTTTACATGCTCCAGCAAAAGCAATTGTTGCGAGCAGAATTTAGCCAGATGAAGTATTACTTAAAGAGGCCGCAACCCTAAAGAAACAATGAATTTGTCTGGAAGATACTGCCATAAAGAAAACTAAGTTCGTTGCCTCCCTATGTAAGAGTAAGCCTAACCTGGTGGCTGCACCCGTGCGCAGAGTTCCTCCGTTCCGACAACGAGAAGCCGGAGGCCAAACTTAAAAAGTGTAGCATAAAGTTACAGCAGACAAGCCTGCGGGAAAAAGGCCAGCATAAACTCTCAAACACTCTGAAGCTCTGTTATCGGGGCTCTGGCTCAGATGCTCGCGCGTGCCAGAATTTAAGGAGCAATCCAGTTCGGTCAAAGATATGCGCACGGAACCACATAGTGTTTGAGCGGGCGTCAAACAAAGTAAACAGAAAACAGTCACCGTCCATGGCAAGCGCGCGTTCTATGCTAGCACACGCCGGGCGCATGCGGAGGCAGTCTCCTGTGCCTGATGGACCGAACCAACTTATCCTCATGTATAACAAGGTAGCACCCTCAAGAGCTTTCGTGGTATGGCTCTTCAACATTGCCAACGAAGTGTTGACGAAAAAACGGGTTTGTCTGTCCGACACCAACATCGAAATGCAACTCGTGCTGAGTTCAAACAAAGGACTCTACTAAGTTGTGAATATGTATTCTGGACATTCTTTTTTCACTCAGACTGTAATATTTAATCACCACTCATTAAACATTCTATGTATTGTTCGTTTCGATGCGGTTTCTTATGCAAGACATTTATGTTCGTGCAGATGAGTAACTTTCTTTTTGCACATCAGAAGCGCAGTATCCTGACTGCCCATTTGAAGACCCAAGTGGCAAGCGCCATACGCGTTGAACTTGTAATAGACGAGCGCCACCCTTGCAGTTAAACATGTCTGGAATATGTGCGCTGCTCCGTGAAAAAATTCGTCTAGGAACGTTTCTTCGAATTCATTTTATCTCCGGAAAATCTTCTGCCGGCGGTGTTCATATACGCACAATATACATAGTTCGATGAGACTGTTAAATTGCTCACTTCATGTCGCCCTAGGATTACCCCACACCGGATTTTAATTTCTAAATCAAATGTAACGTTAACGTAATGACACGTTACACTGTCCGAAGTGTAACTGGAACGCGTTCCTTTCTCAATGTAGGAAATTGTAACGGGAACTCGTTGCAAAAATGGGAAGGAACGAGGAACGAGCTTTCGTTCGGATTTTAGAGGAACGTGTACAACACTGCAGTATACCGTTGTGCCTCACGACACCCACCAAGCACTTCCCACAAGGGAAAGTGCAGGACAAACTGCTCAACGCCGCAAAGAAGATCCCTAAGGACCAGGACGAGGTCCAGGGAGACAAGAAGCACACCATTACAGGATCATCCGTGTTTGGCCAGGCCAGGTAAGACGGATACATCTGTCGCACACAGGCTGCTCAGGTCCGGCGAATGGAAAGCCAAACGCCAACCCTTTCCCATACCCCCCGAAAAAGGAAAAAGAGAACCACTCCAACGTAGGAGAAAAATGAAAAATGGCACTTTCCCTCCACGGGGTAGACCTTGATTGTCCCTCACCTCGCATGGCCAAGTCGTTTCTGATTACAACATACCCCCCCCCCCCGGGGGGATTGACGTATACCAATTATACTAAGGGAGGTTTACTTATGTCGTCTTCACTTACACAGCCCCTTAATGCTCCTTTCAGGGTATTACCCCTGGAACACCTCCATGGATCAACCATGCAACAAATATCAACCTCAGCATGTTACGTGGTTGTCTCTTTGACCGTGCAGTAGCCATCAAGTGCCCGATGTCGCACTGAACGATTTGCATAATATTGTTAAGGAGTTTTCCGAAAGAATAAAAAGAAAGAATGAGTAGTGCAGTTCAACTTCAGCAGGTAACCTCCGACCCTGACAGCCTCCACGCTCAGCTGTTCCCTCGTAATTGTTCTCATGGTAAATAAGGAGCACCCAACGACCTGGTGCCGCACGACTTATTTAGACAATATCGTACAACTATCAACCGTGTGTTCAATGAGCAGATCTAATCATCAGCCACAATTACGGCCCACGCCACCCAGGATGTGCTAACCAAGGCACGAGCAATTCTGGAATGTCCACCAGCATAACAGCACGCTAAACACGAACTCGAGAAAGAGAGGAACCGCCAGGAGTAACATATTAAATTCACGTAATAGCCAAATAAAAAGTGTTTCAAAATAATAATGCCGAGACTAACGAACGCAAGTCCTGCTCACTTCAGCGACGTGAATGTCCGTGGTCCAGTGCCGACGGTAGGAATGCCAGTCACGACGTGTACCGTTTCCGACCCTCCCCACTCCATTGCGTGCCCCATATATTCATCTCCGCCACCGTAGCGACCTCCCAAGAACGTCGTATCAACCACTCCAATTGCGAAAGTGCTCACGTGCGTCTCGGCTACAGCACCAGGGCGTGCCAAGGAGGCAGCCAATGCTCCTCGCAGATCTAGACCTGCCGCCACAGAGCAGTCGCTGGAGGGTTCCGAGCACGGTACTCATTCACGTACGGACTTAGAAACGTCACGAGGGCATGCCAAGGGGGCAGCAGATGCTCCCCACGGGCCAAAGACCGGCCGCCACGTGGAGTTTATGTGCCCTTTTCCAGAGAATGCGGGAGCACCGGCGGGAAAGCCTGGCGACCCTCGCTAGGTGCCGAGCACTAATGGGCTCGCTGTAACCACGTACAGTCCCTCGTCGTGCAAACGAAGGCAGGCGGGCTGAACCTCCCTTCAGTGAGACCCCTCACTGTATCAAGTGGGCTGGGGATACCTCAAGGCAAAGTTCGCCAATAGCCGCTTGTTGGAAAAGCAACCATCGAGATTCAATCAGTGCAGGGCATATGAAGATTTATGTGCTCAACCATATCCTTTAGGATATTCACCGCCCGCTGGTCACGCAGGAGCAGGGGTATCGGCTGGGCTAGAGAGAGAGAGAGAACAAACCTTTATTTAACGCAGGACTTAAGCCCAGGTGCTAATTTCGGTGTTCAATTCACCGGGTCCACGTAGTACTGCAGGAGGCCCGTGCTGATCTGGTGAACATGTTCATAGAGGACTCTCTGGGCAGCCTGGATGCTTACTGTCGACGGGGGAGACAACCAGAGCTCCCAGGAACTGATGGACGAGAGGGATGGGGCAAGAGATGGCGGGGTGCAGTCCCAATAAGAATGAGGGATTTATGGGTAGGAAGAACAGGTGGGCAGGAGGGATGGCTGCAAGGTACCGATAGATGCGGTATGTGATGGGTGGGGACTGAAGAGGTTTGAGCCGGCCGAATGACTCACGCAGCCTCACGAGTTAGACGGGAACTGTGAGTGGGTACAGGGTGTATGATAGGCATTGGGCGTGTAATTGGTGATGGCGAGAAGTGCGGTGCTTAGTAAGAACCATCGGCGGATGGTGATGATGGTAGGCAGCCGTTCATGATATGAGGGAACGAAAAAGGGAAGGGTAGTCAAGCGTGCGCGCTGAGCATACTGGCAAGGTCGGCGCTTACGGATCGTCGTTGCGCGCCGATGGTGTGCCGACGAGGAAAGGCGTCCGCACGGGAAGGGCTTTTGGCGTCGCCTACGACGTCGCCTGCGGTTGCAAAGCTGTAGTGCAGGGATGGTTGTAAAACCCCAGTTCGAGGCAGCGAAAAGGTCTTCTTGTGTACCTGTGTTGAGGTGCTGCGGTAGCTTAGCGTGGAAACGACTGGTACTTGAGTGACACAATAGTGCAGTCAATTCAGCCACGATTGGGGTGTCCACGATGGATCTAAGAGTGCTGAGAACCGACGTGTACGTAGGGACTGCAAGTGTACCCATGACGTCTTCTTTGATCAGGGTTTCAGGGCCACAGAAACTGGCACTGGATAACGTCATCAGCGTGCGAGGCACAGGACTTTCCCTACGTCGAGTAGGCGATATCACAGGGGACGTGCCTTGTCTGGCAGGCCGCCCTTGCGATAGAGTCCCGGCTTGTGTAGATGGCGCTTTTGGGAAGGATGGAATGGTCACGGAGCGCTAGCCTAAGCCCTTGCATGGGGTGGTAGAAGGGGAGGAGGAGGGCTGCGGCTGGTTGGCGTCCGTGACGTCATCGGCTGTGAGTATGGTCGGTGTAGGTGTGGCTCCGCGCTGGAGGTGGTGTCTACGATGGCGAAATGCGTGGCAGGAAACGACGCCGATGGTGCAGAAGGTACGATGTGCGACGGCGAAGCGTGCGTGGACAGCGCGGGTACCTTATCTGCTGCAGGCCGAAAGCAGTCGTCCCTGAAGCCGTAGTGCGCGAGCACGGCAGCGCGAAGGTCATCGTAGGGTGTTTCGCGGGGCGGTGGTAGGGCGAGGACGCAGCGGAGCTCGAGGGGAAGCGTCTCCCAGAGGATGGAGTGTTTGAGCGGCTGAATCGTGACGTAGTTCAGCGAGAAGGTGGCCTCAAGATTAAAAAACCAACCCCTGAGGTGGCGTGCGTCGAACACCGGTATCGGCGGGTACCCCCAAGTCACCATGTCGGTGTGCCGCTGGCCGGGTCACCACCTCTAGGAAAGGGAGCCGTCGATTAGGTGATGCATTGTGGCTTCCTACATTTATTCAGGTGCGTAAGGCCCGGCCGGAACTTAGATAGCGGCATAGACATGTGACCGCCCCTCGAGCGCAGTCGTGTACCAACTCCTGTGGCGCGTGGCACTGGTGACGCTGCCCGGCAAGCACCCCTGATGATGATGGTAGGCAGCCGTTCAGGATGAGGATAGTGGCTCTGATATTAAATGAAGCTACCACCACTAGAAGCTTATGAAAGCGGAGCTGCAACCGTGGGGTGCTGCAAATGTTGACGATGTGTAGTATGGTTCGGGCTGAATCGTTGGCGATGGGTTTTATGAGAGGGTGAGGAGAGGAAGTACCGTTAAGCTCCATAATATCGGCCGTAAGATTGCAGTGGACCGGTAAGGCTATTTCTGATTTTTTAGTGTCTTATATACCGTGAATTGTATCATCTGAGGTAGGTATTGTCGTCAGAGGATCAGTGGTGAGCGGGCAAATATGGTGTAGAGGTGTTAGGCCTAGCTCCGGCAAGCACTGTCACCCACCTTCACGATGACGAAACGCGGGCTCTCTGAGTGTCGATACTGATTCAGGCAGTGACCGGGTGCTTCTAACGATGACGGAAAACGAGGTTCTGGTCGTAAGTTTGATGCAGCATGTGCGGAGAAGTAAAATTCAGAGACGGTCCAGGCAGACCGAGCGATCGCGTCTTCGTCGTCGTCGTCTTACAGCTGGGGGATATGTCCGCCGCAATCGACCAGCCAATCGTTCGCAAAATGAGGAGGTGCCGGAGCACGTTGACTTGTAGTGATCTATGGAAAGCAAGTCGACCCGCTAAAACATGTTAGGGAGGGGAGCAGCGATAGACCATGCAGGTAAAAGCGGAACTTTCCGGGCCCCGTGATTAAAAAGATAACTCTCTTTTGGGGTGGAAAATTAGGTGGCAGAGACCATAGGTTAGGGATCCAATTAGAAAGTTTGGTATCCCTTTGGATTGCAGTTCATTCGGCGAACCAGTGCTTCCATATCTCGACCTGGAGCGCGGAGCGCACCGCGCGTGCGGAAAGAGCCGCCACCCGGCCTTCGCCCACTGAACATATGCGCAGTGCCAGATGGGCAGCCCGCTCATTCACGGATATACCCACATGTCGCCTGACATGAAACAGGTGGAGGTGGAGTCTTGTTGATAGCAAGGCGTTCAACGATCTGGTGTCCTCTACCTCATTACTGGGAGAGCGGAGCGATGGCCATGGTGAAAGAAAGGACAGACAGTCAGAGTATATGTGTAGAGGCTGGCCCGTGTTATATCCAACGAGATCGGCGGTGCCCGCTCGACAATGAATTTCCACTCTATCCCCGCGTGAGAAAAGTGGTTAATCGCGTCTGGATGGCGTAACACGTTCCACAGTTTGAGCAGTCATTTGCTGGCGCACTTGAATGCCGAGGCGTTGTCCGAGTACACGACGCGACAGAGCCCTCTCCGAGACCCAAATCGGCGGAAAGCTAACAAAAAACTTGCAGTTGTCATGCCATGTACCCGTTCTAAATGCACAGCTCGCGTAACCGCGCAGGTGAATACCGTTACATAGGCCTTGCGGGTGGCGCCATTGTCTCTAACGGAAAGTGGGCCCGCAAAGTCAGTGCGATCACTTCGAACGGATCTGATCGGGTTGTCCGATCACCCCTCAGTGCTCCAGTTGGGGCGCACACTGGCACGCACTACCTTTTTCACGAGTTCTCGGCCTCGCAGAATCCAGTATTTCTCCCGAAGCTGGGCGACGGTGTCTCTCACTCCTGCGTGCAGAACCTTTCGGTGGGCGTCGATAGTCAGCAGCGTTTATTATCTGTGCTGTTTGGGGAAGAAGATGGGGTTTCGCTTGTCGTAAGCTATGTTCGCCGAGTGAAGGCGACTCCTGATCGGAAGCACTCCGTCGTCCTTGAAGGTGATGAAGTCTCTGATAGAAGAATCACGTGGAGACTTGGTTCCTTCGGTCACACATTTTAGATCTGCTGAGAACGCTGACTGCTGCTCATTTCGCAGCCAGTGCGTTCGCGTTGATTAGATCTCCGTAGCGGTCACGGGTCCAGATCTTTTTTTCGGGGTTGTGGAGGAAGCGGAACATCCAAGCGGTCGTTCCGTTGGCCTTGGACGCCGAGCTGAATCTGGAAATGTCGAGCACTCCTGCAGATGGCTCCGGGACAATCTTTTACACATCAGCCCGCCGTAGCCGTTCCTGAAGTGGTCTTGTAAGAGGTCAGCGCGTTTTCCTTTCGGCCAATCAGTCGCCGGCAATGACAACCATTTCAGCCCTCTCCACCAAAGATCATGCGACACCAGTTTCGATGCCTTCAAACCTTGAGTCATCAGGTCGGCAGGATTGTCTTTCCCAGGTCAGTGATGCCATGTCCCCCAAGAATTGAGTGAGATTTCTTGCACGCGGTTTCGGGCGAAGAAGTTCCATCTGCTCGCGTCTCCCATTATCCAGTGCAAGGTAATCGAGGAATCGGTCCTAAAGTGAACGTCGTTCACCTCAATCTCGAGGCACGTTTTGACGTACTTATACAGCCTCGAAGCTATCAATCCGGCTATCAAGCCGGCTATCAGCTCGAGCCTCGGCAAGGTGACCTCTTTCGGCGGTGCCCCTCGGTCTTTTGCCCGAAGCAGCGTCGTCATTGGGGCTCCACGATCGTGGGTAGTTAGAAAGTAGACGACAGCTCCATAGGCCACCGTGCTGGCATCTGCGTAAATTTGCAGTGCTCGATGGGCCACGTCTCCCAGAAACTCCGTGGCGTAATACCTCGGCACGCTGATTCCCTTCAGGTTCGCAAGTTCATCACACCAAGCGATCCCTTCCTTCAGTAGCTGCTCGGGCAGTACGTCGTCCCATCGGTGGTTGCGTTTCCAGATCTCCTCAAGGAGGATTTTGGCCCTCACGACAAATGGTGACACAAGTCCGAGAGGGTCGTATAATCTGGCTGTCGTCTGGAGAACGAAACGATTTGTGTCTCCTTCGCGTTGTGCGAGCTCGAGGCGGTCGTCCCTGGGCTTCCAAGTCATTCCCTTGGAAAGAAGTTCCTGCGTTTTTGCAGCCACCTTTTTCCATAGGGGCTATTTCTTGTGCAACTGGCGAGTTGAAGCACAGCAAAGACGAGGACAGGAACACAGACGACGACACACAGGGTTCTGTTCCTGTCCTCGTCTTTGCTGCGCTTCAACTCGCCAGATGTACCAACTCGCCCAAACCAATACTTTCCTGTGCAAGCCGGGTGAACTTCCCAAGTGTTGTAGTCCCACACAAGGGCTGAGCGCCAGGCCGGGGAGCCGCTTGTACCTATTCCCCAAGGCACACGAATGCACATGGTGCCTTCCACAGCCACGATGGACGCTCAACTCGCAACCGCCTGTGGCAGGACATGTCGCCAGACTCTTTCACCCCCGGCAACGGCAGCCCCGCCAGATGGGCAAGGGTCAGGCGCCCCTCGCATGGGTAAAGGCAGCTTCCCAGACGTGAAGGGTCCGCACTCGCCCAGGGACGCCTGTACCCACTAAACAAACCGGTGGGTACTCGGTGGTACGTGGATTCGAACCCGGTACCTCCCGCATACGAGGCGAGTGCTGTACCTCTGAGCCATCGCTGCGGAAGACGAAGACGAAAACGGGCTACCGGTTCACTGCTTTCGCCGCTGTGTGAGTTTTCATTTCTTCGTGCCATTGCAAATCTTCCCGCCCAATATGCTGTGCAGTATGGCGTTATACATGACTACGGACGACGGCGACCCGGAATAACTTCGTCAAGAAAGCAATTCACGGTCCCAATAAGCGGTCCCTGCTTTTAAGCGAGGGGCCGCCATCACTGGTGCCTCATGACTCGATTATGGAGCCTTCTATTATGGCTACAACGTAAAGGAAGCACCGTACAACACCCCTGCCACCAGAGGACAAGGGTTTACTCAATGAACATGACCCACCCGCCGTGAAAAAGCGCGCCATCGAGGAACTACAACGTCACACAACCGTAGATCTACATACAGCTGAAGAGGAAAATCAGGCTGCATGTACTGTAGTCAGATGTAAGAAGTCTAGGCCTGCCCGCATCGCAGTTGTGATTCAACCAATGCAACCAGGTTATTTCTTCTGGAGTCTTGATCCCAATGTGCTTGCATCGGCAGTCGTCTCGACTACCCAGAAAAAGTTCTTACGCATCGCTTCAACAAGGATGGTGGTCTTTTCGTCACCGTATAGTCTCTCAACGCTGCCAACCGCCTTCTTGCCGTTACGGCGCTGGTTGGAATGGCGGTACAAGCTCGTCTACCACGTTCCTATTCTGCGACGTCTGGAAAGATTCATGACGTGCCTCCTGAGTACACAAAAAAAGAAGTACTTTCCTACCTGCGAGATCAAGGTGTTACATTTGCCAAAAGGCAAGCCTCTTATGATCGGGGCGAAAATGGTGTAGTTGCAGAGCGCAGCCAAAAAACAGTGTTTTTGGAGTTCCCAAACGGCTCTGCATTACCAAAGCGCATTTTCCTTGGCTTCTGCAGTTATCCCGTTGAGGAATACTTGGGAACAGCAACCCAGTGCTTCAAATGTCAAAGGCACGGTCACGTTGCGAAGAGTGCAATGCGCCCTTCCGATGCAAAATTTGCGCAGGCCCCCACCCGTACAAGGACTGCACTTCGCGCGCGCACCCTCGATGTGCGTATTGTGATGGACCACATCCTGCAACCTTCGGTGCCTGCCCAAGGGAAAAAGCTGCAACCCTTGCACGCGCAGTTGAGCAACTGCAAGAAAGAGCTTCCAAACAACGCGAGCCGCCCCGGAAGCCAGAAGTAGTTCGTGCAACACCTAGCTCTGCTCAGGGTTCGCTTATATCACACACCAACGCTACAACGAAAAAGTCCTATGCACCTACTGTTCATGAAAAGAATGGTCGCCATCCCGCCCTGCGAAAGTGGATGTCCGTCGAAGCTGTTGTAAATCACTACACGTGCTGATGGGGGAGGGTATGAAATGTTCTTCGTCTCGGCCGGCGTGTCGCTCGCACTCGACTTTTCTGCCAGCAAATGCTGGGTCCTGCCTAGCCTGACGCATGCGCTCCGAGTCTTGGGCAAGAATTGCTCTATTTAGTGACACTAGTTCTGCCTAGCCTTCAGACATAACCTTCAGATAAAATCTTTACCAGGAACACATAATGTGGGGCGTCCCATTGTTCATAGGCGCCTTATCATCGATAATGCGATTCAAATGCCTGTTTTGTGTTGCTTTTTAAATGAATACTGAGCCCTATGCTGTATGCCCGATTAGCCTGGCGCATGCGCTCTGCGTCTTAGGCGAGAACTGCTGAGTCCTGTCTGGGTTTTTTGCTTACGACACGAAATTTTCCGACCAACTAGAGGCTAACAGCCCCGCTATAAAAGCCCCAAAAGCCCCAGCCTGAAGAGCAACAACAATCGACATAAGCTTCAATTACCAATGTGCTACCCATTGCGACTCAGCGTGCAACCGAGCCGCCAGTGGAGACCCACGCTCCTAGAACGCAAGTCGACTTCAGTAAAGTGATAATTCCCCTGTTATTTGCGGCCTTATCTGCGCCATACCATCCTCAAGCAGCTTGCCTGAAGTTGCTGCTATCATGGCTCTGGAACCTCTGTTCACAGCATCTTACTCCCTACCTGGTGTGCCATTGACGATCGGTAGACAATGACGGCATCACCATCGCCAACAGTGTCCTTGAACAGTCACCTAAAATGATGCGTCATTTTCGAGTAGAACGATCGTGGTCTGCTGTCTAAGCTTGGTGATCTACGTCAGCTTCTTCAAACTTACCGATCCCCATTCATTGTCATTTCAGAGTCACGAGTAGATCAGTATTTCCGCCTGAGTGGTTACTATTTCATCCACTCACAAAGAGTAAACGGTACAGGCCGGCTTCTTATCGCTTTCC
Organism: Haemaphysalis longicornis; assembly: GCF_048455015.1. NCBI lineage: Eukaryota > Metazoa > Arthropoda > Arachnida > Ixodida > Ixodidae > Haemaphysalis > Haemaphysalis longicornis. Next base: position 485,904,646 of record NW_027526203.1, read on the forward strand.
GTACTGACGTTCCGGCAGTTGAAATGCCAGGCTCGCCCCACGAAACAAATGAGTAGGTTTGCACAACTACAATTATTGGTTCTCAGACTTTCACATTCATCGCAGCGTACTTAAAACCCAACACCAAGTTTGATGAGACCAGGCTGGACAACCTCATTAGGTCGACTACCAAGCCGCACATTATCTTTGGGGTTTTAATACTCATAATCAACTTCGGGGCAGTTCCCAAATATGCCTACGTGGTGCAAAAGTCGCAGACCTCCTAATTAGACATGGCATTGAGCCCCTAAATGATGGCAGCATTACCTTCCTCAAATCCCTCAACATAACCAGCTGTATTGATCTATCATTCGTCACTGGTGGTTTTTCCGCAAAATTCACGTGCGTGCACACACTTAGACACAAGAGGAAGTGACCACTACCCGATTTTGATATCAACTCGTGACTTAACCTCACAGACTTACAAAGAACAGGTCGCGTGCACAGACTGGAGAGCCTTTGTGGAAGCTATACGCACCTGCATTACGGCTGCAACTCGAGATGACAAAATTACCCCAATGATACTTCCCTGTTTTCGGAAATCCGCATGCTTAAGAACAAAACGCTGAAATCAACCCAATAATGACGCTGAGTACCAATAATTGTGTTCCATTCGTCGCCGTGCGGAGCGAAAAACCCTCCGTACGAAATCTGTAGAAGATTTACGAGCTTCTCGAAGGGCTCAGAAGCACTTAATTCGTCACCTATACAAGCTTCAGCAACAACGGTGAAGGAACTTTTGTGCAATGTTAAATACTCACACACCATTGACGCGCATCTGGCGTGTTGTCAAAGGGTTACGCACGCAACCTAAGCAGCTGCGCCCTTTCATTGCCCTCTCTCTGCACGAGCACTCCCCTTTGAAGGTGGTCGCAGAAGAATATTGCAAGTTCCTCTCCTCATCAACGCTGAGTACACTTTCCCCTCTTAAGCCTCCCCAATCAGCTGTTCCAGCACTGGACCTGCCTTTTACATTACAAGAACTGACAGCAGCAATCTCCGATGTAAAACCAAGTCGTGTCCAGGTTGGGACTGCGTCAGTTACGCAACCTTCACGCACTTACCTCAGAATGCCCTGCTCCGTCTCCTAGAATCACTACAATTCATCTTGGGTGAGCGGTACGCTGCCCTCTGATTGAAAACTCCCGCGAATTAATTCTATTCTAAAACCTAGCCGGCCGCCATCGTCTTATTTCTCTTTTCGGCCTAAAGCTCTGTTGAACTATATTGGACAACTGATGGAGAAGATGGAACATATAAGATGTCCTAGTTTCTCGAAAGCAGACGCCTTTACCCGCAAGAGATGAGTGGATTCCGTATGCACAGATCGTCGATTGATAATATAATCACCCTTATCTCGTCAGTTGAGGAGCAATTGGTTTCTAGCCACATACCAATCGCAATTTTCTTAGACATAAAAGCAGCCTAGGACTCTGTCGCACACACAGCCTTTCTTAAAGCTCTTGCAGTACATGACTTTGGAGGAAGACTCAACGCCTGGAATGAGGATTACCTTGCTGGACGTCAGCTTTTTATGCGCACTTCGGACGGTGACACATCACGTTTCCCCGTCGAAAAAGGCGTTCCACAAGGAGCCGTTTTAATTCCACTGCTCTTTAATTTGACTCTCATACAACTGAAATGGTGCCTACCGCGGGGAGTCAACATCACGATTTACGCAGACGACATTTGTATTTGGTACGCATCACGCTGCCGACGCACCACTCGCCAACGTCTCCAGAAGGCCCTTTTCTGCATTTCAACCTACCTTGGTGCTCGTGGACTTCACCTATCGCACGAGAAAAGCGTAGCAATGCGTTTATCAGGAAGCACATGGATAGGTACCCAATTCTGTTGAGTGGGCGCGCACTCCCGTACGCCCGGACCCACACATATCTTGGCGTAATCATCGACCGCAATCTCTCCCGGTCGCCTGAGATAAAAAGACTGTGTGGCCGCATCTCTGCGACGTCTCTGGTTCTGAGATACCTGGCCGGTTTGCGATGGAAGAGCAATTTCGGCTCGATGTTACAGCTTCACAAAGCTTACGTCGATGGCTTCATACGCTATAGCCTTCCCTTACTACACCGTGCAGCGCCACTAACAAAATGAAGCTCGAAGTGGCGCGACGGAACAGCCTGCGCATTTGTCTTCGTCTACCCAGATGTTCCTCGGGTGCCGGGACCATCGCTGCAGCTCGTTGCTTGCCTCTGGACGCACTCCTGTTACAGGAGTCGCTCCGTGTCCATTACCTGCATCTACTTCAACCTACACCCCACTGTCTGAGCCTGTCACTGCGCCCCAGAGTTCTGGGTTTGGAGATGTTATTAGCGTTTTGTCCCTTCCCAAAACAACGCAACCACCGCGAGCAATGCTGTCTCAGTTTCCGCCCTGGACATTAGCGTCTACTCGTATAGGTTTACGCATCCCAGAGATGACAACTAAGAAGGTGACGCCCCACGCTGAACTGCTCCAAGTGGCCGTGGACTACATCCACACGTTGCATTCCACCAGGGCTGATGGGACCAGGGCTGATTTTCACTCATGGCTCTTCGTTGCCTCAAAGTTCCTCCTCTTGATTATACTTCCCATCGACTGGTAAACTCTTCTCCTGCCATTTAGAAAGACCAATGTCCTCGATATCAGCTCAACTACATTCCCTCAAAGAGGCAATCCGCTACATCCTCCGTCAAGTTCCGAATGAATGGACCATATTCACCGACTGTAAACCTGCCCTTTAGTGCGTGCTTAAGAGCGGCAAGCACCTTACATGTCAACATGCCGTTGAAGATACTCTCTATCTACACCATCTTGCAGTAGGCGCTGGGAATAATACTGTGTTTCAGTGGGTGCCTGGTCACTGTGGCATAACAGTAAACCAAAAAGCTGATGACGCTGCCTCTGGAGGCCGCACCTGCCGAAATATAAAAAGAATACCTTTTTACCAAACGCGACGCTTCCACCTTGTTCACACGCTACTTCCTTTCAGAGAGAAAGAGAATCTGGTCAGATCCTACCCACCACCACAAGTTTCTATACTCCCTTGACCCTTAGTTGTAGTCACGACTTCCTGACCAGCGCCCCCGGCATCTCGAAACATTATTTCACCTGCTCCGACTTATTGCAGCGTACACCAAAAGCTACCCTTTCCTCATTGGGCTATCTCCCGATTCCAGGTGCAACAACTGTGGATCGGAAGACACAATTGAGCATGTTGTACTCCACTGTCCTGCCTACAAGGACGGTAGATCAATCTTGCTACACAAAGTTGCGCGCATAGGTTTTACGCAAGGACCAGTGACTTTAAAACCATTTCAGGGCACTGGCCTTTTTTTCTCAGCAACGCCTAGCCCTAAAATTTCTGTTTTCATACCTCAGCGACACTGGATTAATGCAAAACTTTAAATTTCATCACTCTGAGACTTTTGCCCTAGCTTTTTGTTACCTAAGTTCGTTGGCGCTCTCGAAGCTTGTATCTCTTTTCTGCCCTGCTCTCTCTTGGGCCTTTCTTTCTTTTCCCCCTCCCCTAACAGAATAGCATGAAGGCGATTTTGTACGCCGGCTAAACACTCTGTTTTCTAATAAAGAGCTTCTCTCTCTCTCCCAAGTCATTACCAGCACTTTCTGCACGTTCGCTGCTTGGCCCAACTTTCTTTCACCGCCGTCGTTCTCTATAAACGTTTTTGTCCCAGTTGCACTATTTGAGCCCAACTTGTGGAGTCTCCTGCCTGCCAGCATGAATATTTCGTTCGCTTCGGCATACAGTCGCTTCCCCTCCTCTTCGCTGGCCGCTCCAGTCAACAAATTGCCAACCTACAGCGATTTCCTTAGCGACCATGCAGTGCCTGGGTAGGCGCTCTCAATCGCTTGGAAGTGGTGCTGAAGGGTAGGGGACGGCAAGAACGGACTTACGCACATTACGCACATAATTGCATCTGCTAACAAAACACTCGGGTTCTTAAAACACCATTTGAGTCACGCCCCTAACAATGTAAAATTACTAGCGTATCAATCTCTCGTAAGGACGAAGTTAGAATACGCATCAGCCATTTGGAACACACATAAAGTATATCTATCAATCAACTCGAGTCACTTTAAAATCGAGCCACACGATTTATTCATTTAAAGTTCTCTTACGACGTCAGCATATCGGCACGAAAAACAGACCCTGGCCTATCATTGCTTGCGTCTCGTCGCCGCATTTTTAGTCTTTGCCTTTTTCAATTTTTTTACAGCTCACTCGGCAGGCCACCATGCATTCTCCCTCCGGCACGCATCTCCCATCGCACCGATCACCAGCAAGAAGTTGCGCGCCCGCGTACGCGCACCGTCACTTTTTCGTCTTCATTCTTTTTTCGTGCAGCAACGGACTGGAACGGCCTTTCTAATGAAATCCCCACCATAACCTGTCCTTCGACCTTTTTGAACACCGTAACAAATAACCTTGCACTGTATGAAAATATGGCTTTCATGTTTTCATGTATGTACCCACCCTTATGTAATACCCCTTCAATGGGGTCTTTAAGGAAATAAAATGAAATGAAATGAAATGAGAAACGAGAAAGACTCGAGCTCTAGCGCCATTGCCTTCAGCACGATCGCTTGGGAACAATTCATGCTGCTTAAGCGTGACCCGTTCATCCATGGACCGCCCATCCGAAAACGGATTCCACCGCTTCGGATTCCACCGTCCGGTCATCGCAGTCCAGTAGTGGTAGAATCCCAGCAGCATTTGAACGCCTCACACTAAACTTTTTTACACCCTTTTGGCCAAAAAGGGCGTAAAATAATTGAAAAAAGGGTGTTGGGAGGCCCTTACGCCCTTTTTCTTGAATCTCAACACCCTTTTTTGTAGCTTTCCACCCTTTTTGCGTGAAAAAAAGGGTGTTGACCAACCTCAACGCCCCTTTTTTTTTAAGGGTGTTGAAAGGGTGGGGAAAAGGTGTTCAGATCATCATTGATTGAGGTCATGCATGCAATATAATTTCAAAAAGACATCCCATTGTACCATCCACCCAACCTCGTCAAAAATGTTCAAAAGCAAAAAAAAAAAAAAAAGCTGCCAAATTCAATAAAAAGCAGCGGCAGCACCGACGTTGAAACAGGAAAAATATCAGCCCTTGCTTATTACGACATCGACAGAATAACACTCCCCCTCCCACTTTTTGTTTCCTACAGCCTTGCACGGAGCACAGCACAGCCTTGAACTGTGACATCTGTATCATCATTCCGTCGTTCCCTGTTCCTCTCCTGCCCCACCAGCACAATCATAGCCCTCTCTGACAACAGTCATTCTCGTCACTCAGTGGAGTTATAACGTACTAGCAATCACAATTTTATTCCATTCTTATTGTTAGCGACCGTAAATATTGTGTACAAATGCAATAAACAGACCACCTAGTTTCTCCTGCAGAAACAACGTTGGAGAACAAGGCAGATATCAAAAGAAAACAAAAGTTGGGGAGGTAGGGGCATGAAATCGGGCGCTAAATAAACAGACGCCAAATAATAATACGATTACTTACACTAGAACACTGCCAAATTTCATTGCGCAGTGTTATCTTACTATCTGCTGCTTTTTTTAACGTTCAAATCGAGCGCCATAAGCTTCAGTTCGCGTTTTCTGTTTGTAAACTTTAAATATCTAAGCTTCTTTATTATAATACACACAGTAAATAATAAACCTAAAGATTATGTTATATTCAGTAAAAGAGGTAATTATTTATTGTTGTCGTTTTAATTTGTTTACGCAACTCCCTGCCAACGGCCGATATCTTGAGTACGGCGCGCGGCGGCGTGGCCGGATTCCGGAACAGATACCCCGTGACCCGTCTTTCATCGGATTGTTTACGTGTTTACTGTGGTGTGCGGTTAAACAAGCGCAGTTATTATGATTAATTGGGCACCTCGTCGTCTTTGGTTGTGTCTGTCGTGTTCGACTTCGCGATGAAGTATTTGAGAACAACTTTGCCACCTGAAGACGGCTGATTTCGCTTGGCGCTTGCCTCTGAACGTCGCTCGCTCTTCTGCGTCGGCTCCTCTCGGTAAGCTGTCGTCACATTTGCCGCCTTTCTTGTCACTGGATGTCGTTTGTAGCTGTCATCGCCGCTTTAAGGATTCGTTAGCAGGAGCACGCGTGTGTGAATTGTTTAACTGAACTGGCGAGGTTGAACCTAGAGGGCTCGTCTCTAGAAAGGCGATGTGCGAAAGATTGTGGTGCTTGCATTGAGCGCTAAACGCACTGGCGCTCAGTAACGCCGTGGCGCTCAGTAACTCAATAACGTTTCCCATTCCGGAGCACTATATTGAACAGCTTCAGAGTTCACCACTGCGAACCACGTCTTATGCGTAGTTTATCAGAACACGGGCGTCTACTCCTCTAAACTGTGCTGCGCAGCGTTTTCGGCTTCGTTGATCACCGCAGTCGTTTGTGCCGTGTTGGGAATTGCGAGGGAGAATCGTTTGCGAGCGAATGTGCGCGCCTGGCAAGCTTCGTTGCGTTTGCGGCGAGCCACCTCACCATGTGTACGGTGCGGCGGTACGCGGGCAGTGATTTTGGCTGAATGTTGTGTTGCCCGAGACGTAACATTCGTGCACCTAATCATTTCCATTCTTGCATGTGTGGTAATCATGTGTCATCCCGTTTTAGACCTCTGGACGGTCTGAGCGCATCACGTCCCTCCATTCAACCGGACAAGAGCCACAAGCATTGTCAACAGTGTTTGGCTGCCAGAACGTAAGTTTTCAAACACAGTTTTGGTAGCACAGTGGGCTATCATACTTGAATAAGGTTCGATCACTTGAATGTACAAGTTCTCTCCCCCGTAACAATTATTGGTGTTTCATGCATAACCTAACATGTAGGCGCTCAATGGCAACCTTTATTGTTAATTTCGGAAAACTCAAAAGTTTCACCCAAAATCATAATGTGGGCGTAGCAGTTAATCACCATGTATACGAACTTCCTGGTGTTAGTCATGTTTACGGTAAAGCCATATTTCTGAGGTGGTGACACAAAAATGTTATTACCTTTGTAGTTTAGTCTTCGATAAAGCCTTACCAGTTCTGTTTTCAGCTATTTTTTGGATGTTTATCATGTGAATTGACAGTCCTTGCAGTCCACTTTTTCAAATAGTTATGTAACTGCCTGTACCATTTAAACAGGCCTGATTGGGGTTCTGAAGGCTGCGATTTACGCACGCTAGTGCTGTACCGCCAATAAAGAAACATCCTTCCACAAAGAAAAAGATTTGAAAATGTAAAGTATCAGCAGCATTATTCTTAACTGGAACATGCTAATTGCTAGGCCTGGGGCTTTTCCTGAAAGCACTGTGGATGTTATGAGAGAGGAAAAACCACTCAAACACATCTGCCAAGGCCGTTGCTGCTCCAAGATGCGTGCAAGCATTGAGTCTTCTGAGCAATACATTACACCCTTTTTTTTAAACAACCGACGTGCATGCTGAACGTACTCCTGATTGGGCGTTTGCCAGGCGCGTAGCAAGGAATTTTTTTTCGGGGGGGGGGGGGGGGGGGAACCGTGGTCGACCAAAAGATGGGACGGGGAAATATGTAGGCAAGGCATCTTGCGCGTTGTTTTGCAAACGAAGCTTGAAATAACTGACTTTAACATGCGATTTGTGTATGCTCAACGCTAACTGTAAAGCCCACCTTAAAGGAGCCATGAAGAGAAAATGCAAGTTGGTTTTATTCGAAAGATTTCGTGTTTTATAGTGCCCCCAGCGCTTGTCCGGATACAAATGGTGCTTTATTCACTGAGAAATTTAACAATTTAGGTTAAAATTTTGATTTTCCCGCTCAATCGTGCGTTTTCGTGGTCCCAAATGACATCACAGGAACCGACCGCTCTGCAGCCTAGAGTACCTTCATTCACGCATCCGCCGTACAGGACAGAGACACGTATACGCTGGCGGCGCCATTTTCGGTTGCTCGCTCGCCGCCGAAGCAAGTCATTGTGTCAAAACCGCGCTAAAATTATCGCCGCAACGCGGTTTACTTAAGAAGTTTGAATCATATTGTCTGTTTCGCGTTGCTAGGTCTCGTGGGAAACGAAAAGAATAACGCGTTGAGCCCGTTGGCCCAATTGCAGCGGCACGGGACCGTTGAAAGGTTGTCTCCACCCTGTACAGCGGTGTTGGTTTGTTCCCGCGTTTTTTTACGTTCTGTAACCTAGATGGCGCCACCATACCGTGGCAAGCGTTTGGTTTGTTTTTGCCCGCATTTAAATCTGGCTTGTTTTTGTTCTGGGAGAAAATATTCGTTCCCTGAAACAGTGCTCGCTCGACAAATGGGGTCACGTAAGACACCGTTACTTGCGTCAATCGGCCAGTGTCGTCTGAGACAACCCCAAGCCCCGCAGTGCTGTGCAGCTAAACCAAGCATGCTGTGCGCAGTACGAACAGCAGAACGCATCAGTACTTCTATGTTTACATGTGCTTTCGTAACTTCCACTGTTTGTCCCATCATTCTTATTGCTTTGTAAAGAATAGAATGTGCCCTAAATTTAAGCGCAAATCGCTCATTCGTCTAGTTTGTAAGCTCTACCTAATTGGCGTCTGCTTCTGCCAGCCTCCGCCAATCGCAGAGCTTAGCTCATGTGACATCATAGGTTCTGTTGCGGGAAATGAGCTGGTGGGTCGCATGACCATTCCCGTTTTTCCTAATTATGTAGCTTATTTGAGCGAAGTTTACGTTAAAAGTGGTGTCAGTATGATTCTAACGAGACAATCTTTTGAATGAACCAAACTTGTGTTTTCTCTTCATGGCTCCTTTAAGGAGCTTAGATGGTGATGATAATTATGATCACCTAAATTCCCGTTCGCTGGTCTATGGGCAGACCACGGGCGAATCATTCGTCCGCAGAGCAGGTGGTTAGGCGGACCCACGCTCGTGAGCGTGATCATGAGTGCGCTCGTGAGTGGCGCGCGGTCCCCGAAGTTCGTCGGGAGGAAGTGGAGGCCAACACTGAATGTTTGCTATCAAGATTCTCGTGTTTTAGATTTTCCTTTAGAAAAGGGACTATTAAGTTTTCTTGTCAGCGATGAAGTACAGTCGAGCACGATTTGAAGGTTATCGCGCCAGCATCGAGCGGCCAAGCGTGCCACCAGCCCACGGTTTCGTTTCGGAACCATGAAAATCTAGATTTCGCACTCTTCGCTCCCTTGTTGGCTGTTCCATGATACAACAATGGCACGCACGACTGACTTGCCACCCTTTGGGTTTCAAGCTGTACATTCGTTGTATCAAGCACAGACTTGGACTTGGTTGCCCTTTATTACGCCGACGATAACGAAACTTGCATGGAATATTTGCTAAAGCTGGTGTTCTTTCTGCTTCGTTTGAAAGAGTAGCTTTCCCGCGACAACCATCGAATCGCAGTGGACTGTACATGTGGCGCATTCGTATATTATGGCGGTGAAACTAGCAAACGTGCGTCTTCGTCCTTAAGTAATCGCCTTTTGTTATTTTTGGTGCTAGTAACGTGAGTAGTAAACTTGCGCTAAGCAGAACACCTTATTGCACTGCTGTTGAATGTTGAGCTTGTTGCACGTTTCTTAAATTTCATTATATTTCTATCTGTTAAATCGAAACAGACATGGCTTCAGTAAAATTCCAGTTAAGCAACTACAGAATGCTGATTCTAACCAAGAGGGAGGTCAAGGAAACAGTGGAATAGTGCCAAAAAAACAAAGCTCCGCAATAAGGAGAATTGTGTAGTTTTGTTGATGTGGAGGAAATACAACATGGGCAGAGCAATGCTTTTTATGCAGCAGAAATTATGGATCTGCAATAGTCAATGAAATGCGATGTCGGTAGAAAAATAAACATATCAAGGATTGATAGTTGACTGAACAAAATACAGCGACATGCTCTGTCATGTGATTATACTTTGTACCAGTGTAAAGACAAGGAATGACACGCTCCCGACCACATGTAAGCCTATATGAGGCTTTTCCTGCTGTTCTGCCATTCCCCGGCCGTGCTGTTTTGCCATTGAAACAGTAGGGCTGTTTTGATCGGCTCGCGGCAGGTTCCCGGTGCTTGTCGGTGTATCCGGCGCGAAATGCAGCCGGGCTGTATATATTGACAGGTACAGCATCTGGAGCGGGCGCAGGGATCAGACGTTGACATAGCCCTTGTTTTCAGCTTTATGTGAGCAAGAATGTCCTTAAAACTGCAGGTGACTTCAGGCGGTTTTTCAGGCTGCCTAAACCGCACCCCAGCCTTGGCATAAAACATTATGAAGGGGGGGGGGAGCACCTGGACCCCCCCCCCCCCGGCTACGCCCTTGGCGTGTGCTTATTCTTTCTTGCATCCACCACATTCAAGTCGTCACGTTGAATTGGGAATGCTGGAATCCAGCAAATGCTGGCAAGATAGAGCTTGAACACAACCCACTTGCCCGCAATGAGTTTTCAAAGATCTCCACCACCTGAAGGTACTGAAGTGAGATGTAAGCATTGCCTGAAAACCATTCCAGATAAGGGTACGAAATCATAGTTATGGGCCTTTCTCGCCCATTTACGTGTTTTGAACAAAAAAAGTGCCATTTAAAGGTAACACGTCGTTCCCTGCCGATTTCTGATGCCTGATTAAGTTTGTGGGGATAAATTTAGCAGCTTTCTCACATGTCTAACGTGTATGCGAGCTTGTTAGGAGTGAAGTAGGTAAAAATTGAAAGGTTTGATTGTAGTTGTGTATAGATTACCTACATTGTTTTCATTCCTAGAAAAGAAAAATTGAGGTAACCCTGCCAATTGTTCTGCATTGCTGCATTATATTATGCTTGTATGATTCGTAGAACCTGCAGGAGTTCAGCTGCTTGTTAAAGGAAAAATGAACAACTGTACAAAAAAAAGAGCATCTACTAAATAAAAATCTTCACAATCGCAGGATGCCAACGGTCCACCTACCAACTTGCGTCCTGCATTGTTTCTGCTGGCTGGAGCGGCGCATGGAGCATTTTTCAGCTTCTCGAAGTTTGTGATCAAGCGCTGCCCCAAGTGAAGGATGCCGCAGACGGATCTTCTGTTTTAATGCCACAATTTCATGTGCTGAGCACTTACTCGTAAGGCATTTTAAATATTCATCATCCCAGAGGGTATGCTACCTTCGTCTTGGGTGGAATGTGGCTGCAATCAGGTTATTTGTGACGGAAACAAGTGAACCACGTGGTGAGAGTCATTGAGGCCTTGTTGATTGCGCATGCTTCTGAAATAACGTTTTCATTCAGCTGAATACTTTCTAAATATTACAATTTGTGAACAAAATATGATAAAAGTCATGATTAGTTGTACTACAGTGCAGGAAAGAAATGCCAGCACATGTTTTAAGAGCCTCTTATATTTCAGGTCATTGGCTGGTGAGCAGTAAAACAGAACTCAAAATTGTTTAAAGTGAAATCAAATATTTGTTGTCACCAGTGCATGACCCGTAGTAAAAGGTATCTGGTCTCCCAATTTCAAATGAGACAGGAAATGCCAAAAAAAATAAGGGAATAAACAAGACAGCTTGCTACAATAAACCAATTCAAAGAATTGCTCAATGTCTATGAAGTGGTGATTCAGGCGGGTTAGTTCGGTGTTGATGAAATACAAGCAGGCACTCGCCTGGTGAAAAACAAATAAACAAATAAAGACGTTTTGGGGCCCCTACTGGTCCCTTGATCACAATGAAAGGGGGGTGAAAGGTCTCGATTATTTATAGGTTCGGTGGCGCAGAGTGCGCATGTGTATCTCGGGGAGATTACCCCGCGACCGGTTAATCGTGTTTTTAGTTGGTTGAATATGCACTGATTCTAAAAGTAGTCGTGTCGACAGGCGCTTCTCTGATGCGATTATGCTTGCGGAATCCCAATCGATGACGTGGTCAGTAGCCAGGTGATGATCCGCCAAGGCATTTCAGCTTACATTGCCCTTTTTGACATCATTCTGGTGCTATTGAATTCTTCTTTTAAAAATTTCCAGTGAACTATGTAGGATGCATCGCTATCCTTGCATGGAATTTTGTAGGCAACTCCGGGGAATCTTGATTTTTCTAAAGGGTCCTTCATGCGTACCAGCTTCTGCTTAAGCCTGTTCGTTGGCACGTGTGCAGTTTTAACGCCATATGTGCCAAACACCCTTGCAAGAGCTTCACTGATGCCTTGCGTGTAGGGGACGGCAGCGCGTTTTTGCCTGTCTTCTTCAAGAACCCTTTCGGAGGAGGCAACTGAAGCCCGCAATTGTTGCGTCCTCACAAGCTTTGAAGGGTAGCCGTTACTGCGAAGGTCCTTCCTTACCACGGCTAGCTCTTGCTTGCGCAGACCAGGCTCAGAGCAGATTCGTGATGCGCGTGAGAAGAGTGCAGCGGCGACGGAGCGTTTTTGGCATATAGGATGCGCAGAGTCGAACCCCAGGTATCTACCCGTGTGGGTCGGCTTTCGATACACACTGGTTGTAAATCCTTTGGCCGACCGTCTCACAAGTACGTCGAGGAAGGCGATCTGTCCATTATTTTCCTGTTCCATGGTGAACTGGATGCTTGGAACACAAGAGTTTAGATGCTCAATTAAAGGCATTACGTCTCGGCGGTGGATCACACAAAAACAGTCGTCTACGTAGCAGACAAAGATCTTGGGGCCGTCTTGTACGAGCATAGCGCAGAATTTTCTAGAGCCTCTAAGGCAATATTCGCACAGACTGCTGAAATGGAAGCTCCCATCGCTGTTCCAAACCGCTGCTTGTAACATTATACGTTGAAAACAAAACGTGTTCTGCAGGCCAAATTCCAGGCAAAATTACGCGGTCCGGAGTTGCAAGGATCTACTCGAGAACGATGCATCTCTGCCTTCACGTTCGCCAATTGAGACGCAAGACTTGTATTGTCTCCTGGAATTTGGCCTGCAGAACACATATATTTTGTTTTCAACGGACCAGCGGTTTCGAACAGGGATGGGAGCTTCCGTTTCAGTAGTCTGTGCGAATATTGCCCTAGAGGCTCTAGAAAATTCTGCGCTATACTCGTAAAAGGCGGCCACAAGATGTTTGTCTGCTACGTAGACGACTGTTTTTGTGTGATCCACCGCCGAGACGTAATGCCTTTATTTGAGCATCTAAACTCTTGTGTTCCAAGCATCCAGTTCACCATGGAACAGGAAAAGAATGGACAGATCGCCTTCCTCGACGTACTTGTGAGATGGTCGGCCCAAGGATTTACAACCAGTGTGTATCGAAAGCCGACCCACACGAGTAGATACCTGGGGTTCGACTCTGCGCATCCTATAGGCCAAAAACGCTCCGTCGCCGCTGCACTCTTCTCACGCGCATCACGAATCTGCTCTGAGCCTGGTCTGCGCAAGCAAGAGCTAGCCGTGGTAAGGAAGGACCTTCGCAGCAATGGCTACCCTTCAAAGCTTGTGAGGACGCAACAATTGCGGGCTTCAGTTGCCTCCCCCGAAAGGGTTCCTGAAAAATACAGGCAAAACCGCGCTGCCGTCCTCTACACGCAAGGCATCAGTGAAGCTCTTGCAAGGGTGTTTGGCACATATGGCGTTAAAATTGCACACGTGCCAACGAACAGGCTTAATCAGAAGCTGGTACGCGTGAAGGACCCTTTAGAAAAATCAAGATTCCCCGGTGTTGCCTACAAAATTCCATGCAAGGATTGCGACGCATCCTACATAGGTGAAATCGAGAGCATGATGGAATCCCGTCTGGCCGGGAGGGTACATTAGGAACGAAAAAGAGACGCCGACCAGTCCAAACAAAACGTACTGACGTTTGGGCTTCCAGCACCGAAGCCTTGTTCACAATAAATGCATCACCAGAAGTGGGTCGTTTAAGTGGGCTTCTATAATCGCTGCAAAGAGCGTGAGTAGATCGGGTTTAGATTTCCGTCGTTACGATTGACTGTGTTAGATGTGGTCTGAATGATTAGTTATTCCAGATGTAGCCGGGATGGTCACTTTTTCTGTAGCGACGATTCTTGCATTGTCCCAATCAATCTTGTGGTCATTCACGACGGCGTGTTTGGCTAAAGCATTGTTGCGGACGCTTTTATTCTTTACTTCACGTGCGTGCTGCTGCAGATGATTCTTATAATTTCCTGATTCCCCGATATACACGCCACTGCAGTCTGCACAAGGTATCTCGTATACCACACCGGAGAAGCGCTCCTTGGGCAAGCGGTCCTCGACTCTCACGAGCTCATGGCGCATCTTTTGGGCTGGAACGTGGGCCACCTGCACGTCATATTCCCGTAGGATACGTGCCAAACATTCACTTGTTCCTGGAAGGTAATGCACAGGAGCTTGCTTCATCGGGGCAGGAGGCACGTCCAGTTGTCCCCGTCGGGTCAGTTGGCGTTCTGTTACGTTTATAAAGTGCCTCGGGTAACCGCAGCTAGCCAGGTTGTCCTGTACCTTTGTCGTGTCCACCGCCGCATCCTCGGGCTTCGAGCACGATCTTTTCGCACGCTGCAGTAGCGTGCTAACAACAGCCGTCTTGCGGGAAGCGGGGTGCACGGAGTTGAAGTTCAGGTAGCGGTCTGTGTGCGTTTCCTTGCGGTACACGCTGAAACGTAGCCTCTGGCCCTGCCGAGACTCGAGGACGTCCAGGAAGGGAAGTTTGCCATCGGCCCCCTCTTCTGACGTGAACTGAATGGCACGTTCCATACTGTTGAGGTGGGCCAGCAAGCTGTTCGCCGCGTCTTTCTGAACGACGCCGAAACAATCGTCGACATAACGCAAGAACACTTTTGGTTGAGGGGCGAAGGAGGCTAGCGCGCGTGCTTCCAGCGCTTCCATGGTCAGGTTTGCCGCCGTGACCGAAATAGCGGCACCCATTGGAGTTTCCTGCCTTTGCTTGTAAAAATGGCCTATAAAGACGAAGTACGTATTGTTCAGGCAAAAATCTAGAAGCCTGCGTAGTTCTGGCTCATCCATCGGTGATCTCTTGGGCAACGTCTGATCAGCCTCGAGAGCAGCGGTGCATAGATTGACAGTCAGGTCAATCGGAATGCTCGTTAAAAGGGACTTCACGTCGAAGGACACCATCAAGTCGTCTTTCTCGATCACGGTGTTGCAAGTCTTCTCGACAAAATCGAAAGAATTACGAATGTGAGTGGTCCCTTTACCGAGGAGCGGAGCCAGAACTTGGTGCAGGAACTTTGACAGGTGGCCCTGCACCAAGTTCTGGCTCCGCTCGTCGGTAAAGGGACCACTCACATTCGTAATTCTTTCGATTTTGTCGAGAAGACTCGCAACACCGTGATCGAGAAAGACGACTTGATGGTGTCCTTCGACGTGAAGTCCCTTTTCACGAGCATTACGATTGACCTGACTGTCAATCTATGCACCGCTGCTCTCGAGGCTGATCAGACGTTGCCCAAGAGATCACCGATGGATGAGCCAGAACTACGCAGGCTTCTAGATTTTTGCCTGAACAATACGTACTTCGTCTTTATAGGCCATTTTTACAAGCAAAGGCAGGAAACTCCAATGGGTGCCGCTATTTCGGTCACGGCGGCAAACCTGACCATGGAAGCGCTGGAAGCACGCGCGCTAGCCTCCTTCGCCCCTCAACCAAAAGTGTTCTTGCGTTATGTCGACGATTGTTTCGGCGTCGTTCAGAAAGACGCGGCGAACAGCTTGCTGGCCCACCTCAACAGTATGGAACGTGCCATTCAGTTCACGTCAGAAGAGGGGGCCGATGGCAAACTTCCCTTCCTGGACGTCCTCGTGTCTCGGCAGGGCCAGAGGCTACGTTTCAGCGTGTACCGCAAGGAAACGCACACAGGCCGCTACCTGAACTTCAACTCCGTGCACCCCGCTTCCCGCAAGACGGCTGTTGTTAGCACGCTACTGCAGCGTGCGAAAAGATTGTGCTCGAAGCCCGAGGATGCGGCGGTGGACACGGCAAAGGTACGGGACGACCTGGCTAGCTGCGGTTACCCTAGGCACTTTAAAAACGCAACGGAACGCCAACTGACCCGACGGGGACAACTGGACGTGCTTCCTGCCCCGATGAAGCGAGCTCCTGTGCCCTACCTTCCAGGAACAAGTGAATGTTTGGCACGTATCCTACGGGAATATGACGTGCAGGTGGCCCACGTTCCAGCCAAAAAGATGCGCCATGAGCTCGTGAGAGTCGAGGACCGCTTGCCCAAGGAGCGCTTCTCCGGTGTGGTATACGAGATACCTTGTGCAGACTGCAGTGGCGTGTATATCGGGGAATCAGGAAATTATAAGAATCGTCTGCAGCAGTACGCACGTGACGTAAAGAATAAAAGCGTCCGCAACAATGCTTTAGCCGAACACGCCGTCGTGAATGACCACAAGATTGATTGGGACAATGCAAGAATCGTCGCTACAGAAAAAAATCGCGCCAATCCACCCCGTGAATGTGGTTGGAAAGCAAAGCTGTAAACGGCACCCGTAACAATTACCCATGCGACGTCACTTAAATTTACTCACATCGCTCTACAAATAGCAAAAACATAGAGAAGTGAAATGCACTTAACCACACCATTTATTACTTCAAAGAGATATTCTTGTTAAGGTTAAATCAACGCATGAAGCATGAACGGTATTTGGTTGAGTTGTATTGGTGTAGCACAAGAGTGGAATTTTTTTTTGTAAAATTAAAGTAAGCTCCAACCCAGTGTTAGACGATCTGTCTTCTCCCTCTCTGCGCCGCGGACGGAGGCGACGAGTTTTGCGGCAGAAAAGGAGGAGGAGGAAGAAATACTTCTGTTCAGATTTCTGAACGGCCAAGAGTGCAGCCCTGGGGAGTGATTCCTTCTTCTGTGGGGCCCTTATGCAGTCCGCGCGGCCTGAGTTCTGTCTACCCGCTGAAGCTGGGTAGCTAGAGAGGGCCTGGACAGCAGCATCTCCCATTGCTCTTGTTGGGCAGTTGACGGAAAGAGAGGAGGGTGCTCAAAGCTAAAGTCGCACACCCCGTTTACGGGGCGGAGTGTTCCTACTTTTGAGCAAAATTTACATTCAGCGTCGTAGCGATTCGGATACATTAAGTGAATTCGCGTAGGCTGTGGGAAGGAGCCCGGATTGTAGGAGCCGTAGGGTAGTTTATTGTTCTCTGGAAAGGTCAGGGTAAGGCGAAGGTACGGTCTGTCTCAGAAGGCGACAATGCTGGGTTATCTCTCTGAACGTGACAAGCGGGTGACTGTCCTCGTGCAGCTCCATAGCACAGGAGGTGAAAGCGCAGGCTTGTTGGGTGGGCGTATTTGTTGCCCTCCATTGAAGCGTGATGGGTTGTCCAGATGAGCTAAATGGAACCGTTTGGGGAGTGATTTTTTTAGCACGCGCCGTGCAGGTCAAGACACCCAACCCTACTGGTAATTCCAGTAGGCTTGCTCGGAATCGATGACTACCCTCCGAACCCCTGGTTGAGCGAGAGCCAAGGTGATGGCTGCCTCTTCTGCTGCCGTCATTTCTTGGGTGCTAAGCGAGGTACACGGAAGGAGGTTGGTTCTGGAGGTAGCCACGATGATGGCGTATTGCTGCCCTCGATGTTTGGAGGCGTCTGTGTAGATAACTGCATGATCCCCACTGAGGGTGGTGTTTAGCGCTTGAGCCCGTGCTTTTCGGTGACCCTCGTCATGTGAGGGGTTCATATTTCTAAGCAAAGGGAGCATCTTTAGTTTTAGTGGCCAAGTGTCTGGGAGTACGTCAAGCGGAGTGACATTCTGGGCTGCCCAGCCAATCTGGTGAAGCATGTGGTTACCCATCGCAATTCTGAGTCGGACCTTCTGGTTAGAAAGATGGCCTTCTATCAGCTCTTTCACCGTGTTGTGGATCCCCGTGCTAAGCAGCCTCTGAAGACCAATGGCGTGCTAGACCGCCTTTCTAATCATTATATAAAGCATCTCTATGTCTTCCTTGTCGAGAAGAAGACAGGGGGTTGACGTAAGTAACTCTCGAGAGGATAAAAGCTTCAATTAATCGAAAGGTACCGGATTCGTTTAGGCCTCGCGTCTTGGTGGCAACTCGCCTGATCATGTGTATGATTTGATTAATGCTGTTTTTGAGGCGCTGCAAGGAGACGTCACTCTTCGTGTTAGCCTCGAGGTGTAGGCCCAGGATCTTGATGTTGGGGCTTGGAGTGATAGCCTGGCCATCAAAGAGTATTTAAATGTATTCCTTGGTTTGACGTGAGGGCGGAAGACAAGGAGCTGTGATTGTTTACGTGAACAGTGGAGGCCACAGGCTTTAGCACATTGGCGTACTAGAAGTGAGATGCCATGCATTGGTGTGAGCTTCCTTTAATTTTTGTAACTCTTAGCCCATGAGCAATGTGCGCACCGGGCCGCTAGACGGGGGTGAGTGGTCGCGTGAAGCTTTCACGTGGCATTCAGCGTGAACGCTAGGGGTAAACCTATAGATGTGCTTGATGAGTACACCACCTGTCTTCCCAGTCTTCACGTGTGCTCGTAGATAAATCGGTAAGACAACGGGCTCTCGATTTGTTAGTCTATTAGTTCCAGGTTCGATTCCCGGCGGTGCCAGTAAATTCTTTTACTTGTTCACTAGAGTTTTCTGGTGACACCAACGGTCGCGAAAGAACCCTTGGGGGGTAGAGGTAAAAAGCTTTGCTTTAAAAGTGACAGCATCACGGCTACATCTGGAATCACTAATCATTCAGACCACATCTAACACAGTCAAACGTAACGACGGAAATCTAAACCCGATCTACGCACTCTCTTTGCAGCGATTATTTAAGCCCACTTAAACGACCCACTTCTGGTGATGCATTTATTGTGAACAAGGCTTCCGTGCTGGAAGCCCAAACGTCAGTACGTTTTGTTTGGACTGGTCGGCGTCTCTTTTTCGTTCCTAATCCTAAATAGGTGAAACTGGAAATTTTTAAAAGAATTCAATAGCACCAGAACGATGTCAAAAAAGGCAGTGCAAGTTGAATTGCCTTGGCGGATCATCACCTGGCTACTGACCACCCCATCGATTAGGATTCCGCAAGCATAATCGCATCAGAGAAGCGCCTGTCGACACGACTACTTTTAGAATCAGAGCATATTCAACCAACTAAAAACACGATTAACCGGTAGCGAGGTAATCTCCCCGAGATATACATGCGCTATCTGCGCCACCGAACCTATAGATAGTCGCGACCTTTCACCCCTCTTCATTGTGAACAAGGGGCCAGTAGGGGCCCCAAGGCATCTTTATTTATTTGTTTTTGACCAGGTGAGTGCCTGCTTGTATTTCATCAATGAATCACCCTCCCCTGACGTGTTTTCGTCGAACCTTGGACTCTGTTAGGTGTCAGTGGGTTTACACAGCCAACTTGTGGGGACGCACATAAGCTCTTAACAAATGAGCTGCATAGTGGCGATGCACTAGCCATGGTTTTTATTAGTTGCCTTGATGTATATGATCTTCTGTCGCAGTGTTTTAGGTAGCTCACTCGCAAATTATTCCTTTGTTTTTGGACATTGTGGAGTGTCCAATGATTATTCGTTCTATTTCTGATTTTTATTGCAACTGTAAATATGTCAGGAGTCCCGTAATGAGTTTCTGGCAGTAATAGAGCACTACTGTGTGCATGAAGGCAGTCTAAACAGAAAAATTGGCTGCCTTGCCTTTGCTTAGAGCGGCCATGCAGACAACCCACAAGTTCGGTTCATTCGACAGATTGCCTCGTTAGAATCATACTGACACCATTTTTAACGCGCCTTTCACTCGAATAAGCTATATAATTAGGAAAAAGGGAATGGCCATGCGACCCACTAGCTCATTTCCCACAGCAGTACCTATGATGTCATATGTCCCCAGCTGTGCGATTGGCTGAGGCCGGCAAAAGCAAACGCAAATTGGGCAGGCCTTATAAGCATGCCGAACGAGCTATTTGCGCTTAAATGTAATGCATATTCATTTTACAGCAGTAAAAATGGGGCAGTAAACAATGAAAGTTATGAAAATACGCGTACACATACAAGTACCGATGCGCACTGCTGTTGGTACGGCGTGCACTATGCTTGTTTTAGCTGCACAGCACTCCGCCGCATTGGAGTTGGCTTGCACGGCCCTGGCCGATTGGCATAGGCGATGTTGTCTTACGTGACCCTGTTTGTCGAGGATACCTCATGTTTCACAAAACCATTACTTTCTACAGTAACGAAAACAAGCCAGGTGCAGACGCGGTCAAAAACAAAGCAATGGCAAACAACGGTTTGTGGATGAGTATGGTAGCTCCACCTGGGAGGACTGATGGCTAGCAAGGCTGCAGACCCGAGTGACGCAGTAGGTTGTTTGATTACATGCACTTATGGCTTCATTGCTGACATCCCAAAAACACACGATATGGTGGGAGAATCAGACTTTTAACCTAAATTAATTTCTCAGTGAATGAAGCGGTGGGGCACTATAAAACAGGAAATATTTCGAACGAAGCGAACTTCTATGTTGTCCGAATGGCCCCTTTAATGCACTGTATTGTATTTTTGGTTCCTGTAGTGATGTCACCATGAAGGAACCGCAGTAGACAAAGGTAATGTTAGCGCTTTACCATGCATTTTTTTTTGTGTTTGATGGAAACAAATATAATACTCTAACCAAGGACTTTATCCGAAGCGTTCCCAACGTTTCGGAACCTACTTGGCTCCTTCATTAGAACTGTCTATGTTTGACCAAGAGCAATAGTTCTACATATAAACAATTTTTTTGTTTGCTGCAGCGGATCAGAGGCTAGGGCACAAATAGGGGGTAGGACAGCTAGATATCTGTTCATCTTTCGCCGGCTTGCTTGGGTGTGACAACTGTATCTAGTTGTCAATTCCAATTTGTTGTGGTCAGTTTTTCTCAACTAAATTGTAGCTTTTTTAAAGATTATGGAAGGTTTTGTGGGCCTAAAGGGTTGCTGCATTGCATGTTTGGCCTATGTAGCGTTGAAAGCGGATATTTTGCTTCAAAGTGGAATGTTGGCCTAGCATCATGGTCCTGTGGTTGCTGCTCACTTTCATTCATGCCATTATTTTTTATATTATCACTTAAAATTAAAAGTTAACCAATCTGCTGTCATTTTAATTTTGTCACCTGCTTTATACTTTCTTTTTTTTCAACTGTCTGTAAGGAGTGACAATTCGTCTTTTTATGATACCAAGGCATCGGACTGTGCTAGTTGGTACATGTTTGAATGGATGAAAAACCAGTGGAAAACACAGGGTACGGAAGAGAACGACAGGATAAGCTTGTCCCGTTGTTCTCTTTTAACTGTGTCCTGTGTTTACCGCTGGTTTTTCATCCATTCAATTTTCATGAATTTGTTCAACAGTGATTAGTTTAAGTGCTCAAGCAATTTTTGGCTTGAAGGTTCCCTGTAGCATTTATATAAGTGCTCTCTGCTCTTTTTTTACCCAAGACCCCATTACCAGCCTTAATGAGATAGTCTTTTGTAGACATGAAGTTGAAATAAATATTTGTTTGCATTGCTTTGCATATTTTGAAAGAATTGCTTGCTCACTTTCTTTCAACCCTGTTTCTTAATCCTGCTTAAAGCATTTTTCCATGTTTATTTTTTTTCAGAACCAGGAAGGGTGCTCATCCTCGGTTCTTGCTGAAGCACCAGTATCTGTACTTCACACGTGAGCTTTGAACACGCAGTAATTATGGTATGAAACATTTTACCAGTATTAGCTTGCTTTGTAGATGTCAAAGCTCTCGACAGTGTAGTACATTGTCTGGTGTAGTGCACAATCTCTCTATAACAGCACCCGCTGGGTGCTGTTGTAGAGAATAATTTTGTGGCTATAATACTTGAGATTATTCTAAAATGTACATCAAATACTAGTAAGAATAGCTCTCTAAATTGGTGGCCATTTTCCTGGTGGAGGCAGAAAGTGAAAATGCCCATGTGTGGAGATTTAAGTCCACAATAAATATCCCAAAGTTGCCAAAGCTAATCCAGAGCCCTCCTCGCGGTGCACTTAATATCCCATGTGCAGCTTTGTGTAAAAACAGCCAGAAATGTATGATCAATTTAAATTGATTTTAATGTTTCTAAATGCAAATATTCTAAGTTTAAGCTGCCTTATTTAGTAAAATATTTTCTAAAAATTGCATAGCTACCAAAGGTTTACAGAAAAGCTTTCATTGGTTATGCACCTTCTCAGCGAAACAAAAATGTCATTAAGAAAAGCAGAAAAAACCTAAATATGGAAAGTAGCAACACTAAAGCTGCTAATAAAAAAGATGCTAAACGTTTTATCGATAATATTGCTGATTTTATTTCTAGTCAACTCTAAAAAGGGCTATAGACGGGTTTGATGGTTCCCATGACGCACCTCGTAATACTAGACGAAACTAATGGGCACTGGCTGTTGGCTTTTCATTTGCAACATCGAAAAATGACCCCACATCCACCAGCAGGGACATAATGCAAGGCACCATGCACAAGCTAGACTCATGATAAAATACTGCTATAACAACAATGTCATCACATTTCAACCAGGGAACTCATATGCATTGTTCTGTGATGTTTACAGTTCTTGGTATTGCTATGTGGGGTCATTTTTCATGAAGCAAAAAGAATAATGTAAAATAAAATAAGTGGCAGTGGCGACCCAACTTTTATAGGTAGAATAAAGCCACAGTACGTAGGGAAGTATACATATTGTATTTGGTCTGCCTTAATATTGAGCTTTTCTGCTCAGCTCAAGAATAAGGCACTAAACATTGCGAGTAGCTACCGTGATTGGAAGTTTGATGAAATGCTGAGAAGCCAAGGGTTTTAAGGTTCGAAGAACTTTTGTGCAGTTGATCTGTTGCACGCCTACTTGCTTTCACTGCATAACACGTTTATGCTGTGCAGTGAAGCTCGAAGGATGTGCGCTGCAGTTTAGCAAAATGAACATAAAATTGAATTTTTAACACCGTTTCGAATAATCAACATCCTCTAATGATACAACTTCTGTACTGCGATTTGGCTGTAATATTAGACTTTATAAATGGATGTTTCAAAAATCGGTGGGTCAAAAAGTTCAAGTAAATTATCAGCTGACATTGAGCTTTAATGGAATGTCTCATAGAACGGAGCTTGGAAAGCGCGAATGTTTCATACCGTAATTGTGTGTCATACTGTGCCATATGTGGCTGCACACCTGCAGCGCCATTTGTGAACCGAGGATGATGCACCCTTTGTGTACCCCTTTAGGTGGGTGCTTTTGCAGGAAAAGCTCCTACCTATGATATTTTGGGCAGAAAAGGGTGCTCCTGCGGCGAAAGAATCCAAGCACCCTAAAGGGTGTGCTTGGATTCTGGCGGTACTTGTCCGTGCTAAGCGCATGATATGGTTTGGACATTCCAAGCTCTAGCCCGCCGAACACAAAGTAATGCCTTGACTCCAACGCGAGTGCTTTTAATAACAACTTTGATGACACCACTGTTGAGAATCGGTTGAAACGGAGCAGGCGACGCACGTCGGTGTTATATTTTTCTTCGGCGTGCGGCCGCAGTGGCACGAGCCGCGCGATCAGCCATGTTCGTGGCTATTTCAGTGTTGCCAAACGAAGAAATTGACAGCTAAACTTTTCAATGAATACCGGCTATAGGATGTGTCAAAGATAAATGTTCTTTATAGTTCAGACTGCTGTGTCCACCTCATTGCATTCGGAGGGAAGGAAGTTCATAATTGCTTGTATCTTAATATTTGGTATGTGCTTGGCTGTAAATTTTTAAGGGAAGTTGCCAAAATGTTTATTAATAGACACCTCAATCATAGTTTATGGTTGTGAATTAGTTTTAGTCTCAGGATTCATGCACAGAATTTTGCAAACATTCTTGTTTCTTTTTTTGTGTTGCAGCATTTACTGTCGATTGTAAAAGTTTGTTCGGGAAACGTGGTTTCATTCGGCTTGAGTCTCAAGATTTTTGACACAAAAGAAATTTTGCAATTTATGGTCAATAGAACTTATAAATGTGATTGTCTGCCTTTTAAAAAAGTTGTGACGACAAATACCAATACAAGTTCTCTACGGGTGCACATCACATGGGATATTGTTTTTGGAAGCTACCACCAGAAAACATGATTGCAATTGTAGTGGGGGTCCAGTTCTGTCTAGTTGTATCACTTGAATGCTAATGTGTAGTGAGCACACTGATAACGGTTTTCAGTGGTCCCTCTAGTGCACCAATGTTGTGATCGTCACGTGCATGAAATTGTGAAGTTCTATTATTTCTTCTTTTTTGGTTCAGACTACTACGTTTTTTTTGTGTGTGTCATGTCAAGTTAACCGATATTTCAAGATATCCGAGTTTGATGCCACGAGGGATCACTGTATATATAACTTAAAATTGTGGCATTAGTCATAAATTGTTGCATTTCATTTACTTACAGAGCCTCCAGACATACACCTGTCGCCATGAATTGCATTAGGACACCTTGGTGATAGGCCGCAAGCCTCCAAGGCTATGGTGATGACATGCGCAACACCATGGTACTGCGCATGCCATCACCTTTAAATAACGGTGTGAGGATGCTCAACACCCTTTATTTAGGGTGTTGAGCGTCCTCACCACCCTTTAAGGGTGTTGAGCGTCCTCACCACCCTTTAAGGGTGTTGAGCATCCTCAACACCTTTTTTTTGTTCTTACACCCTTTTTTCGTCCGTACACCCTTTTTTTGCGAAAACACCTTTTAAAGGTGTTAGCCATGGGACAAGGTTTTTACACCCTTTTCGGCCAAAAAGGGTGTAAAAAAGTTTAGTGTGCTCGATCGCACTTTCCGCTCAATTCGTCCCCAACTGAGAAGCCAATCTCATCTAACTTGGTCAGAATGCTTTCGTGGGGGCTGACAAAGTTGTGCCCGCAGGATTTGGGCGTTTCTAGAGGGTCGACCTCAATTTTTGTGTCATTAAGTCGGCTTCTTAAAGTAACCTGAACCCCCCGAAATGTGCGTTCTTTACTTTCCCCTCCGAACACGCCAACCACCAGAATCATCGTTCCGAGAAGTTTGCAGTTGAGTTCCCGTGACAGGCTTTCCGTTATGAAGGTGCCTTGGCTGCCGCTGTCAAACATTAGCCTGGCCAACTTCCTCTGTCTGCCACTCTCAACCCATGCCGTAACGGTTTGTAATAGAGCGGCTGGCCTCACACTGCCCTTCTCTGTAATCTGGAGACTGATGGGCTCGTTCGGCTCCTGTTTCTTCGCTTCTTCGGATAGGCCAGGTGTCCGTTTAGGTGGGGTGTAATCAGGGTCACACTTGCTGGTAGCATGCCAGCCGTGACACTTGCCGCAACTCAGTATGCACGTGGACATTCTCGCAGTCTGATGCGGCATCGTGCACCTAAAACACCTCCTGCCTTGCTGCAACATGCGTTTCTTCTCTGTGAGATCGATTTCTTCGTTGCAGTCTTTCGTAGCATGCTTTTTTGATTTGCACAAAAAGCATTCCATCCTTTTCACTGTGCTGTGCAGCGCGTCCGCTGATGGTTGTCGGGACTTCGCAAACTGATGTGGTTTCTTGTCACCTTCATACGTAGGAAAGCGAGATGGAGGCTTGCAGTTCCGTCAGGTCGCTTGATGATGGACTTTTCCCGGGTCTGTATCTGGAAGCGAAAAACGTTCTGAAGGTGGCTCAGCATGCCGAGGTGCACCAGCTTCCTTGAAGTCTCGGAGCTGGTATCGCGGGTCGATGTTCCCGCAGAGCTGCCTCTTCCGCGTTCCTCAATGTCACCTTCCTATTGTAGTCTAGGCCCAGGTCAGATGGAAGTGCGCAAAGTAGGCGGAGATACAGCAAGGAGCAGTACGACTCCTCTCCCACACCCAACGCCTTCAGTCCTCGGAGGTGACCTTGGACGTTGTCGTACATACGGCGCAGTGCTCGGACTTTCCGTGGTGACGAGACCGGTGTTCGGTTCATCAGGCTCTCGACGTGGTCTTGGATGGGCGCCGTCTGGTTTCCGAACCCCTGCTACAGGATGTCGATGGCGTCATCGTAGCACTCCGATGTTGGCTGCAGACCCGCAATTGCCACTGCTCCATCTCCGATCAGCGCAGCCCTCAAGTAACTGAACTTTTTCGATGGCGCCAAGTCCGAATTCTCCCGAATGGCGGTTTCGAGCTCCTCCAAGTCCGAATTCTCCCGAATGGCGGTTTCGAGCTGCTCCCAAAAGGGCTGCGAATCCTTTCGGTTGCCGTTAAATTTTAGAATCTCCAATTTTGGGAGTTTCACTATCACCACCGTTGCTGTCCTTGTCGTCCGCTTTGTTAGGAGTTGCCACCACTTAAGTTGTTGTTGCTGTTTCGTTTAGCTCTACCCTTCTGTCTCGTCAGGCAAGTTACGATCTTGTCCCTATACTCGATGACATAAGTGAACTCGTGCTCTGTGTCTTCGTCGGTCAGATACAGGCTCAATTGCCACGTTCACTTCTTTCAGTTGAGCCTCCAAAAGAAGACGACGTTCGATCAGCACTTCAAGTTCCTCGACACTGGGCGCAGACAGCGGTGGCAACATTTCCACATCCCAAACAAGGCGACTTACTTGAGCCCGCAGAGCCTTCCGCTCTTATGAAACTCCATGCCGATCGTCGTCCACGTTCAACGGAGGAGTCGATTCCTGTTTCTCGTCGATGCAGTCACATTTCGTTCATCTTTCCAGACCCCGGATTTCGGTACCAAAATTTTGTATCAGTGAAGATCTGTCGACCCTTTTGGTCGCTGTCATTGATCCACAAACACCACTACTCATTCAAGTGCCACGGAAAAACAACAGGAGTTCTTGATGTAGATGTACACAAGGTTACAGCGTTCCGTGTTACATGCTTTCAACGAACCCACTGCTGCTCCCAGCTCCTTGCCGCCGGTGTCCGTTGTTTTGAGGGAGAGAGGGCTGCGTTCCCCGCTGAATCAAGAACCGCGCGGAGCCCGCCGACGGTCCCTATTGTGACTTTGCAGAAACAGGGAAGTGACCGGCAGGAAGCACACGCTGGCTAAGTGCAACACGCGTATATTCGGTTACACAACGAAACAGTCTTAACAAAAGGAAGAAAAGGGCGGCTGCTTATATACAGGCTCGAGCCACTGTCACACCGAGGAACTGACGTCCCAAGCAGAACAGTCCGGGGCCACCGCTGATAGCGAAGCGCGTATTCTGCAGCACCGCGATGCACAAACCCGATAACACCAGTCCTCTCACTCCTCTCCCCTCACGAGTTTATCTCACGGCACCTAATGGTCTGGCAGGCGCCTCAACCGGGTAGAATGTCGAATCTGCGATGATGATAGTCCCGAGGGGTCGCCGTTATGGGAACTACGGTCCAGCGTCCGACCACTGTCGCGTAGAAGGTCCGGATTAAGCCCTGCCGTATCAGCTGCTGGTGAAGTCCGGTTCAATGCTGGTTGGTCCTGAATGTTGAGCCGAGTAGGCGTGCTTAGCCAGGTAGGCTCCCTAGTGTCCGTGAAGAGCGGACCACCGTCTTCCACTCTCGGCCCGTGCAGTACTGTTCTCGCCGCCTTAAGCCAGTTCCGGTTCTCCTGAAACGTATGCAGTCACAGGTTATCAGCGTGAACATATCGGTCCTCATCTCCGAAGCGAACAATGTAGTACATGCAAGCGCTGCACCGCTAAGCAATTGTACCCAATAGCCATTGGTCATCGTCCAGGCGGACTCCTTTTACCAAAACGTGGTCGCCTTCACTGAATTCTCTCAATGGCCTTCGTTTCTGGTCTGCGTGTAGCTTCGTCTGCTCTCACATTTTGCGCATACATTGTTCTATTTCAGGGTGCAGCGGACTCAGCCTGGTTCTCGGCTGCCATGGCAGGAACAGCTGGGCCGGGGCCTCACCAGTGGTGCACGATGGGTGTTGCGATAACTGAAGGAAATTGGTCTGTACGGCGTTTTATGGACCTCCTAGCTGTTTCCTTTTCTTTCTTCGTCTAGTATCTGTGTAAAAAAGACCTTTTTGAACGACTGAACGCACCGTTCCCCACTACCATTCGAAGCTGGGTGATGGGGAGGCGATTTGAAATGACGAATACCATTCTTGCTCAGGAATGTTTTGAAGTGCTGTGATGTGAATTGAGGCCCGTTGTCGGTCACGATTTCCTCTGGTAGTCCGTAGGCCGCAAAAACACCTCGCAATTTCTGTACAGTCTTTTCACTAGTTGTCATGACAAACACATCAACCCACTTCGGATGAGCGTCCATCAACACCAAAAAGAAATGCTAATCCATTTGCTCAAAATCGAGATGAACTCGCTGCCATCTAGGCGTTGCCCAGCCCCACGACATTAGTGGCACTCTGGGCGCCGCATTCTGTGACAACTGACAAGTGATGCATGTGCTGTGTGTTTATGCCGAGGCGCAAGGGAAACCCGAGCCGACGGCGCACAGCCGGCGGCTCGGCCTGCCCGACGAAGGAATTATGAGGGCGTGACCCGGGGAGGGGAACTGAAAAATAAAGGCACTCTCAAACTGAACGCCAAACGGATTACGAGTCAACACATCCAACGAGCCAGTACATCCAACGTGCCATCACATCCAACGTTGGATGTGATGGCACGATGGATCTATTTACATGCTTTTAGATGTAGCTTCTCGTTGGATGTGGTGGCTCGTTGGATGTAGTGGCACGTTGGATGTAGTTGCTCACGCATCTGAAGAGGAAAGGTCTGTAACAAAACGGCTGGGCCTCCTCAAGAGCGGCAGCCTCAAGACAGCATTTTTAATTTTTTCGGTCTATCGATCCTGTTCGTTAAAAAACTTAGGTATAACCATCGTATTAAAGGTAAGTTTTTTAATCGGTAAGGCTTCTTTGGCAACCACAACACTAACAACGCTCTTTACGTGGTCGGAACATGGGAAAGGCATACAGAACGAAATGCCGGCAGTCTACAACGCCAAAGAAGGCATAGGGGAATGGTTAGACTATTTTTTACCATTAGTGACGTTACATTTTTTTAATTATTACGTGAGAAAAAAAGAAAGAAAAACACACGCCCAGAGTGGGGACCGAACCCACGCCAGTGAAGGAGAACACAGTCGCCCAGATAGCCGAATTGGTAAGGCATTCGAGATCTAATCTAAAGGCGTGGGCTCGGTCCCCACTCTGGGCGCGTGTTTTTCTTTCTTTCTTTCTCACGTAATAATTAAAAAAATAATGTAACGTCACTAACGGTAAAAAATAGTGTAACCATTCCCCTATGCCTTCTTTGGCGTTGTAGACTGCCGGCATTTCTTCCTGTATTTCCTAACGAGCCCCTGATTTCCAAACCCCATTATCGTGCGAAAGCTAAGCGGGGGCCTCGGTTCTGGCAGCCTTGATGCCAAGGTAGCATAAGAGGGTTCCCCGCCAGTTACCCGCTTATGAGAGGATGTAGACGTTCGCGTCACACCCAGGGGGTTGAAAAGAAGGTCCCCTTCTCCCCGTGTATTCTAAGTGGCGTTGGCTACCACCCTCAAGCGTCAGATACAGTTGCAGTAAATATAAATACCCCAGAAAGTGAAGGAGAACACAGTCGCCCAGATAGCCGAATTGGTAAGGCATTCAAGATCTAATCGAAAGGCGTGGGTTCCGTCCCCACTCTGGGCGCGTGTTTTAAATGCAGAGCATTTCTTAGCCTCGCCTCTTCCTGTGTCGGACGGCGTCCACAGCTCCGCGTCCGCAGCAGGTGCCCCTCTCCTCCTTCCCTCCTCTCTCTGAACAGCAGCTGGCGCGCGCATGCGTCGTAGTCAGCCCGTTCGCTCCGTCGCGGTCTCGGCGTAACAGGTGCGTGATAGCAGCGCGGTGGGGCGTGGAAGGGCGCGCGCTGATTGCGCATGGGCACTCTCCCCCCCGTACTGCTCTCCCTCTACTGCGCGCGCTGCAAATATAAAGCGGCTAGCGGTCGTTCGTGCTTCAGTCACTGCGTTGCTCCTTCCTTCCTTGGTTGACGCTCGCTCCACCCTAACGGGACTTTACTCTCCTCTCTCTACCCCAAACCAACACCAACGCAGCTACGACCCAACTACCCACCCTAACGCGACTTTACGCGGCGTTAACGACCCCGAGTGCTCTGCATTTACTCGTGTTCCACTCGCGGGAAGGCGCGGGAATTTTTTTCTTTCTTTCTTTCTCACGTAATAATTTAAAAAAAATAATGTAACGTCACTATCGCTAAAAAATAGTCTAACCATTCCCCTATGCCTTCTTTGGCGTTGTAGACTGCCGGCATTTCTTTCTGTATTTCCTAACGAGCCCCTCATTTCCAAACAGTATATATATATATATATATATATATATATATATATATATATAGTGAAAGAAGTCGGCTGACACGTTTCCCGTTTTTGTTTCCAACAGTTTCGGTGTTAGGAACTCCTCCTTCAGGGCTGTATTTTAATTTCTCACGTTTCGCCTTTATACAAACACTTCTGTGAGGGAGGGTTACTTCCCTCATCCCTTCAGGAGAGGTCGCGGGGGAGGGGTGTTTCAACCAGTTTGAGCAAGTGAGTCATTCCGATTGGCTAGAAAGGTGGAAGGTGAGGGAAGGGGAGAGAACACGGACACGGACGAAAAGGCAGTAGGAAAACCCGATAACAAGAAGTAAACAAGCAAACGCAAAATCAAAAACAAGAGTGAGCCCTGCGTGCGCCGTAAATGGTGTAAAAATAGTCAGCGGGAAGGGAAAAGGGGAAGAAAATGGGGGTGAAGGGAGACGGACATAAGATGGCGGCACAGGCACAGATCTTCGATTCGGTCAAACTGCAAGGCCGCATGCCTGCACGGCCCGCCCAGTCGAAACATGGTCCCCGCGCCATACTCTGAATTTCCTGTCCCATTTTCGGTTTTGTTTTACTCCTGGTTAAGCCTACAGCAGCTCTCGTCTTGGCGCCACTTCGACGAAACCGAGTGGTGCAGCAAAGCTTTGCCGCACGGCCATCGAGCCGCGAAATAAGTAACACTAGGATTTGGTCTCGTTTGCGGCGCATTCTTCGGCCGTTTGTCCACTGGTCGGCGACTTTGGCTAGTTTCGGTTTCCGCAATTGTGGCGATCCTAGCGGCATGGTGCTGCGGCGTGGCCCTTCCCTTTCCCTCGCCGTTTCTTTCTTCCCACACCGTCAACGCTTCCTTGCCTCCTCACGCATGCGCAACAGCTCACCGGCGCCAATATTTTTTTTTCTTTCTCTCGGCGCGCACGGCGGCCCAGTTCGGTGCGTGCGTGAGCGAGACGGCCTGCGAAGGGTTGCGCGCGTTGCCTAAACGCCTCCACGGACTGAAAATTTCGCTGCATTATAAAATACATCCTAATGTATTCTAAATATGGGGTAGCGGAGGAAGGAGCGTTACCACTCCTGCGCAGCTCTGTGGTGCAGCAACACAGGGCGGTAAAGTTCGGCCAAGTTTCTCGCCTTCTCCAAAGACGACAGGTAAGCAAATTAGCTTTGCACAAGTTATAGTGAATTCCTTAAAAGCCGACCGATCGCACTCTTCTCTTTTCAAATTAATTCGCGCATGTAACGTGAAGTTAATGAGACATTTCACTCGTCTTGGAGTGGAAACTAATGTGCAAATATATCCCAGCTGTGCAAGTACGCAAAGTTTTGGTAGAAGTAAACGCGTCTTTGGCACGCACACTCTTGCTCGCCAGACCAATTTGTGGTGGCATTGCCGTCTTTTAATCGCCTTAGTAACTGCTGGAATATCGATTCAGTATACTTATCAACGTATTTTTTGTTGTTTCGTGCAGCAGGTATGAGTCTAGGTTTGGGCCCCAAGTCGAGGACGGTTTGCGACTTCATTGGACGTTTCCTCCGGTGACTCTCCTCAATCCATCCAATGTCATCACGACGCACCTGCTCACAAAGAAGGCAAGCTCAACTGTACGCGCTTCTTGCCTTTCATGGCGTACCTACTACCACAGCGATTGGTGGCATGGAGGTGCTGCGCCCTAAGCATTTTTTTTCCTCCGCCGTCTTGCTCCAAAACGGGTATTTGCGGCGAAACTACTGTCAAGCGTTGCTTCAGTGCTCCGAAAAACAAGACGTAACACCGCGGTGTTCAATGCAAGTCGATTTTCACATAAAGCAGTGGAAGGCCGAACCGAAATACACGCGTTGTCCGCAGCCGCCATTGCAAGCGTTTCGCTCATTAAAAAATAAATAAATAAAACAAAGTAGCATTGCCGGCTTTGCTGATCAATCTAAACTGCGCGCCCGCGCCTTGTCATCTTATCGCGAGTGGGTTTGGTGTTCCATAGTTCTGAAGTTAGAATGGTCATGCCGTATCGGACAGGATGAGATAAGAGGCGCTGCCCGAGCTAGAGGGTAGGTTGTAACAACCTGGCCGATATCTGCGGCTTACAATATAGCAAAGCTTTTATTTCTGGGTGTCTTCTCCCCCCGCCTTCCCTACCACCCGCGGTAAGCAGACTGTTCATTCACGCGCCATTAAAAGAAAAGATGGGTGCGTTCGATTTGTGCTCTGTGTTCTACGACGTGCACATGGTTGCGCATTGTTTTTGTGCGTAGATATAATCCAGCAATGAGTGTCTACAGTGCGGTCATTGTGTTGCAACAGTTTTTTATGGCTGCATTTTGTTGGTGTGAACATGATTTCTCCGAAGTGTATGCAGGTTAATGGGCTGTTCAACGCTTTCTTTCAGAGTTTGCGTTACTCTCCCGAAAGGCAGGGCTTGAAGCATACGTGTGCGTGCTTTCGTTTAACATATAGGTTCCCAATTATTGTGTCTCTGAACTGAAACGAATTTTTTTAATGTCTAAGGAACATTCCTGTCTCGAGGTGAACCCAAGAAATAAGTATACACTGAGTGGAACTTTCAAGTGCTTTTCTTCTCCCGCCGAGGTGTGCGCGAAAAAAAATCTCTGTAAGGACTAGAACTTTCGGAGTTCTTCTTTCGTAATCAAGTATTGTGTACCTAAATGTGTATTCATGGCTGTAACTTTCGCGCAACTTTAGACGGAGGCAGATACAAAAAGGGACACGAAGACCTGTATCTGTCTCCGTCTAAAGTTGCGCAAAAGTCACAGCCATGAATTCAGAATACCAACTAGCCCGCTTAACCGTGTTATTGTAAATGTATGTAGCACGTTTTTTTCCTATTGTACAATATTGTATCCCTAAATTTGCATATGTCATATTTTTGCTTGGTCTTATACTGTGTACAAAAAATGTATGTGAAATATATGATTGTAGTACATGTGTTTTCATGACTTAGAATCAAAGACGTCCTTATATGAATTTTGAATAAACGCAAAGCAAAAAGAATGTTTGTGTGACACTCCAGTTAATATCGCCACAAAGACAACAATTCGACACCAAAAAACATACTATAACCTACATGTTTTCTTCGTTCAATTATTCAACACGTTACTTCAGACATAACAAACGACGGGCAGCGGCCATTTGGAGACATCGCCGCCGCTCGTCCAACTTTTGCGCCTAGTGTCATTGCCGAGCGGCCCATGAGGCAGCGACCGGCGGCAAGCGCGAAAGTTGGGCCAGCGTCGGTTTCAAGGGCCGGCGCGCGGCAGCCCGGCCTGGCTTGCACGGGAAAAATGACGTCAGCAGCGTCCGCGACGTCACCAACCTCCTTTCTCCTCTCGCCACTCGTTGCCATGACGATAAGTACAACGTTTTTCAGACGCCACGTACTACTAGGGGAGGATTTGGCGCTGTTGTTGCGAATTACGCGGGACCACGGTGGATGCTAAAGAGGCCGCCCCGTGGTTTGTCTGTCAGCGGTGCGGCGGTCATACTGTGCGTCGGCGGGCCCGCGGGGCGCGCTCACAGCTGTTCAAGGTCACTGATGAGCTGGGTGGTGGAAAGCGGGGTTTCCTTTTTTAAGTGCGATGCACTTTATAAGCGACCCTGAATCCGCCGTCCGCATTGCTCCTCCTCCTCTCCCCTAGCAACGGCGCGAGGAGCGGAGAGGAGCGTCTGTAGCAACGGCGCAGCGACGTCACACCCCACGTGACCCGCGCGCGCTCCGCCTCCCACGCCGTGGCTGCGCGCGCCCGCGCCGGCTCCCGCACCTCTCCTCGCGCCGTGACGTGACACTCCCACGTGACCGCGCGCTGGCGTCTTTGCGTCTGCGCCCCCTCTCCTCGCGGCGTGACGTCACATGCTCTGCAGCTGGCGCGCCTCTCCCCCCGTTAGGTTTGCACTCACCCTCGGCGCGCGCCTCTCCCCTCGCCTGACAGCTCCCCCTCGCCGGTACTGCGCCTCTCAAGGCGATGGCAGAATTACTACGCCGTGTACTCTCGGCGCAAGAAATGCATTCGCACTTCCTCACGATTCCCTTCGGGGAGGTGGGGGCAATTTTTCCGTCTTGCTTTCTTTTTTTAAGTTGTATGCACGGTCCCGGTTCCGCGCTCACCCCCTCCATCGCTCGCAAGGCCCCGATATTTCCGTCTAAGGCGCAACTTTTTGATGGATTGATCAAGTTCGCCCACGACATATCTCAAGATACTATCAACTTTTTGGATGTAACCCTTCAGGTACATGGCAACTCCCTCGCGACCACCGTCTACAAAAAACCCACGGATCGCCAACAGTACCTGCATTTTGACAGCAACCACCCACGACATTGTAAAGTTGGAATACCATACTCGCAGGCATACAGATACCGCCGAATCTGTTCTGATGTCTAAGAATTTAACAGAAACTCGCAAAATCTAAAGAACATCCTTCGGAATCTAAATTACCCAGAAAATATAATTGATGACGCAATCAACCGGGCCCGCCGAACAGACCGCCAGTCAGCATTGTACAAAGCCAATTCACAAAAAAAGGAAACACC
This sequence comes from Haemaphysalis longicornis, assembly GCF_048455015.1. NCBI lineage: Eukaryota > Metazoa > Arthropoda > Arachnida > Ixodida > Ixodidae > Haemaphysalis > Haemaphysalis longicornis. The sequence continues at coordinate 485,939,457 of NW_027526203.1, forward strand.
CCAGACAGACCTGGTATTAACATAAGGTGCGAACATGCCACGAGTAAACAAAATACTCAGCAGGCATTTCAACATGATCAGACAAAGTGAGCACCTATCAGCTATCTTCCCCGGACCACCCCGTGTAGTGTATCGTAAAGACAAGAACTTAAGAGATATGCTTGTTAAGGCTAAAATTGGGGTCACGAAACAACAATCAGGCTGCCGCCCATGCGGGAAAACGCGCTGCAAAATCTGTCCCCTCATCACTCCAACCGACACGGCGAAATATAACTTTTCCAAATTTTCCTTCCGAATAAAAGAAAGCGTTACTGTAATTCCAGTAACGTCGTATACAGACTGCACTGCGAAATGTGTGGCAAGGACTATATTGGGCAGACCGAGAATGCATTGCGGCTCAGATTCAACAACCACAAATCCCACGTCACCTCACAGCCGGATCTACCTTTTTCCAAACATATGCGCCTGCCGGACCATTCCATTGAGCATATCAGAATTACTCTCCTGCAGTCCGGCTTCCGCTCTTCCCTCGAACGCGAGCAGAGGGAGTCCTACTTTATACACAAATTCCAGGCATTCACCCATGGCATCAATGAGGACCCGGGACCGGGCCCGTTGGGCCGGGCCACCTCTTGCGGCAAAAAGCTGCGCCTTAGACGCAAATATCGGGGCCTTGCGAGCGATGGAGGGGGTGAGCGCGGAACCGGGACCGTGCATACAACTTAAAAAAAGAAAGCAAGAAGGAAAAAAAATTAACGCCAATCCACTCTGTGAATATGTTTGGAAAGCAAAGCTGTGAACGGCACCCAGAATGCTTACTAATGCGACGTGACATAATTCACTCACTTCGCTCGACAAATATTGAAACCAGAGAGAAGTGAAATTCACTTTGCATACCCTTACTCTCTTTCACGAAATTAAAGCTCAAACCCGGTATTAGACGATCTCACTTCTCCGTCTCTGCCGTCGCGAACGGAGGCGGCGAGATCAGCGGCAGAGACGGAGCAGGATCAGGAGGAGGAGTAGGAGAGGCAGAAGGAGGAAATACTTCTATTCAGATTCCTGAATGGCCCAGAGTGTGGTCCAGGGGAGTCGTTCCTCCTTCACTGTAGCCCATATTCAGTCCGCGCCACGTGTGCTCTCTCTACCAGCTGAAGTTGGGTAGGCAGAGAGGGGCAGGACAGCAGCATCTCCCATAGCTCTTGTTCGGTAGTTGACGGAAAGGGAGGAGGGTGCTCAGGGCTAAAGTCGCACACCCCGATTATGTGGCAGAATGTTCCTACTTCTGAGCAAAGTTTACATTCAGCGTCGTAGCGATTCGGGTGCATTAAGTGAAGACGCGTCGGGAGTGGGAATGAGCCGGATTGTATGAGCCGTAGGGTATACGTTGTTGTTCTATGGAAAGGTGAGGGTAAGGCGAAGGTAGGGTCTGTCTCAGAAGGCGATAAAGCTGGGTTACGTCCCTGATTGAGACAAGTGGGTGACCGTCATCGTGCAGCTTCATAGCAGGGGGGCTAAAAGTACGGCTTGGTGGACGTAGTCGTTGCCTTCCATGGAAGCATGAGCGGGCATCCAGATGAGCTGAATGGAACCATTTGGGGAGTGGTTTTTTAGCACACGCAGTGCGGGTCGGGACACCAAACTCGACAGGTAATTCCGGTAAGCTTGTTGGGAAGTGGTGACTACCTTACGAACCCATGGTTGAATGAGAGCCAAGGCGATGGCTGCCTCTTCTGCTGCCGTCATGTCTTCGGTCTTGAGTGAGGCACAAGCAAGGAGGTTGGTTCTGAAAGTAGCCACGATGATGGCGTACTGCTGCCCTCGATGTTGGGAGGTGTCTGTGTAGCTAACTGCATGATCCCCACCGAGGGTGGTGTTGAGCGCTTGAGCCCGTGCTTGTCGGCGACCTATACAGGGTGTCCCAGCTATCATGCACCAAGATTTAAAAAAAGATAAATCGCGTAACTCGAAGAAAACCTAGTGCATAATGTTTGCAGTTCTGTGAAGAAGCGGAGAGTAATTTTTTCGTTAATGAGACTTAATTAACTGATTGTAATTAATTATCTAACTCGAGAAATACTGTCCTAATCACTAAAGTGTCAATGAGGCACTTGTAGGTAACCACGAGGGGCATCTAACTGCGGTATTTTCAGCGACGAACTAATTGCGTACTCATTTATTCTGACTGATAAAGGAAACCCGCGAAATATGAAAAATACCACGTGACGACGCTTACGCGCGCATTGTAAAGCAGCGTCCCCAAACAAAGCTGATTGAAAGCAACTGCTTCGCGTGTTACCCGCCCGAAGAGACAGCGCATCACCTTGATAATAGCATTCATGGTAGGAGCAGCAGGAGCAAGATTAGCGGGACGCGTGTGCAGATAAGGAACAAACTCAGTCGCGATTTATTCTTTCTTTCTTTTGTCTATTTCATTCTGGCTAACTCAGAGGCAGCCTGTTTGAGGGCGTTGCTTTACGGTGCGCGCGGAGGCGCCGTCACGTGGTATTTTTCATATTTCGCGGGTTTCCTTTATCAGCCAGAATAAATGTGTACGCAATTAGTACATCGCTGAAAATACCGCAGTTAGATGCCCCTCGTGGTTACCTACAAGTGCCTCATTGACACTTTAGTGATTAGGACAGTATTTCTCGAGTTAAATAATTAATTACAATTAGTTAATTAAGTCTCATTAACGAAAAAATTACTGTCCGCTTCTTCACAGTACTGCAAACATTATGCACTAGGTTTTCTTCGAGTTACGCCTTTACTCTTTTTTTAAATCTTGGTGCATGATAGCTGGGACACCCTGTATAGTCTGAGGGGTTCCTATTTCTAAGTGAAGGGAGCATCTTTGTTTCCTGTCGCCAAAGGTCCAGGAGTACATCAAGCGGAGTGACATTCTGTGCTGCCCAGCGAACCTCGTGAAAGATAAGGCAACCCGCCGCATTTCTGCTCATTCGGAGCTTCTGCATAGAAAGATGGCCCTCTATCAGCTCTTCCACCGTGTTGTAGAGCCCAGTGCTAAGCAGGCTCTCTGTGGACGCACTCATTGGAAGACCAATGGCTTGCTCAACCACCTTTCTAATCATTATATAAGGCATGTTTACGTCCTCCTGGCCGAGAAGAAGACACGGGGTTGACGTAGGTGATTCTCGAGAGGACAAAAGCTTGAACTAATCGAACGGTATGGGATTCCTTGAGGCCTCGCTTCTTGGTGGCAACTCGCCTGATCATGTGTATCATTTATTGATGGTGTGTTTGAGGCGCTGCAAGGATACGTCACTCTTGGTGTTGGCCTGAAGATGGAGGCCCAGGATCTTGATGCTAGGTCGTTGAGTGATGGCCTGGCCATCAAGGAGTATTTGAATGTGTTCATTGAGGTATCGATTGGCGTGAGGGGGGACGACAAGGAGCTAAGATTTTTACGTTAACACTGGAAGCCACAGGCCCATTGGCGTACTACAAGTGAGATGCCATGGGTTGGTGGGAGCTTCCTTTAATCGCTTTAGCGTGGCATTTAGCAAGAATGCAGGGGTTATACCCCTAGATGTGCTTGGTGAGTGCACCACTTGTCTTCCCCGACTCCACGTGGGCTCGTAGCTTAATCGGTAAAACAACGGGCTCTTGCTTTGTTGCTCTGTTAGTTCCAGGTTCGATTCCTGTCGGTGCAGGAAATTCTTTTATTTCTTCGCGGGGGTTTTCTGGTGACACCAACGGTCGCGAAAGAACCCTTGGGGGGTAGAGGTAGAAAGCTTTGCTTTAAAAAGGAAACCCCGCTTTAGGGACTAAGTCAAGGAAAACAAACGTGTAGAACGCCCCCCCCCCCCCCCCCCCCCATTTTCCGCTCGTTAGGCAACCACCACCCGTCTCATCAGTGACCTTGAACAGCTGCGAGCGCGCCCCGCGGGCCCGCCGACGCACAGTATGACCGCCGCACCGGGTCTAGGTCTTTTCGGTACAGGGCGGTTCGGTACAGGGCGTTTCGGTAGGGTCTTTTTGGTACACGGACGGTTCGGGACACGGGCGTTTCGGGACGCGGGCGTTTCGGTACAGGACTTTTCGGTACAGGGCAGATCGGTACAGGTCGTTTCGGAACGAAAACGAATTCGAGCGAGCGTTGGAGGCAGCAAAATCCGCGCGCGTTGTTAACATGAGAGTTGCAAGCACGCAAATCGAAGGTGTTTATTACTACTGTTGTTGGTCATATTTTTGCGTTATTTTAGGCCAGTTAAATTTAGCGGCCTTGCCAAAAAAAATGCCTATCTATTTGCGTAACAGTAGCCAGAAAAAGTACAGCTCGTTCATTACTTCGTTTTGTTTAGCTACAGTATCATCATGTATTTTCTCTCGTTTTTTTATGAAAAATCAGTGACAGTAACTATTTTCTCCCCTTTCCAGAAACTACAATAACAGCTGCGTAATTAAGCGCCACCACAGGGGCTAAGGAAGCTGTGTCTTTCTAACGTAATGACGACGAAGATCTTGCAATAGTTTGGCATTCCGTATTTGTGGGTGTTGCTTTCTCCTGATAACGCAATGCACATACCGAGTCATTATCAATTCCTTCCTGAAGGCACCTGTTGTACATGCTTCCGTCCCGGCCTTATCGTCGTTAGCAGTTACTATGCTGGGCGTAGTGTTTGTGATTCAGAAGTTACAAAGTCTCTGGTATAATATTGAAAGCTATCTGCAATGTTTTCTGCAATCTACGTCGATATATTTTTGCCAGGACTGTTCGTTTGTGATTTTCAACGTTCTGCCAGAAATTATACTTGCCATAATTTGGTGGGATTTTATTCCTATCAGAGATAAATGGCACCTGCAGCTCCCCACCATCAGTATTTTTAAAGACGTTGGTCTTTGTTGGGCTCATTAATCACGGCAAATTTGGCCTCTCTGTATGTCAGTTTGTCTGCCTGTCTGCATGTCCCTCGATTCAGCCGCCCGGCTAAAGTTATTGCAGAGGTTGAGCGATACGATTATAGGTAGCATTTTATAAACGCGTTGTTGAATAACGTGTTGTGACTGTGTTGATTAGCTCACTTCATACATTCGCAGGTACTTCAAACGTACTGGGGCCGCAAAGGCAGCGGATCTGTCAGTCCGCTCTGGGCACAAACACCCCGCGCTAGCGCCATGACTCGGTCCAAGGTTCATCTTTTTCTCGTTTCGTCCCCAGGGGAGACGCCCGTCTTTTTGTTGCAGGACGCATTGGTTCAAGCTCAGGTATTAGTCGCTGCCACTTTCCCTGACGATCTACTCATCTACTCACACCCGAATATTTGAACTGCTAACTATATCGAATTCAAACAAGTTAAATGATGTATACAAACACCCCATAATTCCTCGCACGTTTTTGTCCTCCTGTGCTTCCTTTGCTCGTTTTTTTTTTTGCTCATCAAAGCCTGTGTGCATTTAGCAACCCCCGCAGAGTGATTAAAGTGAATACACTAAAGGACTGCCACATTAATTCTCTTCATCCATGCAGTTTTTTTTATAAAGCGGTGCAACGCAGCTGTTGCGTTAATTTACCTCGCTGGCGTGCAATACTCTGACGGATACAAAGGTTTATTGACGCATCGGAAGCGACTCCCACTTCAGCCTGCGCGGTTATTTTACTTAAAATGACGGTATTATTTAGGTTATGTAAAGTATCTAAAATGTGAGTGGGCCCATACTGCTGACCGTCACTCAACATAGACCTGTACTGGTGCACCACGCTCAACGATTTACCCCTATTTCAAAGAACTTTACCCGATGAACGGTTTACTGCGTCAGCTGAGCCAAATTACTGTGCTCGCCACCTGAAATGCTTCTATATCTTCAGTTCGGATCAGCGAAGGGGCGCAAATCAAGATTTCAGACATCGATAATTTTGCACCTTGTAGCTTAGAAAATTTTGCTTTTTGCCGAAAATAGGCAAAACTTAGCTATGAACCTTTCTGCAGTACTGGTCCCTCTCGCGGTCGCCACGGTGAACCTAAGCTGGCAGTTAGGCACGCCCCCAAAATGTTTCGCTTTCGGGGAACTTGCTCACGAAGCATCCTGGCTTTGCAGTCCCTCTCGCACCCACCCGTCACAGGCTCCTTTGCCCGTGCGGTGGCACTCATTTACGCAGCCGTTGTCGTAGGGACAGCACAAAGTGATACAAAAATAGTTGATCTCACTCATTCTCGATAAAAAAAACAGGTGATAATAAGTCGTTAAAAACAGGTGAAAAACACAACGATGCTGTCTCTGATTTGGTCTATCAAATACTGGTGATAATAAGTCTCTAAAAACGAAATAATGAACAATAGCTTGTGTATAATATTCAATACATAAACAGACGTTTTTTTTTTTTTTTTTGGCAAGCTCGTATAACCACCTCCTTGCGTAAAATAACGCAAAATTGGGAACAAGAACATCTGTAATAAATAGGTACGAATTGCGTGCTTGCAACCAACACGTCGACAACGCGCGCAGCCTGAAGCGCTCGCCGGAATTCGTCCGAAACGCCCGTGTCCCGAAACGCCCGTGTCCCGAAACACCCGTGTCCCGAAACGCGCATGCACCGAAAAGACCGTAGCCAAACGCCCTGTACCGAAACGTCCTGTACCGAAAAGACTGGAGCCGCAGCCGCACCGCCGCACCGCTGACAGACAAACGGCCAAAGAATGCGCCGCAAACGAAACCAAATCCTAGTGTTACTTGTTCCGCGGCTCCATGGCCGCGCGGCAAAGCTTCGCTGCACCACTCGGTTTCGTCGAAGTGGCGCTAAGACGAGAGCTGCTGTAGGCTTAACCAGGAGTAAAACAAAACCGAAAATGGAACAGGAAATTCCGAGTATGGCGCGGGGACCATAAGTCGACTGGGCGGGCCGTGCATGCATGCGGCCTTGCAGTTTGACCGAATCGAAGATCTATGCCTGTGCCGTCATCTTATGTCCGTCTCCCTTCACCCCCCTTTTTTTGCCCCTTTTTCCTTCACGCTGACTATTTTTACACCATTTACGGCGCACGCAGGACTCACTCTTGTTTTTGATTTTGTGTTTGCTTGTTTACTTCTGGTTATCGTGTTTTCCTACTGCCTTTTCGTCCGTGTCCGTGTTCTTTCCCCTTCCCTTACCTTCCACCTTTCTAGCCAATCGGAATGCCTCACTTGCTCAAACTGTTTGCGAAACACCCCTCACCCGCGACCTCTCCTGCAGGGATGAGGGAAGTGACCCTCCCTCACAGAAGTTTTTGTATAAAGGCGAAATGTGAGCAATTAAAATACAGGCCTGAAGAAGGAGTTTCTAACTCGAAACTGTCGTCAACAAAAAACGGGAAACGTGTCAGTCGACTTCTTGCACTATTTTTATACTGGCCCATCGAACCTCATGATGTCTCTCTCTCTCTCTCTCTCTCTCTCTCTATATATATATATATATATATATATATATATATATATATATATATATATATATATATATGTATATATATATATATATATATATATATATATATATATATATATATATATATATCAAAAAGTGGAGGCCGACGCACGTCTCAAAAAACAAAAAGGTTTACTGACATTTCGACTGGAGGACCAGTCTTCATCGGAGTAACAAGTACAGAACCTTGCAGCACGCTTTTAAAGGTGCCTAGGACGTTTCGGTGCAGGACGTTTCGGTGCACGGACATTTCGGTGCACGGACATTTCGGTGCGCAAGCGTTTCGGTGGCCGAATTATTGGTTCTTTCTTGTTTGAAACACCCGTTAAATTTTCATTTCCGCATAACGTGAGTGATGAGCAATAATTAGCGCGGTGATTGCATCTTTACTGTGATGCTGTGTTCGATTCTTACCAGCTATTGTTAGAAATTAAACATTTGTATTTTTTTTCTTTACTACTTTGTTCAGAGAACACCTGTTACGCAGCCAAGTGATTGAATTTTTTTGCTCTTTTTTAAATAATGGCAAGGGGTTAATTTACATTCGCTGCTTTTTGCGGCACGCAAATCAGCTAAGACAATTAGCCAGTATTAATGGTGTAATGCATTTCTATGCAGTTTGACTATCCAGAGAAAGCAGCTTTACAAACATTCGGTTGCACCCCAAAATTCAGAAAATCTTATGAACCAAGTTCCGCAAATAAAAATATTTTGTTTGTTTTACGTACGGAAATATTATATTTTTTATTGCCGATCGAAGACGCTGCGTCCGAAAATGCTAGAAATGGCATTTGAAATCCTAAATGTCTTTCTCGGTGATCATTTAGGGGAGCGAAGGTTTAGAAAATACTAAAAAGAGAAGCTTCTTGCAATGATTCGTAAAAATTTCGTGATTTACTGGAGGGGGCTTGTAACCAGAGCGGGCTGACAGATGTGCGGCCTTTTCGGGCCCCGATACGTTTGAAGTACCCGCGAATGTATGATGGGAGCTAATCAACACAGCCACAACACGTTAATCAACAACGCGTTTATACAATGCTATCTATAAACGTATCGTTCAACCTCTGCAACAACTTTGCCCGGGCGGCTGAATCGAGGGACATGCAGACAGGTAGACAATTTGACGTACAGAGAGATCGTATTTTCCGCGTTTAATGAGTCCCTTAAAAAATACTTACGGTTGGGAGCTGCAGGTGTCATTTGTCTCTGATAGGAATAAAACCCGACTAAATTATGACAAGTATAATTTCTAGCAGAACAGTCTGAAAATCAGAAGCGACCAATCCTTGTAAAAAAATATATATTTATGTAGGTTGCAGAACATATTGCAGATAGCTTTGACTATTATACAAGAGCCTTTTAAGCTTCCATTTCACGAAAAACAGTAAACCCAGTATAGTAACTGCTAACGACGATGAGGCCGGGACGGAAGCGTGCGACAATGTACAACAGGTGCCTTCGGTAATGAATTGATAATGACTCAGTATGTGCATTGCGTTATCAGGATACAGCAACGTCCAGAAATACGGAATGCCAAAACATTGTAAGATCTTCGTCATTACGCTGGAAAGATACAGGTTCCATTGCCCCTGCGGTGGCGCCTAATTACACGGCTGTTATTTTAGTTTCTGGAAAGTGCAAAAAATAGTTACTGTTGCTGACTATTCATAAAATAAGCGAGACAAAATGCATGATGACACTGTCACTAACTAGACAAAGTAATGAACGAGCTATACTTTTTCTGGCTACTGTTACGCAAATAGATGGGCATTTCTTGGCAAGGACACATAAATTTTTACTGGCCTAAAACAACGCAGAAATACGAGCAACAACCTTTAATCCACAGATTCGATTTGCGTGCATGCAAGTCCCATGCTAAAACGCATGCGAATTTTGCTGCCTCAAAGGCTTCGTTTTTGTACCGAAACGACCTCTACCGTACTGCCCTGTACCGAAGTGTCCGTGTCCCGAAAAGACCGTACCGAACCGTACTGTACCGAAGAGACCTAGACCCATTTATATTTGAGAAAATGGATGGCTGGAGATTAAAAACAAGAACGCTATTTTACTGAAGTTTCGACTGGAGGAACAGTTTTTATCGGAGTACTCCGGTCCTTATTTTGAACAGCAGATATGCGGAGTAAAAACGAAGTAATAAAATAGACAAACAAAATGACAGGTAAGTAGGAATATTTGATTTATTAACACGTCTATTTATAACACTGAAAGGGAATAGTTCCAACGTCGTTTCTGAAGCTACAGACACACAGAAAAACACGGATAAAGAGCGTTTCCTTATTTTTCGTCCAAAATGACAGTTTCTGTGAAAAGATCACACCACTCCACGATTAGCACAGAACTCCATAGCTTACGCCGAGGGCAGGATACCGATGCTGGAGATTTTGTCCAGGTACTCGCAAATGCCACCAAACGACACCTGGTTGTAGGTCACATGGGCCTGGAACAGTTCAATCTCAGCGGCAAGCTTGGAGTTTCGCCGCTGGACGGCAGGATCCTGCTGCCTGGGAACGGCCAGTTGGTCGTGAAGCAGGGAGTTTATCCTTACTTGTGAGCAGTGTTGCTGTGTGCGTAAAAACTGAATCACCTCGGAAAGTTGAAGGGTGGTGGTTGGGGAGCTGGTTCCTCAGGCCGTTGTGCCAGCCTTCAACGTGGTTCGTTGTTCTAGGCCCCGCGTTTTCAAAGTGGCCCCACAGGCCCTGTACTGCTGGAGAGTCAATCCAGAAGCTCTGGAAGTATGCTCCAAAAGCGGACAGTTGGGCTGTCACTAGTGGTGAAAGGCCCTGCGGGAGCGACGTTGCCAAGTCGCGTGAGAACTCAAGCCTAAACGCTTCGGGCAAAAAAGGCAGATGCCTTATGCGCGAGAACCATAGACGCACGTCCGAGTTGTTGCGGCAGACGGAGCGCAGACCGAGGGCGTCCCGCTTCTCATTGACAGCCTTTGAGAAGTGAAAAACGCAGCCGTAGTCACTGATTGGCTGAAAAAGGGCATCTGCACTGAAAAGTTTCACAGCACTTTTTATGGCGGCAACTTCGAAATCAAATAACCCTGTTGTAGAATTTTGCAAAGTGCCTAGGTGGCCCACAACTGCCAGAATGGCGGCCTTCAGTGTAGCGAACAACTCTTCGTACGCGGCTATGTCGCGTCGCTTCATCAGCGCGTACCCTCTAATCCTTGTAACCCATAATGTAACTTCTAAACGAAAGTAACCTATAAAATAAAGGTTACAATAGATCCATGTTGATGTTTTCTTTATTCCAGTCCATTCTAAGGGTTACAAGCGTGAAGTTAAAAGCGGTTCATAGGTTACATTATTGATTTATAGGTTACATCAACAAAATCTGACATGTAACCTTTACGTTGTAACCTATAAAACGTCCTGTAACCTATAAGAGATGCTCGTCGCGCCTTCTCTCCAGGCGGCCGTTGATTTCTCCGTTGCATGACGGGATATAGAGAAATGGCGGCGCCCGCAGGCCCGGTGGCCGCGTTTTCGCGCCACTCGAGCCTTTTTACCGCTGTGATACTCCTACGATGAAGCGAGGATTGCTTTTACAAGATTTATTTGTCGGCGCGAGTCGCGGAGGCTGCAACGAGCCCATTTGTGACTGGCAGCGCTACACGGCCCGTTCTTCTACGATTAGCATCAAGTTCGCATGTTGGACCAATGCCCCGGCACCAGTGAAAGCGAACTCGGTGAGTTTATTCCTGTAACGGTTTCCGTGTTTTCATTGTCTGTATCTTTTCGCTGGGGGCTTTTCAATTTGAAATTGCAGCATTCGAGATGGATGTTCGTTACCCGACTGGTTGCTTCGCTGGACGGTTTCTGTTGCCTGCGGCGGCAATTAAATGAAATCACGGGCTTGCGTTTGTTGCGTCAGACTAGAGCGCACGATCGGGAAAGCCCGTACATTATAACAGATAACGGCGCTCGTGACCTGCTTTCTGCTCTGCGCGCCTTCGTCATGTGTTGAGCGTTTTGTTTACGCTGTTGGCTGCATCGGGCGCACTTGAAGAGTTATTGGCCCATGTAATTGTCAGGTAGCTCTGCTTGAATATCTGACTTTTTTCCCATTAATGTCTTATATTATCGCGCTATTCTCTGGGTATTATCATTTATTTTTCAGCCGTCGGGAAATATTCATTTTTCTCGCTACATATATTCGGAATGGTGTCTAGTTTGTTGGTCTTGTAGTAATATATCCGGATAAACACAAGGTTTGTGCTGCAGAAAAGTAGTCCACTAAATGCTGCCCGAAATTTCTAAACTCACTTTTGTCCAGCACAAGCCTCTTTTTTTGTGAAAGTTTGCCCTATCGCACAATAAAAAGTTTTCATATTCACAACACTCTTCATTTTTGTCATTCTTTTCCTTGAGTGGGTAAATTTGGTGTTAGTCATTTTGAGGTAGCGGGGCATTTTCACCATGTTAAGTGGGTTTATTATTCTCATTCGCACAAATCAGTCGTTTATTTATTCGCGTGGTATTGCAGGGCAAATGGTTGTCTCGCGTGATACTAGTGTAGTGCAGTAGAGCAACTTTACAGAATGATGGTATGTATGAGCCAGCATGCAGGCTGCTTGATTGTTGTTGTTTTTTGATGATACAGAAATTGTGACGAATTACACAGAGACAAGTGCAGGTGTAAAAATGGGTGCCGCACCCTCATCGGTTACTGGCTGTTCGAAAAGTGTGGTTGCATCTGGCTACCTATGCTATGACTTATGAGCACTACTGTTTTCCTTGCAGGCAGTGTTCCTTGAGCTAACAACCAGGAGTCCCCTGCGTATGACATCAGTTGAAATGAAGTCTGATTTTCGTGGAAACAACGGTATGAAAATGCAATAACTAAAGCACATTCATTCAAATATTCTTTGTAAAGATGGCACCCAGGCCTGCATGGACAAAAGTATGATTCACTTGCAAAAATGCGAGGCCTTTCAAGTGTTATGATGTTATATTTCGTATCTTATTTTGCCTCCTGTTTAGTGAATCTTTCTATCAGTTCGTACTACATGAACGTTATGAATTCACATAACGATTTCCTCAGCATGGAGCTTTGTAGTTTTTCAGCAACTCTACCTATTCTATAAGATGAGTGGTTTTGCAGAGCCAACAAGAACAACTCTTTTTCGAAAAGAGCTCTTTAAGAAAGCTCCAGTTGTTAGTGAGGGCTTATGCTGTGTTCTTTTCTTCGTCTTGTCAAGTTTGAGGTGTTCTTTCATTATGAATCTATACCAACTGCCCAGCTCTAAAGCCTATTACATTTTAACCCAAATAACCCTTTGAGTCATTACAGGTACATACCTCCCAGGAATGCCACTTGAAGATCTGTGCAAGTTCTAGATGTATCCTCTCCCACAACACATTTGGACGAAGAAAAAATGTAAGTTGGCGATTCCTTTTTACGAATAGCCGAGGAAGAAACCACCGGCAGAAGATCACTTTACTGAAATGAAAAACGTTTCGGCTTCCGCGTGGGATCCTCGTTGAAAATGAAACTGCCAGTACAAGGGGGGGTGGAGGGAGTTGTTTAAGTACAACCAAAAATGTGACGCAGACGGCGTCAGCATCGTGAAAGCACGTTTTGCTGGGTTTAGTGCGACGTTCGCTCTGTTGCGTGTACTAGTGATTCCACATGAAGGCTCGGAAATGTTTTTGCTTTCTCTTTTGCATATGTATGTCAGTTTATCTCGTAGCCCAAAGTTTCTGCCTGTTCGGGGTGAGCATGCAGAAACATTTCGTGAGATAAACAGGAACACGGCACGATTAAAATTCGGGAAGGTTGGCCGGTATGACTATAGTGGCTTCGCGTTGTTCTGACCAATGCGGCCAAATTACTCTGTGTAACCATTACTGAAATGATGTGAAATTATTTGAAAGGCCGTAAATCACTCTTTCTCTGGTGTGGCCTTTAATTTCATTCTCTGGTCTCCGTCTTCATTTTCGTGCAATATATTTTTCGTACTTCACATGCCCGTGGTTTGGTGTGAGGGGCTTATGGTTGCACTGGATTTTGTTCTTTTTCTGAAATTTTCTGTAGATGGCTCTTCAAGGTGGGCAAATCCAAGTGACGGCCCCTCACATATATACCTCCATCTGCGGCAACAGTGAACAAGTTATTCAGATGACCTCGGGAAATCTTCAGCGTGCCCTGATTTTGTGCCTGCTTGTGTACTAAGTAAATTGCGAAGCTTATCTCTGAGTTTTTCCAAGCGCCTTTTTTCATGCAGGAAATTATAGATCCCATTTAAAGTTTGTTCAAAAGACAGATTGCAATCGGCCTAGAAACTTGTTAGTGCTGCATAAAAAACGATAACTTGGCGTGGGAATCACAACTCAGGTGTAACTGTAAAGAGGAACCTAAGAGGGAAGTGTTAAGATGGATTCGTAAAGACAAGTGAATTCCAAGTGTAATATTAGACTCTGAGTGAAACAGAGAATGCAGGGAACATAGCCATAAACACTGCTTTGTATGAAACAGTGAATTTGTAATAAATGTTCTTTCTACTTTCCCACATTCTGCGTTTTTTCTATGGGGAACCATGACAATAACGCTGTACTGGGAAAGTGCACCTCTGAGATCCATCTTATAAATGTAGCTCAAACTCGAATTCGTCTGAAATTGTTCAATTGCTGTACCAAACAATTCGAAATACTTTGCATACATACGTGCGAATATTGAGGTAAAGAATCTGTATATTTGGCCATGTTTGTGAAGCTGTTCATGCAACATTTATTAAATAGGTTTAATAAGGATATATGAATAAACCGAGTTTTACCTGGAAGTCTAAAACAATATAGGAAACACCAGTTCGCCCAGGAATCCGCACTCGTCTAATACTCATTAAGGAACGATAATTACATTGGGGTGGCTCGCAGCTTTGCTTTTTAATAAATAGCTCACAGGTGTTTCATAATAATAAATGTGAATGTTCAAAACTACTGATGCCAAACTTCTTGAAATGTGCTCCTGTTAAATGCGCAAATATATGTGTGCATGTACTGCAATTCTCTTTTGGTAATCATGGCCTAAGTTGTCAGACAAGAATTTTTGGCTTAAGGCTATGTCAGCATAACTTTGGCGTCCTTTTGAAGTATGCTATCAAGTGCATGTTTCCACTAAAGCTTGGTTTCACTAAAGCCTAATGTTGTTTAACTAAAGCTAAAATTCATGCCCGCAATTTACCAAAAGACCTATCATGCATGTTTGATACTGGTTTCTTAGGCACAAAGCTGATGCAAACATCAAATTTAGTTATGCCTGTTTATAAGACTTAAGCGTTTCCAATACTCACAAAGATTTTTGGGTGACAACCTGGGTAACGATTATCGAACAGGTAATGCAATGCATATTTATTAAGAGAACATTTTCAAGCTTTTTAGCACCGCAATTTTAGGAATTATAAAAGTAACTTCTCTTTAAGCCCCAGCCGTGTGGCCGGCAGTTTATTCAAGGGACGAACAAAAGACACCCGACGCAAAAGTTTAAACGGCGCAATGGACAGCATGGTCGCACATATCGTCTTCCACTAACGCGATATTTGTTTACCACGCGGAAAAGGCGCCTTCGGGGCGTCGCCACAGCGGCGCCGGCGAAAGCGCGCCTGGCGCGCAACATGACACCTTCCACGTGTGTGGCCTTGGACGGCGGCAGATGTAACTTATATAAAGGTATACATGCTGAAAGTGGCAAAGTAACCCATAACTGAGTAACCCTTACGTGTATACTTATATAAGGGTTACGAAGATATAGGTTACATTTGTACCTTGAATGCAAAGTTGCCATCACAAATCACAGCTTCGGCGGCAGCGAAATGCTCCATGTCTTTGTTGGAGAAAAAGATGAGCATTTCTTCACCGGGTGTAGTGTTTTCATGCCGCAAGAAGGCCGCGTTCTGAACCGTCAGCTGAAGCTCGTTTGGAATGTTGCTGAGAGTAACTTTCTTGTGTGAATGCAGGTGCCGGTTGTAGGAAACAGCGCGGCGCTTCGAGTGGAATCCATATCCTGATGTTAACTTTTGCTTGATGGCTCCGTGAACGTCGGCGTCGTAGTCTTCAAATCTATCCGGCACCCCTACAACAGCGTCGTTGAAGGCCTGACGGGGCCTCTTCCTGGTTTCCCGGATGTGAGTCCTAGTTTCATACATGTAGCGTGACGCCAACACTTCCACAGAACTGGCTTTGACGGTGAGTGGATCACATGAGTGCGATGTCGAGGGATTGTCTGGGTCCGTTAGAAGCACACCATTCTTAAGAGAAACATGGGCCACAGGGCAGCTCTCACCTTCCAACCTTTTCCTTGAGCTCAAGTCGAAGCACGCGATGCACCGGTAATATTCGATAGTAGGGTCCTTCCTGTATTTATCTTTGAATGAAAACTTGAGGACTGATCCTTCCCATCTTTTGCTCTTATATTGCAAAATTGGCTTTCCTGATCGCCGGTTCGATGGCACAAACACGGGCACGTTCAACTCCATCACGTTCTGTCACAGGCCGTGTGAGAATGCTATAGACTGCGCCAGGGAGATCGTACAACTGGGCCGGAAAAAGCACGAGCTCCTTCTCGCCAATGGTTCCAGTGTACGCACGATTCTGTGCAGTGGCGGTCCCAAGGGAGGGGGGGAGGAGGGCGAAGGGGGCGATCGCCCCCCCCCCTTAAAGAGGTCCTCAGTTTCTTATTTTTTTAAGTATCCAACTTGTGCGAGGTCGCAAACGTGCTGCGACCGTCAGAAATACGGGCACCACCGCCTAAAGAGCCCCCAAAACCACTGTGCCGCCAAGTCATTTGGGCGCAAGCGGGTTACACCGCCTACGCGCACACGCCGGCATGGTTATCACCGCCCCGCAGAACTGGCGCAAGGAGGGGAGCGGTTCTTTATCGAGGCTGCTACCATGGCCGCCGAACCATGTGCACTTGTTTCGAAGAAGACGCTTCCTTTGCAAGTTGCCGATGCCTTGGGCGTCTGCAAAACAGCCGGCCGGCCCCCATTAGCCGCCTTTGCCCATGCCTACACACACGTGTTGGGTTACTGCGGCTTTCCTGTGTCCCGCTGGACTGCAAGCCGCACGCTTCCCCACCGGCCGCCTCCCTTCCACCGTTTCTACGAACTGTGCATGTGCGTGTGCACACGGCACAGGACGCATTCCGAGAACAGTGCGCCAGCAGCTTCCGAGGCATCACGGTGTGTGTGTTCTTTTGCCGTTTGTGTATCGGAGGGTCCTGTCAGCCTGCGGCCTTTCAGGACGTTCCGCGTGCGTCAAGACGAACGGTTTTAGGCCATCGACTGATTTGTAGCGGCGGTTCGGCCTGTGACGTGACGTTATGCGCGGAGTGCAGGCTTGGGAACAAGTCAAAGATCCTCGGACGTGCAGTAAAGCAGTAGAATAGACAGTTGGGCTAGTTGGTGTTGATGCATCGCAAGTAGCTCTTGAAACGGGACGACAGAAGAGAAGACACACACGACGGCGCTAACTCACAACTGATTTTATTACGCATAAACACAAATATTAACACAAATATAAACACACAAAAGACGTGTTCATTCTGAGTATATATTTGTGGGCATTAAGCAACAGGGTATTACGCACTAAGTAATGAAACGTTGGAGGTGCTCACAACTGATTTTATTACGCATAAACACAAATATCAACACACAAAAAACGTGTTCATTCTGAGTATATATTTGTGGACGTTACGCAACAGGCATTACGCACTAAGTAATGAAACGTTGGAGGTGTGGTGCAGTGGATGTACTGGCCGAAATTGGATGTAATGACACAGCTTTGGATGTGATGGCACGTTGGATGTGATGACACGTTGGATGTGGTGGCGCGTTGGATGTAGCGGCACGTTGGATGTGATGGCACGTTGGATGCAGTGACCAAAATTGGATGTTTCTGCTCGTTGGATGTGATGGCACGTTGGATGTGATGGCACGTTGGATGTGATGGTACGACATTGGATGTTTCTGCTGTTGGATGTGATGGCACGATGAATGTGTTGGCCCCAAGCGCGCCAGACGTGTCGGTTGTACGTTTCTCGCGCTCCGCGAACATTACATAGTGGCAGCGTACGTTCGAACCTGCTATGAAGGCACTGATGGAGGGGTCGCAAGCCCAGGAAAGAAAAATGGCTATGTCCAGTTTTCAATGCAAGCCTCCGGAGGAATTTACTTTCGCAAGCCCAAGTGAGTGGCCGCAATGGAAGCGGCGTTTTGGACGTTTTCGCATCGTGAGTGGCCTCGCCTCCAAATCCGCTGTGGAACAAGTTTATGCATTGGTCTACTTTATGGGTGACAAGGCAAAAGACATCCTTGCCTCATTCAAGTTGACAGAGGAACAGAAGAACAGCTACAGCGATGTTTTGCAGGCGTTCGGGAACCACTTCATAGTTCGAAGAAATGTCGTGTAGGAAAGAGCGACATTCTTCAGAAGAGAACAGCGGGAAGGAGAAGGGGTCGAAGAGTTCGTCACTGAGCTGTACCGACTGGCCAAGTTGTGCAGTTTCGGAGAACTGCATGACGAGATGATCCGGGACCGGATAGTAGTGGGTATCAGGGACCACAAGCTGTCTGAACGAATGCAGCTGGACGCGGAGCTGACCCTCCAAAAGGCCACCAACTTGGCGCGACAGTCGGAAGTCGTAAAAGAACAAGCTGCTACGCTCCACGGACACAAGGAAGGAAACGTGGGCAGAGTCGGCCAGACTGGTAAAACGACTGTACCTCCAAGAAATAGAAAAGGGTCTGAAACACGAGACACGAAGCCGCCTGAATCCGAAACAAAGCAGTGTATGTTCTGTGGCTACTCACAGCACACTACAGGGATGTGCCCTGCACAAAACGTGACGTGCAACACGGGCCGCAAAAAGGGACATTTTACCCGTGTCTGCAAAGGAAGAGCATCAGTCCGCGAGATCGTCGGTGGCAACGATGCAATTCTCGGAGCCGTCTCATCTAGCTGCGACGACAAGTGCATGGCTACTGTGGGCATCAATGGGTCCCCCGTCACCTTCAAAGTGGACACTGGAGCTGATGTGACTGTGATTCCTGTGAAAACGTACCGGAGATATTTCAGGGGTCTTCATCTCCAGAAGCCAGAAAAGGTTTTGAAGGGACCCAATGAGCGAGAACTTCCTGTTTCCGGGATGATAACGGCAGACATGTCATACCGCGGTACGTCGACGAAAGGAAGCATCTACATTGTGGATGGTCTTCAGAGGCCTCTCCTGTCAAAGAAAGCTAGCGAAGAACTAGGCATTGTAAAACGTCTTGATCAAGTCATCATTCAGAAAAGAGAAACTGTCAACCCACAAGGTGAGTTTCCCGAGCTGTTCTCCGGTATTGGTAAAATAAGCTCGCATACAAGATCAAGCTTAAAGAAGATGCTGTACCGTTAGCGTTGACCACTCCTCGAAAAGTTGCGTACCATTAATGTCGAAGACCAAAGCAAAACTTCAAGAGATGGTTGAGCTTGATGTTATCGAACCAGTTGAGGAGCCAACAGAATGTTGCTCTGGAATGGTCATTCTTCAGAAACCTGATGGAGATGTACGCATATCCGTAGAACTGACTGAGCTAAACAAGTTTGTAAAGCGAGAGGTTCACCTTCTGCCTGTCAGTGAACATGTGCTTGCGCAGCTTGCCGGAGCTCAGTACTTCTTCAAAGTCGACACCAATTCAGGATTTTGGCAGTTTGAGCTTGCGGAAGAGTCTCGCAGCATGACCACGTTCATAACGCCATTTGGCAGATACCGGTTCAAGAGACTACCGTTCGGGATCAGTTAAGCGCCTGAATTCTTCCAAAGGAAGTTGTCACAGTTTTTGGATAACCTGAAAGGCGTCGGGTGTAACATGGATGATATCCTGATCTACGGCAGGGCACAGGCAGAGCACAACGCCCTTCTCAGAGTGGTTCTGGAAAGGTTACAGAAACATGGCGTCACGTTGAACCGTGAAAAGTGCGAGTTCAATGTGCAAAGGGTAAATGGGACACATCGTTCATAACCAAGGAATTCATGCCGACCCTTTAAAAGTGCAGGCTATCTGACATGAGACCACCATCAAACACTCAGGAGCTGAGAGGGTTCCTCGGAATGGCAAACTACCTGATCAAGTTTTTCCCGAACATGTCTGAAATAGCTCACCCCATGAACGCTCTTCTAAACTCGAAAAGCAAGTGGGTATGAACCTCAGCCCAACAGAAAAGCTTCGAACTGCTGAGGCAAAAGCTGTGTGAAAGTCCATTTCTATCAGTATTCGACCCAGAGAACATGACTATAGTTTCAGCAGATGCCTCATTGTTCGGGTTAGGTGTAGTTCTGCGACAGAAGCAGAAAGATAGCGTCTATCGACCTGTAGCGTACGCATCCCGTAGCCTGTCAGAGACAGAAAGGAGGTACGCTCAGATTGAGAAAGAAGGCCTTGCTGTAACCTGGGCATGTGAGAAGTTTCAGGAGTATGTCACTGGCTTACAGTTTACCATTGAAACTGACCATAAGCCGTTAGGTCCTATTTTCATGTCGGAACATTTGTCGGATATCACGCCGAGGCTACAAAGGCTAAAAATGCGCATGATTGCGTTTTTCCTATAAAATGACACATGTGCCGGGCAAGGACCTTGTTGCTGCTGACGCTCTGTCTCGACAGCCGCTACCTCACCGAGATAGCACTGAGCTTGAAGAAGACGTTGCATGCTACGTTAGAAGCCTAATTGCCAATCTTCCGTCAACTGACAAGAGACTTGCAGAAATTCGACAAGAGCAAGATCCACATCCAATTTACAGCAAGTTGAGCAGCAACTGCAATGATGGATGGCCAGACCGCAAAGAGCTCCCTTTGGAATGTAAAGATTATTGGCAGCACAGGTCAGACAGCTGTGGAAGATGACCTTCTCATGAATGAACCAAAGATTATAATTCCTGGGGCCATGCGCAAAGAAATACTCGCGAAGATACACCAAGGACATCAAGGAATTGTTAAGTGTCAGGCAAAAGCCCGGGAGTCGGTATGGTGGCCGGGTGTATCGACCGAAATCGAAGAGCTTGTTCGCCGATGTACACAGGGAGTTAAAGAACAGGGATGCAGACATGAGCCGCTGATGCCGTCTGATTTTACCGATCGACCATGGCAGAAAGTTGCCATGGACCTGTTTCACTGTGGAGGAAAGAACTACTTGCTTGTGAGCGATTATTAGTGAAGGTATCCCGAGATCGCCCTGCTTCCGAGTAGGACAGAGCAAAAAGTCATGAAGCACGTGAAGTCTATTTTCGCAATGCACGGCACGCCTGAAACAGTTTTCCGCCACAATGGGCCTCAGTTCAAAAACTTGATGGCTCTGCTTTCCGCCAGTTCGCGGAAGAATTGGGCTTCGAACGCGTAACATCAAGGCCCAAGTTTCCGCAAAGCAATGGCGTCGTTGAGGCAGCCGTGCGGATCATAAAGAAGATCCTACAGAAAACGGGGGACAGTTATGTTGCTGTTCAGGCGTCCAGAGCCACGCCACTCGCAAATGGCTTTAGCCCTGCTGAGTTGTTAACGGGAGCGCGTCTGAGAACGTCTGTTCCGGCAGTCTCTAGTTCGCTGGTTCCCGCTGTGGTCGACAAGACAGCGCTCCAGTCGTGGGAACTGCGCCGAGCAGCCCAGAAGAAGAGAAACCATGACAGAAGGCAGAGGGCTCGGATTCTCCGTGATTTAGAGCTGGAAGAAACGGTGTGGATGAAGAACCAGAACAAGACTGGAAACGTACTTTCATCGGCGGGGTCTCCGAGGTCTTACATTGTGGAGGCAGACACAGACCAACTGAGAAGGAACCGAATCCACCTAGCCCCAGTCCCTGAAGTTGAGGTTCCACACTCGTCGCATAAATCAACGCCGGGGAGAAACCCGCCAGCTTCGCAAGATGTAAGGAGACGTGAAGTGGGAGAAGCGCCGGTTCAGGACGACCAAAAGCTGCCAGAAAAAAATAAAACCCAGGAAAGCTCATCCGCCCCACAAGGCTACAAGACACGGAGTGGACGCGTAGTCAAGCCTGTCCAGCGCTTGTAAAAGGGAAGGCTGAGAGGGGAAGATGTGCTGTGTGTTTATGCCGAGATGCAAGGGAAACCCGAGCCGACGGCGCGCAGCTGGCTGCTCGGCCTGCCCGACGAAGGAATTGTGAAGGCGCGACCCGGGGAGGGGAACTGGAAAATAAAGTCACTCTCAGGCTGAACGCCAAACGTGTCGGTTGTACGTTTCTCGTGCACCGCGAACACTACAATGCACTCTTTCACCGCTTGCTGTATGTCTAGCGTTAAGTGAGGCCAACAAACATGACTCCTTGACAACAGTTTCTTTCGAGTCATCCCTGGGTGACCTTCATGAAACATTTCTAGAACCTTCTGCCGCACCGAAGCGGGTATAATCACGTGATTACCCCATGTTACACACTCTTGCTCAACCTACAGTGTGTTACGACGAACGAAGTATGGTGCAAGATCGTCGTCCGACAGATGCGCAGGTCACGCGTTCTTCGTAAAAAACAAAACTTTGGGCAGCAGTTGATCTTTACGTGTTTCCAATCTGATTTCCTTTGCAGACAGTGGAGCCTCGTCTAGCACAGAAAAGAAATAAACGCCCTCCGACACCTCTGCTTTGGCTCGGAGCGGTAGCTGCGAAAGGACGTCGGCATTTTGCATTTCGCTTGCCTTTCGGTAGACCCATTGGTAGTCGTGCGCTGCAAGGATTAAGGCCCACCGCTGTATCCGTGCAGCTACAATTTTGGGAATTGCCATCCCATGCCCGAAAATTCCAACCAGGGGTTGGTGATCTGAATAAAGGGAAAATGTTCGGCCCAACAAACATTTGTGAAACTTCTTTAGTCAGAAAATACCTGCAAGAGCATCTTTTTCTAGGTGGGAATAGCCCTGCTCTGCCCGGCTGAGTGTCCTCGATGCGAACGCTATCGGTCTTTCGGCCCCCGCGAGTTTATGGAATAAGGTCGCACCTACTCCATATGCCGACGCGTCGCATACCATACCCAGTTGCCGATCCGGATTGTAGTATGTTAGTTCTCTGGGATGCTTCAGCTAATCTTTAGATCTCTTAAAAGTATCCGCCACCCTGCCCGTCCATTGCCACTTTACATTTTCGCCTAGCAACGCGTACGTTGGCATCAGCTCGGCTGACATGTTCGGAACGAATTTGTCATAAAAAATTGCGCCACTTCCCCGCGAGGGGAACCCTGTGTAGATGGGACGCATCGTGGGGTTCACTTGGTGTTTCCGTTGGATTGATTCTCAAATCGCGTGAAACGTGTCGGGAACGCGTATTTTTATTATGTTTTATGATTATTATTATGTTTTATTGGCCAATCTTGGTCAATCTCTCCAAGTGGTATGCTTGGGGCTTCGCTGTCGCAACGACCTTTACTAAATCATTGTTGCTGTAAGTGGGAGCTTCTTTCCTTTTATTGCAAGTGTTAATCATTGCCCCATCATGCGTTGTATCAGTAGCATCTTGAAGAACTTTGAATGCGTCAAGGATATAAGGCGCGTTCGTGGCATTTGATTCTGTCTCGGTTTTGTGGCGCAGTGGGAAGAGCACCATGTACCTCGCGTTCCGCCCACAGGGTCGTGGGATCAAAACCGGGCGCCGCTAACTATTATTTTTTTATAGCGTAGGCGGAGGGGTGTGGACGGACAACAACGCCGTATGGAGGGACAAGGCGAGTGAATGAGATGCAGTCGCATCTAAAATTGAGCATTCCCAAATATGCTCGCAGCTCCTACTTGTTCTTTGGTGTCTGCGCCTCTTTGATAGCACGCACCTTATCATCCGATGGCCGAATGCCATTTGTGTCAAGCACATGACCCAGATACGTCACCCGTGTTTCGAAAAACTCACTTTTCTTTGCGCAATATAATGCCTCATTTTTTGAATCTTGTAAGCACGCTTTCCACCTTTTAAAGCAAAGCTTTCTACCTCTACCCCCCAAGGGTTCTTTCGCGACCGTTGGTGTCACCAGAAAACTCCCGCGAAGAAATAAAAGAATTTCCTGCACCGCCAGGAATCGAACCTAGAACTAACAGAGCAACAAAGCAAGAACCCGTTGTTTTACCGATTAAGCTACGAGCCCACGTGGAGTCGGGGAAGACAAGTGGTGCACTCACCAAGCACATCTAGGGGTATAACCCCTGAATTCTTGCTAAATGCCACGCTAAAGCGATTAAAGGAAGCTCACACCAACCCATGGCATCTCACTTGTAGTACGCCAATGGGCCTGTGGCTTCCAGTGTTAACGTAAAAATCTTAGCTCCTTGTCGTCCCCCCTCACGCCAATCGATACCTCAATGAACACATTCAAATACTCCTTGATGGCCAGGTCATCAGTCAACGACCTAGCATCAAGATCCTGGGCCTCCATCTTCAGGCCAACACCAAGAGTGACGTATCCTTGCAGCGCCTCAAACACACCATCAATAAACGATACACATGATCAGGCGAGTTGCCACCAAGAAGCGAGGCCTCAAGGAATCCCATACCGTTCGATTAGTTCAAGCTTTTGTCCTCTCGAGAATCACCTACGTCAACCCCGTGTCTTCTTCTCGGCCAGGAGGACGTAAACATGCCTTATATAATGATTAGAAAGGTGGTTGAGCAAGCCATTGGTCTTCCAATGAGTGCGTCCACAGAGAGCCTGCTTAACACGGGGCTCTACAACATGGTGGAACAGCTGATAGAGGGCCATCTTTCTATCCAGAAGCTCCGAATGAACAGAACTGCGGCGGGTCGCCTTATCTTTCACGAGGTTCGCTGGGCAGCACAGAATGTCACTCCGCTTGATGTACTCGTGGACTTTTGGCGACAAGAAACAAAGATGCTCCCTTTGCTTAGAAATATGAACCCCTCAGACTACACGGGTCGCCGACAAGCACGGGCTCAAGCGTTCAACACCACCCTCGGTGGGGATCATGCAGTTAGCTACACAGACACCTCCCAACATCGAGGGCAGCAGTACGCCATCATCGTGGCTACTTTCAGAACCAACCTCCTTGCTTGTGCCTCACTCAAGACCGAAGACATGACGGCAGCAGAAGAGGCAGCCATCGCCTTGGCTCTCATTCAACCATGGGTTCGTAAGGTAGTCACCACTTCCCAACAAGCTTACCGGAATTACCTGTCGAGTTTGGTGTCCCGACCCGCACTGCGTGTGCTAAAAAACCACTCCCCAAATGGTTCCATTCAGCTCATCTGGATGCCCGCTCATGCTTCCATGGAAGGCAACGAATACGTCCACCAAGCCGTACTTTTAGCCCCCCTGCTATGAAGCTGCACGATGACGGTCACCCGCTTGTCTCAATCAGGGACGTAACCCAGCATTATCGCCTTCTGAGACAGACCCTACCTTCGCCTTACCCTGACCTTTCCATAGAACAACAACGTATACCCTACGGCTCATACAATCCGGCTCATTCCCACTCCCGACGCGTCTTCACTTAATGCACCCGAATCGCTGCGACGCTGAATGTAAACTTTGCTCAGAAGTAGGAACATTCTGCCACATAATCGGGGTGTGCGACTTTAGCCCTGAGCACCCTCCTCCCTTTCCGTCAACTACCGAACAAGAGCTATGGGAGATGCTGCTGTCCTGCCCCTCTCTGCCTACCCGACTTCAGCTAGTAGAGAGAGCACACGTGGCGCGGACTGAATATCGGCTACAGTGAAGGAGGAACGACTCCCCTGGACCACACTCTGGGCCATTCAGGAATCTGAATATAGAAGTATTTGCTCCTTCTGCCTCTCCTACTCCTCCTCCTGATCCTGCTCCTTCTCTGCCGCTGATCTCGCCGCCTCCGTTCGCGACGGCAGAGACGGAGAAGTGAGATCGTCTAATACCGGGTTTGAGCTTCAATTTCGTGAAAGAGAGTAAGGGTATGCAAAGTGAATTTCACTTCTCTCTGGTTTCAATATTTGTCGAGCGAAGTGAGTGAATTATGTGACGTCGCATTAGTAAGCATTCTGGGTGCCGTTCACAGCTTTACTTTCCAAACATATTCACAGAGTGGACTGGCGTTAATTTTTTTTTCAACACTCCTCAAAACTTCCCCCCCCCCCGGCAATCAAGACATCGTCAAGGTAGCACGTGACTTGACCTAGGTATCTGAGAACATCATCCATGACTGCCTGAAATATCGAGGGCGCACTGGTTATCCCATAAGGTGGGCGTGTAAACTTAAACAGCCCCATGTGCGTATTTATCGTGAGCAAAGACTGCGAGTCAGAGTGCAACTGCAGCAGTTGATACGCTATTGAAAGGTTCATCCAGCGGATAATGATCGGTGCGCGAGCAAGGATTCAGACTTATTCTGTAGTCCCCACCTCTCCTAACCATGTTGTCTCCTTTTGAAACCACCACCAAGCAGCGTGGCCCAGTCGCTTTTTAGGACGGGAACAATCGCTCCTACCTCCTGCCAGGCCCTGTGTTGGGAAACCGAATCCCGGAGTTTGAAGGGCACCGGTCAGAGTTTACAAAAGACCTGTGTCGTGCCTTCCTCCAGCAATAAGCTTACTTGACAATCCGTTATCTGTCCGAGCTCTGGTTCAAACACTCCCGCGCATCTTTCAAGCAAGCCAGCTACTCGATCGCAGAAAACAAAAACGCCAGTGTGTGGAGACTTTGGCGCACCTTAAAGATCCTAAAGTGGTCAAAATTCTTCAGAAAGCTTACACTACGACAAGCCTCGTAGCCCACGAGTAGCCTCGGGGAATGAATTGCCGGAAATTTATATTTTTGATCTTCTGGTGGAAACTTGCTTTGTTGTGATGACGTATGTTGCGGGCACTGCTGGAGACCATTGTCTGCCGAGCATACCACCGACTGGGCATAGAACAAACTTCACCGCGCAGTCGCAGCACATGGTAAAAACATGTGCCCTTTCTTTCCTTTCCGACGTTTTATCATTATCCTTATTTCCAAACTTCTGTGGCCGTACCGCCACATAAAAGTTTTAGCGGAGCCCTCGAATCCTGCTGCCTCAGTCGTTTCCGGGTGGCAGCGGTGCCGTATTTTCGTGGACGCCTGATGAGCACGGCTGATAGCGGACGGCTAGCAGCCACGGGGGAATCGAAAAATGAGCATGATAACGCTATCGCGGTAAAAACGGGATAGGCTTTCAGGGAGCCCCAACAGCAGTCCCAACACCGTAATGGCCTGAAGCCCGACAGCAACACTTATGTTGAAGCGTGGCATAAATTGACTGCCCTGTCGCCTTTCAGGTCAATAATCCGCCTTTATTTGGCTCGCTCAGCTCCTTAAAACAGTGAAACAGTCATCGAAGAAGCAACCTCAGACTTTTAGGCTGAACCCTTTAATTTGCTCATGGCCGAAGGGAGGCACAGGAAAGTGGTACAATTTCTGATATTTATGAATAGTTAGGCTCCCACGCACAAACTGTGAAATAACCTGGATGGTACAAAGGCAACTTGCCCACTTCCGCGAAGCCATGTAATTTATAAATGAAAATCGCGAAGCTGCATAACTGAGCAAATAAATGCTCCCAGTCTTCAGTTACGTTGGCCAAAAGAGCTGCACGTGTGGATGCGGTGGGAAGGAAGTTCAGTTCGCTCTTAAGTGCATATTATTTTTAGATAGGCAGTTGCCAGTTTTTGAAAAGTGGAAATGAACAAATCTGGCACGCATCGCACAGGCACAGGCTCATAGAGTCATGAAGGAGAACTATGAGCATCCGCAAAAATGTTTGTTGTGGGCGTTCTCGATACGAGAGCAATAGCCTGTATTGCTGATACGAGAGCAATAGCCTACCAATAGTCGATACGAGAGCAATAGCCTGTATTTCTTAAGCTAGTTATTTCATTTTCGTGAAGCTGCTTTACGGAAATGGTGTTCCTGACCATGAGAACATTGCTGTTTAATTTACTGTCTCCTCAGCCAAAGTTATATATGCGTTTTTTAAACACAGGCGTTCTCGCTATTATTTTGACGAATTTAGCATTAAAGGTAATTGTAGGGTGCTTTGGACGTTCATATATTCCGAAGAGTATCAATGCTCAACGAGACGAAAGATCCACCGAGATAGAAGATCCAATCGAGCCTGAAGGTCGAACGAGATTAAAGATCCACCGAGACGGTATATCCGCAGTTGCATCTTTCATCTCGTTGGATCTTTCGTCCCGTTGGACCTTTGGGCACTGAATCGACCTAAAATTTACTGTGTCTTTCCGCAGGTGATGAAACAAAACAAAATACAACCACAAGCACTGGAACCGCTAACGTAACGCCAAACGAGCAGCGTTCACTGGGTTACTTACAGACACTGGACAGAAGCACGGAAAAAGCGGAATGCTCGCCGCAGCACCACGCAGGCGACTCCCGCCGATGGGGCCTCTCCCTCTCTCTCCTGTTCGCCTCCCGCTTGTCGAGAGGAATGCCTGCTCACTGGGGGTAATTTCGTCTTCTTCTCGAACGGTCGCCTTACGGGGGATCGGTTACCTTGTTGTTCGGCCGCCTGCTGTGTGGGAGGCCTTTTTCTCTTTCTTTTACGAGAACACGGTGTTCCCTCTCTTTTCCCTCTTTGGGGTACCCACTCGACGTATTCCTCTTTTGAAAATAAACATTCTTGCATTGAAACTGTGAACCTGCACAACGTCTGCTCTCTCGTCTCCTTCAGCAGCCGACATGCCGAGCTGCTACAATCTTTATAGCCCGCATGGCGGTTGCAGCGTTCGCTTCGAAGACGGCGGTGGCGACTGGTCGGAAAAAGCAAAATGGCGGTGCCCCCGTCTAGAAAGGAAAATGGCGTATGTGCATGTCTTGAAAACTTCCCCTGACATTGACCGCTATTACGAATCTGTAATTACACCGAGTTTCAATTACTTGTCATAAATAACATAGTTCATGGTGAAATTCTGAGAGGTAGAGAATTCCCTGCTGGTGGCAATGCATCCATCTGCAGAGGGAGTATGGTTATAGAATACGTCTGTAAATGGTTTTATCATAACTACCCCGCAAAAAATTACATGACGAATGTCCGATGAAACGACTGACATCACTACGCCGAGTTTTATTCACTTGTCATAATTAGTTCACATTGAAGTTGTAAACCTTACAGAATTTCTGTCTGCTGACAATACACAGCCGTCTATGGAGGGAGTATGGTTTCGCAAAACGGGAGTCACGCTTGTTTTATCCAAGTTAGGCCAAAACCAATTATATGATAATAATTTTGAATTATTTCTAAGGAAGTTATGGGTATGTTTTTATTATCAACATAGTAAGCCACCGTACATAACTCACTATAGTTATCCACCAATACAGCTTGTGGGAATCGTGCAGAACATCGGCCCATGATCTCGAACCGGCACGCGCTTTGGGAGAGATGATTTGCGCGGAAACCGGTCCGGCGCTCCGCTGGTTCGTCGGCGACCCCCGAGAGAGGACATCACCGGTCCGTGTGGGGGACGGGAGCGCGGGCGGCGGGAAGGTGTGCGCGTGGGAGACGGGGAGTCTCGACGGAGGCCCGGTCGGGGCAGGATGGGCGGATCAGCGCGGCGGGGGCGGATACATGTATCTCAGGTGGGAAATGTTGTTTGTCGCGCACCGTGAGTGCCTGCCTCCCGTTCGCGGTCAAGACCCGGACGGCGTGATTCGCGAACGCCGTCGAGCCTTGTGCTCGCATGCTCTGGGATTCCCCAAATAAACGGCTGTGCTTCGGCACTACTGTCTACTGTTTTCTCGTATCGACGAACCTCGCTGGGCTGCCGTAGGCATGGGAGCCCGCGTGGTTGACCTCCGGGAGCTAGCGTGGTGGCCTACCCGAGAGTGCTGGCAAGGTCCCCGAGGAACCCCTGATCTCCCACAAGCTTGAGTGGTCTTCCATCTCCACAATAGTGGAAGAGCTCCGAATGTTTTTTCCTAGATAGTGTGGGTGTGCCCGTAATATAGCTACAATTGCAAAGATGCCCACCACGCGTACGAGAGAGCCAAGTTGTCAGGCAGTGTCGTCTCTCGCCACGCGTGGGCCGTCACCCCGAGGCGACAAAAAATCACTGAAGAACTTGCGTATAAGCACACCTAGCCTTGGTGCACGAAGGTGGGTACCTTCCGGCCGCTACCTGGCAAGGAACCTGGCTAACCGGCGGCGCAGGTGATCGACAGCTTCCCGTTAACGGCGCGCGCTGCCGGAGGGTGGTCAGATGCGGCGACGAGTGGTGCGGACCAAAACTGACCGAGCGGCCAGAACAGCTAAAATCCCCTGCACCACCAGGGAGAGAGAAGGCAGAGGTTGAAGCGTGCAAAAAGTGAGCCTCGGCACGTGCTGTGCTCTCACGCACAAGTGGGAACATCGACTGTCCTTCGTTCGCTAGAGCTAGGTGCGTTCATGGCTATCAACCGCGCGCACAGGCGAGGGAGCATGAGGGCAAAAGCTTGTCCTGTTTCTCCTTCCTTCGTGCCTCGTCTGTGCGCTTTGATAGTCGCCATGAACGAATAGAAAGTTGCCCGGTTGGCCTTTCTGTAGCCTAAATGTGATGAGAATGCGGGTTACCTGAAGGGGCCGTATGGCCAGGAGTCGATCCACCAGCGCAAGCGCCATCGTGAACAATTCCAGGAAGAACCAGGCTACGTCACACAGAAGAGGCCCACTCAACGCCGCGTAACGGTCAACCCTAATCTCTCTACGCGACAGGGGGCGCGCGAAGCAATCCTAACAGACATGGAGAAAGGCTCTCAGCGAGCTATGCGCCGCGATGAATAACGCACAGTAGTGAATCATCGCCCGCTGTATCTACAAATGGACTGAAATTTTGCACGGCAACACTAGGGGTGTGGTTTGGTGCCTGTCTGGGGATAATTGAAAGTCGCTATAGGCACTCTGAAGCATACCAAGGCCGCGGCAATACTTCGATACCAATACTTCGGCATCAAAAACTTAGGCTGATATGATACGCGTTCACGACGACAAATCCACGAGTCGGAAAACTTAGGCATCAAAAACTTAGGCTGATATGATACGCGTTCACGACGACAAATCCACGAGTCGGAAACGGCTAAAACCCAACCTTTTCACGGTAGATCACCTTCCATACTGTCTCCTGAACGCTTTAGAGATTCGTTATAGCCAGACCTGCAATGCACGCATGCAGTGCAGTCGTCGGTGCTATTGGCGATGAGGTTGTTCAAAAAACCGCGATAGTCAAAAGGCCGGCTACATTTAGAACATAATAAAACTTGTTGTTGCGCTAGTTGCTTCATGTTTTCAAGTGGACATTTGAGCGCAAAAATTCTACAAAGACCAGACGGGACTAGCGCTAACTTACAACTGTGTTTATTTTGCAGAAAGCATCGAAGTATAAGAGTCGACGGAGCCCATTATCACGTTTTAGAAAGATCTAAAAACGCTTGCTCTTTGCCACGCAAACATACCGAAGTGTCGCTAACACACTTGTCACCCATTCTTCTGATATGATAAGCCTCCATTAATTCTCGCGCTGTCTTATCACGGCTTCCGCCTACAATCTTAATCTCCTGAAACAATGGGGTGCATTTTTTGTTACTACACTCACTACAGTGGGTTGGCAAGTGTGCCCCCTTTGCGTTTGTTAGCGAAAGATAATGTTCCCTTGCACGGTCATTTACGCATCTTCCCGTCTGACCGATGTACACTTTGCCGCATGTCAGAGGAATGCGGTAGACCACTCCAACTGCGCACTCCAACTGCGTACTGTTTTTAGATATTAACATCACCTTCTCGCAGAACCATGTCTGCTGGTCTTACCAGCCTAGAGCCCGAAAAGAGTTTTTACCTTATGATTCAGCTCATTCAAAGACCATCAAGAGGGCAATAGCGGCGTCATGCTTACAGTCATCCCTCCTGAAATCTTGCATCCATTCCGCAGACAAAAGCTTCAGAGTACAGGTTACTCGGCTTGAAAAACCGGTTTCCCTTGAATGGTACTAGTCGCAGTTGTTGAAACCCTCCTCCAGAAGCTTAAGGGCAGAACTGACCGCAGAACTGAGCCAGCGACGAAGGAAAAAATGGCGGCCGTGGTGCCTTATATCCACAAGGTGGCTCATAACTTGAAAAAAGTCGCCACCCGGCACAACGTACCCGTTGTGTTTTCTGCTCCCAAAAAGCTTGCGCAGCTATGTCCACGAACTTGCGCCCGAGGCGACAAGAAACAGGCTTGCCAAAAGCGGCATGCTAATCAGTACGTGGACTGCGCAGTTGGAGTGGTCTACCGCATTCCTCTGACATGCGGCAAAGAGTACATCGGTCAGACGGGAAGATGCGTAAATGACCGTGCAAGGGAACATTATATTTCGCTAACAAACGCAAAGGGGGCACACTTGCCAACCCACTGTAGTGAGTGTAGTAACAAAGAAAATTAACGCCAATCCACTCTGTGAATATGTTT
The DNA here is from genome assembly GCF_048455015.1 of Haemaphysalis longicornis. Taxonomy (NCBI): domain Eukaryota; kingdom Metazoa; phylum Arthropoda; class Arachnida; order Ixodida; family Ixodidae; genus Haemaphysalis; species Haemaphysalis longicornis. Next base: position 485,971,310 of record NW_027526203.1, read on the forward strand.
GGAAAGCAAAGCTGTGAACGGCACCCAGAATGCTTACTAATGCGACGTCACATAATTCACTCACTTCGCTCGACAAATACTGAAACCAGAGAGAAGTGAAATTCACTTTGCATACCCTTACTCTCTTTCACGAAATTGAAGCTCAAACCCGGTATTAGACGATCTCACTTCTCCGTCTCAGCCGTCGCGAACGGAGGCGGCGAGATCAGCGGCAGAGACGGAGCAGGATCAGGAGGAGGAGTAGGAGAGGCAGAAGGAGGAAATACTTCTATTCAGATTCCTGAATGGCCCAGAGTGTGGTCCAGGGGAGTCGTTCCTCCTTCACTGTAGCCGATATTCAGTCCGCGCCACGTGTGCTCTCTCTAATAGCTGAAGTTGGGTAGGCAGAGAGGGGCAGGACAGCAGCATCTCCCATAGCTCTTGTTCGGTAGTTGACGGAAAGGGAGGAGGGTGCTCAGGCTAAAGGCGCACACCCCGATTATGTGGCAGAATGTTCCTACTTCTGAGCAAAGTTTACATTCAGCGTCGTAGCGATTCGGGTGCATTAAGTGAAGACGCGTCGGGAGTGGGAATGAGCCGGATTGTATGAGCCGTAGGGTATACGTTGTTGTTCTATGGAAAGGTCAGGGTAAGGCGAAGGTAGGGTCTGTCTCAGAAGGCGATAATGCTGGGTTACGTCCCTGATTGAGACAAGCGGGTGACCGTCATCGTGCAGCTTCATAGCAGGGGGGCTAAAAGTACGGCTTCGTGCACGTATTCGTTGCCTTCCATGGAAGCATGAGCGGGCATCCAGATGAGCTGAATGGAACCATTTGGGGAGTGGTTTTTTAGCACACACAGTGCGAGTCGGGACACCAAACTCGACAGGTAATTCCGGTAAGATTGTTGGGAAGTGGTGACGACCTTACGAACCCATGGTTGAATGAGAGCCAAGGCGATGGCTGTCTCTTCTGCTGCCGTCATGTCTTCGGTCTTGAGTGAGGCACAAGCAAGGAGGTTGGTTCTGAAAGTAGCCACGATGATGGCGTACTGCTGCCCTCGATGTTGGGAGGTGTCTGTGTAGCTAACTGCATGATCCCCACCGAGGGTGGTGTTGAGCGCTTGAGCCCGTGCTTGTCGGCGACCCGTGTAGTCTGAGGGGTTCATATTTCTAAGCAAAGGGAGCATCTTTGTTTCTTGTCGCCAAAAGTCCACGAGTACATCAAGCGGAGTGACATTCTGTGCTGCCCAGCGAACCTCGTGAAAGATAAGGCGACCCGCCGCAGTTCTGTTCATTCGGAGCTTCTGGATAGAAAGATGGCCCTCTATCAGCTGTTCCACCGTGTTGTAGAGCCCCGTGTTAAGCAGGCTCTCTGTGGACGCACTCATTGGAAGACCAATGGCTTGCTCAACCACCTTTCTAATCATTATATAAGGCATGTTTACGTCCTCCTGGCCGAGAAGAAGACACGGGGTTGACGTAGGTGATTCTCGAGAAGACAAAAGCTTGAACTAATCGAACGGTATGGGATTCCTTGAGGCCTCGCTTCTTGGTGGCAACTCGCCTGATCATATGTATGATTTATTGATGGTGTGTTTGAGGCGCTGCAAGGATACGTCACTCTTGGTGTTGGCCTGAAGATGGAGGCCCAGGATCTTGATGCTAGGTCGTTGAGTGATGGCCTGGCCATCAAGGAGTATTTGAATGTGTTCATTGAGGTATCGATTGGCGTGAGGGGGGATGACAAGGAGCTAAGATTTTTACGTTAACACTGGAAGCCACAGGCCCATTGGCGTACTACAAGTGAGATGCCATGGGTTGGTGTGAGCTTCCTTTAATCGCTTTAGCGTGGCATTTAGCAAGATTGCAGGGGTTATACCCCTAGATGTGCTTGGTGAGTGCACCACTTGTCTTCCCCGACTCCACGTGGGCTCGTAGCTTAATCGGTAAAACAATGGGCTCTTGCTTTGTTGCTCTGTTAGTTCCAGGTTCGATTCCTGGCGGTGCAGGAGATTCTTTTATTTCTTCGCGGGAGTTTTCTGGTGACACCAACGGTCGCGAAAGAACCCTTGGGGGGTAGAGGTAGAAAGCTTTGCTTTAAAAATGCACCCCATTGTTTCAGGAGATTAAGATTGTAGGCAGAAGCCGTGATAAGACAGCGCGAGAATTAATGGAGGCTTATCATATCAGAAGAATGGGTGACAAGTGTGTTAGCGACACTTCGGTATGTTTGCGTGGCAAAGAGCAAGCGTTTTTAGATCTTTTAAAAACGTGATAATGGGCTCCGTCGACTCTTATACTTCGATGCTTTCTGCAAAATAAACACAGTTGTAAGTGAGCGCTAGTCCCGTCTGGTCTTTCTGTGTCTTTGTCGAATTTTTGCGCTCAAATTTCCACTTGAAAACATTTAGAACAGTTTTGGTGGGGCACAATGTTGGAAACATTAAAAGCCGAAAGGTTCTAGACATACAGGCCAATCCCCGCCGAAATCACGGGTATATAAAGCAGTTGGTAGGAGATAAGTATGAATAACGGCCATCGATACTATTTGGGTACACAGCGTAAATATATAGCTTCTACCAGTGTAAATATCTCGACAGAGGGTTTGTCTGCACACGGCGCGAGACGAATCGGCGAAAGCAGGGCGCTCGCTGCTCCTCCTGTGTGCGTATTGTCCTTGAAGCTTCATCCTGCGTGCAGTGTACGTGAACTGCCAGGCGACATTTACAATATCGAGCACCGGACAGCTTGCCGCTGTAATAGCTGAAGTGTCATACATTTCGTTGTTATTGCTTATTCTCCAGGCGGAACGCATTTTGCTCGTGTTAAGCCTTTTTTTTTCTCACCTTAACTACTGCCTCTTAGTTTGGGGACGTACGCCGCTATTGATAGTGCTAAACTTCATCTACTACAAAAGAAAGCCGTGCGAACCGTCTCTAATTCTGCTCATGATGCTGACACACAACCAATTTCGGAAGCCTCTGGGTTCACCCTGTTCAATGTCTGCATGATGAAAAACTTAATAAGAGCTACAATAGCGAAACAAAAACAAATTGTAAGTTTATTAGAAAACTGTCGAATCTGACTCCACATCATAACACTTATAACACACGTCATCCAGAAGCATGGTTTCTGCCCTGCCCGCGTACCAATTACGGAAAACAATTATTGTGCTACACATTATTACCATGTCTGTTCAATTCACGCAATCAATGAAAAATGTTTTTTTGTATTTATAATCGGTTTTCGCATTTCTGTGGTTCACCTATTGATTCTGTGTAAGCATCTCGTTGCAATGTGCTATTAAGTTTGGTTTTAGCTTGAATTGATTATGTTGCTGCCAAGGACTGTGGACTATTTTTTACTACATTGAGTTATGTTTATAGTTTTGTTTTTCCTCTTGCATAAGTGTACACATTTCTTTTATAAATACATTAGGGTGCCCGGACCCCGTCAAGCCGCTTCTGTTGGCATTTTGTCCGCGCTCCTGACATCTGTATTATGATCCCCAGGAATATCTGTATTTCGATGTCGAATAAACTTGACTTGACTTGACCTGTCTTGGTGGCTGTTCGTGTGTTGGGAATGGTGCCATTAAGGAACTACCTTGGCAGATGCGCTGACCAGAACTTGATTGCCCCCTCAAACAAAAAAAAACATGAACATGACGCCCTCAAATAGTGATATGCGTATTCGTCGTCGGCAAGGGTCACTGCAGGATGTCTATACCTTTTTTTCAAAATATTGTCACGAAGCCAAGGACGACACAGTTGTCTTGAAGGAGAAACAAGTTTATTGGAGCGAACTTGTGCTCCCCTAACAACTCAAAAGAATACAGAGGCGGCGAAGAAGCGGTCAAGAAAGTTGCTTGCGTCGGCGAGCGTCGCAGAATCGAATGCCGAGGCGTCTGCTCTGCAGGCTTTTTATCTTTCGGCGCGAGTGTTTCTGGAACCGTCGATTCACACCCAGAACATTGTAGATCACAGACGATTATTGTGGGCTAGCGAAGTTAGGGCGAAACAGTTTGCTTATCTGAATGTGATAGCCCGTGCGGCAGAGCGCTTTGCTTGGAACGCAGATAACACAGCCGGGCGTGGCCCGGCAGTAAAAACAAACAATAAATAAGCAAGCCCATACATGGTTCGCGGCATTACCCCCCCTCTAAGAGTGCATCGACCCGATGCTAAAATAAAAGACTGTCCTAACAAACAACAACAAAAAGAAAGTTCGTCATCTTGCATAGTAAGGTTTCAAGCGAACCACGTGGACGACTTCGGGCCGCGTGCGTCGTCGTGATGTTCCGGAATCACCATCGGGGATCACCTCGTAGGTAAGTTGGCCTACACGTCGTAGAATTTGGTAGGGTCCGAAATATCGTCACAGAAGCTTTTCACTGAGTCCGCGTCGTCGAATGGGAGTTCAAACCCACACACGATCCCCTGGTTGGTACTCGGCGTCTCGGCGTCGGAGGTTGTAGCGGCCGGCATCCACCAGCTGCTGGTCCGTTATACAAACTCGAGCGAGCTGGCGGGCCTCCTCCGCACGTTGAAGGTACCCTTGGACGTCGGCGTTGAGGTCGTCGTCTTCTACATGCGGAAGCATGGCGTCGAGCATCGTAGTCGGCCGTCTTCCGTAGACAAGCTCGAACGGTGTCATCTGCGTAGTTTCCTGCGGCGCTGTATTGTACGCAAACGTCACATACGGGAGGACTTCGTCCCAAGTCTTATGTTCAACGTCGACGTACATGGACAGTATATCCGCAATCGTCTTGTTCAGACGTTCTGTTAGTCCGTTCGTTTGGGGGTGGTACGCCGTCGTTCTTCTGTGATCCGTGTTGCTGTAGCGTAATATTCCTTGCATCAGCTCCGCAGTAAAGGCCGTTCCGCGGTCCGTGATTAGGACTTCAGGGGCTCCATGTCGCAGCACAACTTGGCTTATGAAGAACTTTGCGACTTCCTGTGCAGTGCCCCTCGGAAGAGCGGCGGTCTCTGCGTAGCGCGTAATGTAGTCTGTCGCCACGACAATCCACTTGTTCTGTGATTGTGACGTAGGGAACGGGCCTAAAGGTCCATTCCAATGTTGAAACGGCCTCGACGGGACGGCCATCGGTTGCAGAAAGCCGGCGGGTCTTGTCGGCGGCGTTTTTCGTCGCTGACAGTCACGGCAACTCCGAACGTAGTGGGTGACGTCGGATGTAAGGCGGGGCCAGAAGTACTTCGCCTTAATTTTTGCAATAGTGCGAGCTGTGCCGAGATGTCCGGAAGACGGGTCGTCGTGGCACGCTTCCAAAATTTCGTCACGGAGCTCTGCAGGGATGACAAGTAGGTAATGCGTTCTCGTTCCGGGGCTGAAATTCTTCTTCACGAGGACGGAGTTTTTGAGGCTGAATGCTGGCAAGTTCTGCTCGAACGCCCTAGGCACGGCGACATGTCGTCCTTCGAGGTAGTCGATCGTGACGCGCAAGTCGGGGTCGGCACGCTGCTGGGCGGCTAGGTCGCTCTCCGTAACGACTCCGAAGAACGCGCTGTCTTCGTCGGAATGTTGTGGTGGCGGGTCGTCGGGGGCGCGGGACAGGCAGTCGGCGTCGGAGTGTTTCCTGCCGGATTTGTAGACGATTGTAACGTCGAACTTTTGCAGGCGCAAGCTCCACCGCCCAAGACGGCCAGACTGGTCCTTCAAATTGGCGGGCCAACACAGCGCATGGTGGTCTGTGACAACCTTGAATGGTCTACCATATACGTATGGGCAAAATTTTGAAATGGCCCATATAATTTCGAGGCACTCTTTCTCAGAGGCTGAGTAATTTTTCTCCTCCTTCGACAGACCACGGCTGGCAAAGGCGATTACTTTTTCGCTACCGCTTTGCTTTTGGACGAGAACGGCACCCAAGCCTATATCGCTGGCGTCGGTGTGCATTTCTGTTTCGGCGTTGTCGTCGAAATGAGCGAGCACGGGAGGGCTTTGCAGGCGTTTTTGCAGCTCGCGGAATGCCTTTTCTTGGTCGTTTTCCCAGCTAAAAGGAGTGCTATCTTACGTCCACCGTGTGAGTGGCTCTGCAATGCGGGCGAAGTTTGCAACGAAGCGCCGGTAGTATGCGCACAGTCCGAGAAATCTTCGCACGCCCTTCTTGTCTTTCGGCCTTGGGAAGTTTGCAATGGCCGAGGTTTTTGCCGGGTCAGGTAGGACTCCCGCGGCGTTGACGACGTGGCCCAAGAACTTCAGCTCCTCATACGCGAAACGACACTTTTCAGGCTTCAGCGTTAACCCCGATGCACGAATGGCATCGAGTACGGACTCCAACCTTGCAAGGTGTTCGTCGAAATTCCGGGCGAATATCACAACGTCGTCGAGGTATACGAGGCAAGTGTTCCACTTCAGGCCAGCTAGCACAGTGTCCATGACTCTTTGAAACGTTGCTGGCGCCGTGCACAGCCCAAAAGGCATCACCTTGAACTCGTATAGGCCGTCCGGGGTTATAAACGCAGTCTTCTGTCGGTCTCTCTCGTCCACTTCAATTTGCCAGTAGCCGGTCTTCAAATCCATCGATGAGAAGTACTTGGCATGGCAGAGGTGGTCAAGGGCGTCGTCGATTCGTGGCAGGGGATACACGTCCTTTTTGGTGATTTTAAATGCAGAGCATTTCAGTAACTCACGATGTCACCTGCGTTGACGTCCGCAGTCCGCACCGTCGTTGTCCCTACTATATAAAAAAATACTATCTGGCACCCGGTTTCGATCCCTCGACCCTGCGGGCGGAACGCAATGTACATGGTGCTCTACCCACTGCGCCACAAAGCCGACACAGAATGGGACGCTACGAACGCGCCTTATATCGTTGACTCATTCAAATTACTGCTGACGAACGCTCTCTCGTCAGCAGTTGCCACAAGTGCAACAACATTAACGTAACGCAAACTACTTAACGTCGTGCGCCCCCGGAAATGCTCTGCATTTGATCGTGCCCCTCGCGAGGGGGATGTTTCACTGCGTCTTCTCTCGGTCGCGGGACCCGTGGCGCCATCTGGCGGTCGCGCGGCACAACTCGTAGCCCTTTAAAAAGATGCGGTGCCAGCCAGCTGTGTGTGTGCGTGCCGCACTTGTACAAATGGCGAGTGCATTGGCTGTCCACAGAGCAAAGCATTCGTGCAAGTAAGCCGTTTCAGTCAGTCAGTCAGTCAGTCAGTTAGTTAGTTAGTTAGTTAACAACTCCGCAAGCATTTGCGTTTCTTGCTTTGTAAACAAAGCGAAACACGCAAGAATGACGAAATTTCCTTGACTCATTCAAACTACGTCAAGAAGCTGCTGATACAACGCATTCACTACCACCAACTCCCCAAACACTAAACGTTAACGCAATACACCCACCCCCTATGCGACGCATTTACTCGAGTCCCCCTCGCGGGGAGATGGGCCCAATTTGTCGTTCGCGCGCGCTCCGGTCGGTAACATCTGTGGCGTGATCGTGACGTCAACATCACGCGTTCGTGTGGTGGCGCGATTTCGGCGCTATAACACTCTCTCGCGAGGGGCATTGGATTGGATTCGATTGGATTGGCTTGGATTAGCTTGGCTTGGCTTGGCTTGGCTTGGATTGGTTTGGATTTGGATTGGATTAAAGTGGATAGTGTTGGATTGTGTTGCGTCATAGTCGCGCCATAGTCGCGCCATTTATAGGCATAACAGTTCCAAATTCCTGGAATAGCTGCCCTTGTCATACATGTCCCCATCGTTTGCCCAAAAATACTGCGGGTTCATTTGAAGCAAAGTATGTAAATAACCAACAGTTCCACGCACTTTAGTTAGGAAGGCTTTTGTTTAGTCGCCGGTAGTCAACGCAGAACCTTAATGTGCCGCCTTTTTTCTTTACGAGTACGACCGGCGCAGCCCAGGAGCTTTTCGATGGCTGTATAATGTCGTCGCTGAGCATGTCGTCGACTTGTGTCCGGATGGCTTCCCGTTCGTGGGAAGAGACGCAGTATGGTGACTGTCGGGTAGGTCGGGCTCCATCTTCAGTTATAATACGGTGCTTCGCTAGGGGTGTCTGACGTAATCTTGAACTCGACGAAAAACACTCGCTGTAGCGACGCAGCAAAGCCAATAATTTGTTCCGTTGCTCTTGCGGTAGCGCCGGATTTACGTCGAAGGGCTGCGGAAGCTTGAAGGTGTCATCGGGTCTGCGTTCAAAGTAGGCGACCGCGATCACGTCACTGGCTTCTTGCGTTTCTTCGAGGAACGCAATTGCAGCTCCCTTGTTTAAATGCTGGTACTCTTCGGTGAAATTAGTGACCAAAACGTGAGATTGGCGTTGCCTAAAGTGCGCAATGCCTCTTGCGACGGAGACACCGCTGTCGAGAAGCAACCTTTGATCACTCTCTACGATAGCGTCGATGTCAGAAGCAGCATCCTCACAGTAGACGGCGATCACCAAGCTTGCGCGGGGTGGCAGGGTGATGTGATCGTCGGCGATCCTGACAGCAGCACGGTGATCGGAGTTCGGCTGCGGCGTCGTGGAGTGATCGGAGGCAAAAGTTATCGACTTGGTCTGCAGATCAATTATTGCGCCGTTGTCCATCAAAAAGTCCATTCCGAGAATTACGTCGCGGGAGCAGTTAGGCAAAATAACGAACTCAGCAGGGTACGTGGTGCCGCCTATGGTGACGCGTGATGTGCACGTTCCACTTGGCGTTACGAGATGGCCTCCTGTTGTGCGTATATGCGGACCGTCCCATGTTGTCGTAACTTTCTTCAGCTTCGACGCGAATGAGCCGCTCATTACCGAGTAGTCGGCTCCCGTGTCAATGAGGGCGACTACGTCAAAGCCGTCGATGGACAACTGGACGTCGGACGCCGCTTTCCTCGAGTTTCGGGTGCGTCGGGGCGTTGTATCTCGGCTTGTGCGTGTTGACGGTCGGGCACTATGCGTCGTCCTTGTCGTCGTCTTCTCAGCGCCAGGCTCTGTCATTTCGGGTACGCGTCGCGTCGTGTCCAATTCGGGTTCGGGAGTCACGTCCGGGTTAGATCGAGTCGTTGTGCTGCGGGTACGGTGTTCGGTGCGGCCATGCGTCGTTGGAGGGTTTTCGTTATTTCGCCGTTCTGCAACTTCACCTCCAGAAGTTGCTGCTTTTAGTTTCCCCCGCCTGGGCTGGGGGACCTTCCACGTGAGAAGCCGGCGGCGTTATGGCGGTTTGGCGACTGGTACCGGTAGGGCGACGGCGAACGGTTGAAGCGGGCAGGTCCTCGGTTCGTGTTGGACAGGTATTCGTCGATCTCAGTAGGGCGCTGGCCGGGTCGGGGGCGTGGTGCGTCGACGGAGAATCCTCGCAGACCAAGCCTCTTGTAAGGGCAGCGACGGTAGATGTGGTCGGCCTCTCCGCAGTGGTAGCACAGCGGGCGATTATCGGGCGTTCGCCACACGTCGGTCTTCCTTGGCGTCTGGTCTTGGTCTACAGGGCGTCGGGCGGGCGGCATTGGACGGCGGTATGGCTGGGCCTCTTGACGACGGGTTGGAGCAGGGCGGGGTTGACAAAGAGCTGAAGAGTAGGTCATCGCTTGGGGCTGACGGGGTGCTTCTGAAGGCATAGAAGTTCCCAGCGCCTGTTGAACCTCTTCGCGGATGACGTCAGTCAGAGAAGCCACTTGAGGTCGCGGCGTTGTTGGAAAAAGCTTCTGAAGCTCCTCCTTGACCACTGCTCGAATGGTCTCGCGCAATGTATCGGAGCTTCCAGTTGCGGCACCGATGGTCTCCGAAAACACCGCGTTGACAGGGCGGCCGTACTGCCTCGTTCGAATTTCTAGCGTCTTCTCCATCGCGGCTGCATCAGACGCGAATTCAGCCACCGTCTTCGGCGGGTTACGGACTAGACAAGCAAAAAGCTCTTGCTTCACTCCTTGCATTAGAAACCTGAGCTTCTTTTCTTCGGTCATTTCGGGGTCCGCACGGTGAAAAAGTCGCTTCATCTCCTCAACGAAGATCACGACACCTTCGTTGGGGTGCTGCGTTCAGTTTCAAGCAAAAGCGCAGCTCGCTCTTTTCTCACAACGGTACTGAAGGTCTTAAGGAACTCCCTTTTGAATTGAGTCCAGTCGGTCAAAGAACTCTCATGGTTCTCGAACCAAGTTCGAGCAGCATCTTCTAAGTAAAAGAAGACATGGCGGAAAGTTTCTTCGTCGTCCCACCTGTTGAAGATGCGCACGCGCTCCAGCTTCTCCAACCATTCTTCGGGTTCTTCGGGGGGGGCTCCCCGGAACGATGGCGGTTCCCGGGGCTGCTGCAGGACGATTGGCGACGTTGTTTCTTGCACCATGGTGTTGGTTGCAGCGTTCCTTCTCTTGGGCCCGTCTGGCATGAGAGCGAACTCAGGTAGCAATCCTTGCAGTCGGTGGCTTTCTCTGGTTGGGCTGGCTTGCGGCTTCCAGATGTCGTAGAGAGCATAAAGGGTGCGTACCCCGCACCTCCACCAGATGTCACGAAGCCAAGGATGACGCAGTTGTCTTGAAGGAGAAACAAGTTTATTGGAGCGAACTTGTGCTCCCCTAACAACTCAAAAGAATACAGAGGCGACGAAGCAGCGGTCAACAAAGTGACTTGCGTCGGCGAGCATCGCAGAATCGAATGCCGAGGCGTCTGCTCCAAGGTTGGTAGCGAAGGCTCGGGCAAAAAGCGGTTCAGAACCTATTGCCAGCGACATCAGCATGGGGGCTTATGGGAGTGGCGATTGAAGCGCGACTAGGTGAGGAGGGAACAAACACTAGTAACAAAAAACCAAGTTTTGTTCAACAATAAAACAACATTAATATTTTACGAACAATATTTATTTCTGAATCACATTTATTTAGGCACAATGTGTAAATAATTTATGAAAATGCTGTTCATTCTCAAAAACCTTTTTTGTAGCGCCCTCTGAAGAATGGCACATGTCATTGCTCTGTGATGCAGTCCTTGTAGTGTTCGGAAAGGCGCTCCTAAAGTTCGTCTGCTAGGAAATGCCCCTCGCGTGTTTTGGTGGTGCGCATTTGCATTCGTTTTTCCGTGTCAATTTGGTGTGCACTTAATTTTTGCTGTGCGTGGAGTTGCGAGGTGCGTTGTATCGACAGTGGACACGTTTAGTACCGTGCCCGGCGGGCACGGTAAACTACGGGACGATGCTGCCAACGGTTGGAGCGGAGCGCTTTCCTCGGTACCTACGGAAACGATATGCCGTGCAAGGTTGCAACAGCAACTCCCGTACACCTGGCGTTTTACTGCACCATTTTCCTCTCATTTCCACAGGTAACGCGAAACTTTAGTACTGTTAATACGTGCACGGGGGCTGTGTAAGGGTAAGTGGTGGTGCTTCGAAAAAAAAATGGGTCTAAAGCTTTGTTATGTAACAGTTATCTCTTGATTTCACCTCAGGCTGGCTCGGAGCAAGTGGTGTCAATTACTCTAGGACTTCTCAGCGTAGTACCAATCGAATTTAAACGAGTCGCTTTAATTGTCTATCTCAGTGTTTCTCTATTGCATTACAATGCTTGTAGTGCTCGTTGCTTCCAGCACTTGTATGCGCAAGCATTATTTCCATCGCAGTACTGTGTTGTGCTGCTCCGTGCTGCGCTGCTGCCAGATCTTTCCTGCGATGTGCTTTTACATACTGCCATCACTTTCGTTTGCATTGATCCATTTTTCCTCTTTTTACTTATCTGTTGCGACACTTGCCTAATAATGCAATCAGGAAATTGCAGGCGTGAATTCTGAGTGAACATCTGTAGAAACCCATGTCTACTTGATAAGACACCGGTGCAGCTGCGGTGTGCTCGCTGCACTTTCGTGAATCGGCATTCCTGCGGCCGGTTTTCTGCGTAAAGATGCAGTGCCTAGTTCTTTTCTCTTGTTTCGAAGTATTTCTGCTGCTGACGCTTTCATTGCTCATAATGCTATGTGTTACGGGTAAAGGCAATTTTTCGGCGCGTAAGGAAAGTCATAATGCATGTAGTGCCAACGAACATTTTGTACTTATTGTATACGTGCTGATTTTGTGCAGTGTGGTAAATTTGTTTTATGTTTATCCTGTAATAAAATTCAAATGTCTTGATTATAGCATGACTATGCGTTATTTCTTCTCTTAGCACAGAAGTCCACAAACTGAGCAAGCATTATATAACCTTGATCTATACTTAACGCACGCACGCAACCTGCGTATGTGCGACGCAATTAAACCCAGCAGTGGCGTTGGTAGAAACTGGTATCGGGGTGAGGAGTGGGCACGTTTTTTATATGAAAGGGGGGACGGGGAGAGTGGTAAAGTGTCATTTTGTGCCCTGTATCCCAAGGCAGAAAAAAAAAATGTCGGGGGGGGGGGTGCGTTTGCCACCCACTGCAATCAAAATAAACAACTGATTGCTTTTATACAGCAGTGGAAGGCATGAATACAGAATTAAGGTTCAGAGAAGATGCAAGATGTTTTTATAAACACCGAGGCTAATCATACGTCAGTATGCTAAAGTACGTTTCTCTAGTCACGAGTATAAGCTGGCGTTGACTTGAAACACACACGCCAAGGGCTCGCCAAATTGCGTCAGATGGCAATGACTTGAGCCCTCAGCGATCAGAGGCCTGCTAAGGCTATTTTGAAGTCAAATGTTCCCGCTAATGCTACCAAAATGACGTCACTTTCTGACCGGATCTTGCGTCACATCCTGTTTATTTTTTGTTCCGCCGGAAGTGTTCCCTCCTCACACAGATGGCGCTAAGCCCCATGAGCAGCTTAAGAGCCGCCATTTTCTGAACGTATGGGCTTCTATGGAAGCTTCGCTACCAGTTATATTTACCTTGTCTGCTCTGCAGGCTTTTTATCTTTCGGCGCGAGTGTTTCTGGAACCGTCGATTCACATCCAGAACATTGTAGATCACAGACGATTATTCTGGGCTAGCGACGTTAGGGCGAAACAGTTTGCTTATCTGAATGTGATAGCCCGTGCGGCAGAAGACGCGCTTTGCTTGGAACGCAGATAACACAGCCGGGCGTGGCCCGGCAGTAAAAACAAACAATAAATAAGCAAGCCCATACATGGTTCGCGGCAATATCTCTGCCTACATTTATTCTGGCGTAAGCAAAAACATGAGCGCAGCAAGCACAAAAATAACGATAGGAAAAACACACTACACCAAAAACAATTAACGCCAATCCACCTGTGAATGTGTTTGGAAAGCAAAGCTGTGAACGGCACCCACAATGCTTACTAATGCGACGTCACATAATTCACTCACTTCACTCTACAAATATTGAAACCAGAGAGAAGTGAAATTCACTTTGCATACCCTTACCCTCTACTCCTTCAAACAGATATTCTTGGAAAGGTTAAATTAATGAATGAGGCATGAGCGGTGGTTGGTTGAGTTGTATTGGTATAGCACATGAGTGGAAACGGCTTTCACGAAATTAAAGCTGAAACCCGGTATTAGACGATCTCACTTCTCCGTCTCTGCCGTCGCGAACGGAGGCGACGAGATCAGCGGCAGAGACGGAGCAGGATCAGGAGGAGGAGTAGGAGAGGCAGAAGGAGGAAATACTTCTATTCAGATTCCTGAATGGCCCAAAGTGTGGTCCAGGGGAGTGGTTCCTCCTTCACTGTAGCCCATATTCTGTCCGCGCCACGTGTGCTCTCTCTACCAGCTGAAGCTGGGTAGGCAGAGAGGGGCCGGACAGCAGCATCTCCCATGGCTCTTGTTCAGTAGTTGACGGAAAGAGAGGAGGGTGCTCAGGGCTAAAGTCGCACACCCCGATTATGTGGCAGAGTGTTCCTACTTCTGAGCAAAGTTTACATTCAGCATCGTAGCGATTCGGGTGCATTAAGTGAAGACGCGTCGGGTGTGGGAATGAGCCGGATTGTATGAGCCGTAGGGTAGGTTGTTCTATGGAAAGGTCAGGGTAAGGCGAAGGCAAGGTCTGTCGCAGAAGGCGATAATGCTGGGTTACGTCCCTCATTGAGACAAGCGGGTGACCGTCATTATGCAGCTTCATAGCAGGGGAGCTAAAAGTACGGCTTGGTGGACATATTCGTTGCCTTCCATGGAAGCATGTGCGGGCATCCAGATGAGCTGAATGGAACCATTTGGGGAGTGGTTTTTTAGCACACGCAGTGCGGGTCGGGACACCAAACTCAACAGGTAACTCCGGTAGGCTTGTTGGGAAGTGGTGATTACATTACGAACCCATGGTTGAGTGAAAGCCAAGGCGATGACTGCCTCTTCTGCTGCCGGCATGTCTTCGGTCTTGAGTGAGGCACAAGCAAGGAGGTTGGTTCTGAAAGTAGCCACGATGATGGCGTACTGCTGCCCTCGATGTTGGGAGGTGTCTGTGTAGATAACTGCATGAGCCCCACCGAGGGTGGTGTTGAGCGCTTGAGCCCGTGCTTGTCGGTGACCCGTGTAGTCTGAGGGGTTCATATTTCTAAGCCAAAGGGAGCATCTTTGTTTCTTGTCGCGAAAAAGTCCAGGAGTACATCAAGCGGCGTGACATTCTGTGCTGCCCAGCGAACCTCGTGAAAGATAAGGCGACCCGCCGCAGTTCTGCTCATTCGGAGCTTCAGGATAGAAAGATGGCCCTCTATCAGCTCTTCAACCGTGTTGTACAGCCCCGTGCTAAGCAGGGTCTCTGTGGACGCACTCATTGGAAGACCAATGGCTTGCTCAACCACCTTTCTAATCATTATATAAGGCATGTTTACGTCCTCCTTGCCGAGAAGAAGACACGGGGTTGACGTAAGTGATTCTCGAGAGGACAAAAACTTGAACTAATCGAACGGTATGGGGTTCCTTGAGGCCTCGCTTTTTGGTGGCAACTCGCCTGATAATGTGTATGATTTATTGATGGTGTGTTTGAGGCGCTGAAAGGATACGTCACTCTTGGTGTTGGCCTAAAGATGGAGGCCCAGGATCTTGATGCTGGGGCTTTGAGTAATGGCCTGGCCATCAAGGAGTATTTGAATGTGTTCATTGAGGTATCGATTGGCCTGAGGGGGGACGACAAGGAGCTAAGATTTTTACGTGAACACTGGAAGCCACAGGCCCATGGGCGTACTAGAAGTGAGATGCCATGGGTTGGTGTGAGCTTCCTTTAATCGCTTTCGCGTGGCATTTAGCATGAATGCAGGGGTTATACCCCTAGATGTGCTTGGTGAGTGCACCACTTGTCTTCCCCGACTCCGCGTGGGCTCGTAGCTTAATCGGTAAGACAACGGGCACCTGCTTTGTTGCTCTGTTAGTTCCAGGTTCGATTCCTGGCGGTGCGGGAAATTCTTTTATTTCTTCGAGGGAGTTTTCTGGTGACACCAACGGTCGCGAAAGAACCCTTGGGGGGTAGAGGTAGAAAGCTTTGCTTTAAAAGAGAAAGTTACGACGCAGTGCTGGCATGAATACAGCGACACTACAGGAGCGAAGTTTCTGAACGTGGAAACTGCTTTTCTGGTCATATTAGAGGGCGTATAAAATGGACGATTGTACCTGTTCCAGTAGTTTAACATAATCAATGCGCTTATACTAGGCAAAAATGACATGAAATGGCATGTCAATACACCAACTAGCCCCTCAGATCGCTTTGATAGGCAAAAATGTTTATATTGTTAAGTACTGAGTGAAAATTACAAACAAAATTTGGTTGAGGTGCTCAGCCAGCCCACTTACCGCAACAGTATGCCAAGCTGATCGCAGTCTCCGCAATGGCATACACGGTGCCGTAAGAGCCGACCCGCGTAAGCTCCAACCGCTGTGCCAGGAGAGACATCAGGAGGACGTCGGCCAGTCCTGAGGAAGCCGGAAAGTTGGTTAGGGTGATATCCATTTCGGTGTTTCTTCCTGCGAACGTTTGTCCACTGCTCACGCAATCAGGTTGAAACCGAGACGGGCAGCAAAAGCGAAAGATGGCATCTTTATCTGTCACATGCGCTGTCTTTCATAACTTCCGGCAATATATGAATTTAAGTAGCGGAAAAACGACGCAGCATTTTTGTGGGTTTGAAACCAATTCTGAAACCGTGAAACGATGGTTGCAACTAATTTTTAATGGTAATAATCCACCCACCCCTGCACAACTGTATAGCAGCGTATGCCTTGCTGCTTCTAGTGGGTCTCCTGACAGCAAACACATCTTTTACTATAAACGAGGCAAGTTAGCTTGTTTCCATCCTCTCCTACATCAATATGGATTAAAACTACTGGCATTGTTAATATTACAACCACTATTACTATCATCATGTTATCAGTGTGAGTGAGTGTCATGTTTGAGGCGGCGATCCCCGAAGGGGACCGTGAAATTACGAGTCATTTATGTGGGATGGACGACGATGTAGAAAATGATGAAGTTTAAATTTGCCTCCAAGCGGCTGACCAATCATGAAACGTCGCGAATATCACACGTTAGCCAGCGGCGAATGTGGCAGTTACCCGTGTGGCTGACCGAACAACAGCCAATGCAAGAAAGCCGCACCGCCGGAAGAACAAACTTTATCCCATTATAGGGAGGCGAAGCTAAAGTTTGCCGGGCGAGGGCAGCGCTGATTATATCGCGAAGCGGCGTCCTTTTTGTTTCGGGGGAGTGAGAGGCGTTCCCGCCGCCATTTGTGCGTGCTGGCTTAAGTGGCTCGTGCAGCCGGCGTTCGCTTTGTTCGCATAGGCTCCGGAACCATCACCGGGTGGCGCTGCACTCACCCCTCCGAGGGAGTAGGCGGCGGCTGCCGCGGCTTCAGCACGTGCTTTTTTAGCTGCGCGCGTGCTGCATTTCTCGCGTTAGGAAGAGGGCTGGGTAAAATTTTCTTTCGACTTATGAAACCATACGCGTCAGCACATGTCCAGAAAGTTCGGTTTAAACGTAGAGTATATAGTGAGTTCATTTTTCTCGGGGTTTGTCTTGTCGTCTGCTACAGACGCGCCGTCTGCTATCAGCTGCTCGACCGAACGGCAGACTTCCCTGACGATTTCAAGGGGGGAAGCGCGTTGTTCGGCGATCGTCGGCTGCTGTGCAGCTTGTCACAGCGTAGTTTTCTCTTGTTTGTTACTTCCTTCGCGTGTTCGCGCTTCGGACATTCGGATTTTATGGACTGCCGCAACACCGAGGCTTGCAAGAAATGTAAGATAAACGTGATTGATTATGGTTAATAGGTTATTTATTCCTCTTGAAACAATCAGCTGCATCTCATAAAAGGCATCAAAAAGGTACAGGCTAATTTAGGAGTGCGCTACACAGCGCCGCATTTCCATTTCAGTTGTCCCTGATGGAATTTTCGTTTGCAATGTTTGTCATCCGCTTGGAGTACAACTATGGGTTAGAGTAACAGTTCACGGAAACAACAGAACAGCTTGTGGTGTATAACTTTTAATTGCCATTAATACGCAGAATTTGGTGTAAAACTTTTAATTACCAGTATTTGTAAATGTGGGAGAAACCAAAAAAAAAACGAACAACACGCAGTCCCGTCGAGAACACCAATTATAATAACAAGAATGAACGGAGCTACTACAGCCAGTCAAATTGCTAGAAACTATTTTTCTTTTTCACCCATGCAAAATGTGAACCTATTGTGCCATATATGGACGATATCGAACGGCACCAGCTAAACAACTCCGAATTTCATTTATTATAGCCGAAAACCATCATTGGCAGCACGCATTTAAAAAAATAGTAGAGGGGAGGACTCGTTAGAACACTAGTTCGCATTCTCAAATCCGGGAAATGTAAACTGAAAGTGCACACATACATACAAAAATGGGCCAACTTATTTCACCTTTCGAATCACTGTGATCCATGCTTAACGTCTTTCCTTTTGGCGCGCTTTCGCCGGGAATTCGTAGAATTTAACGGATGGATTGTTTTCTTTCACCTCCTTGTTAATGTCGTGGCAGCTGACCATGCAACAATATGAGAGGTTTGCTTGGCTTTCAGTTTTAACACCTTAGACGTCGCGAAACGACTGCGGGAGCGTCCGCTCTTTCGCCCCGCGCACCCGATCCGAGGGAGACGCCCCCCGGCCCGCGCGGTCCGTCTTACAACCGCACGTGAAGCTCGCTGTGCACGCTGTCGCAGTCCCGGATCCATTTCCGCCTTCCCCGACCGCTCGAAGTACCCGTCCCCCCTACTCCGCAATGCGAACAAAGCGACCTCCGGCTGCACGAGCCACTTAAAGGGATACTGAAGCACTTTTCACAAAAAAAGAGCTTTTGCTCCCATTTTATTATTTTTCATACGGCGAACTCGAAAATCAAGTCAAAACGTGGCATAAACTATTACAAAGCACTTAATTTTGGCAAAAATGTACAACGGGTGCCTAGGGGCATTTGGCGAACCTCACCGCCGTTCGTGATTGGTCAAGTCTTCGTGACGTCGTCGTGAGGACCCTCGGAGGAGGCGGAGCAGGAAGCGCATTCCCAGCGGGTCGTCGCGGTAGCAAACGCTGTATTTGCATTTGCTTAATTGATCCCACGATGGCCAGTCCGAGTAGTGAGTTTATCGTACACCCGTACTGTTCGAGCCTCTCGCCCGTGCACGAGCGGCGACGGCGACAAGTGCCGGCGACAATAACAACACTTCTGAGGAAAACGTGTCCCAACCGGCAACGCTCACCCGCCTGGGAAACCTTCACTGGTACGAATTAAATGCATGTCACCACCTCAATACCGTGCGCGGTTACACAACCACGTCGGCCGATGGAAAGTCGCCGTAGTGTGACTGACTCGCCGACCGAAGAAGCCAACAAAATCGGTCACCCGACCGGTCGCCCAACGCGTCGTCGGGAATCGACCGAGAAGCGAAAACTGCTCTCCGACAACATTCGTGCCGCAATGAATGCGGCTCTATTTTGATATTTTCTGTAGTGTAATAAACTCAGTAAGGTCCACGAAGCCCATGCAACTCAACACTAGCGCTAATGCAATCAGTATTTTGGCTTTCGACGCTTCGGCTGTGCTTTTCGGCGACGCCGCTACCCCGGAGCTGCAAGCTGTAATTGCGTGTGCGATCTGCTCGCCTGTAGAAAATGTAAGGTCAATTTCGTGCAGAAGAAGAGTTACGTAGGGTAATTTGGGTAATAAGGAATCAATATCGGCCAAGGTTTTTCATTTGAAACGTAAAACCAAAGTACGGCAAGCGCTATCCCCGCAGTGGGAAATCGCAGTCGCAGCCGCGCACATACATTATACGCCTCGAGCTTCGCGATCGCTGTGCCGCCTGCCGCCGCTTCTCCGCGGCGTTGACGGGACTTGCGCTCTGTGGCTGATAGGAGCTCGTGGAGTGTTTTGGTTCTGTTTTGCTTCTGTTCACCTTTCCGCGCCCTAAAGAAACATGTTATGGTGACGTCTATAGCAAAGAGTACGTTTAGGTCACTTAAAAAGCAGCTGCGTCTTCGTAGAGTACGCGATCGCCTGCAAGAGCTAAGCACCCGGGGACGTGGCTCTGCGCGCTTCGTCGCCGCTCTTCCGGGCGTCGGCGACGGTAGCAACATATCACTCCTGTCACCTCCAAATACGTCAAGGACAAATGAATTCTACTGTCGCCTCGTTTAGACCTGATACTGGTACAGTGAGAGGTTGGCTTCATTTTGCAGCGTGGACAACGAATGCGACTTCGCTTCGTATATATACGTCGCAGAAAACTATTTTTCGGGGATGTGATTATCCAATACCTGACAATAACTTGTGCCTTTTATAAGAATATAAACCATGCGAAAATGTTAAGTATATTTCAAGCCTGTGCGTCGTTAAATAGGTGCCCACGCACGCCTTATAGCAAGAACCAAGGCAAGTTAAAGGAGCCATGAAGAGAAAACAAAAGTTTGTTTTATTCGAAAGATTAGGTGTTTCATAGTACCCCAAGCGCTTTCCCGGAAGCAAATGATGCTTTATTCACTGAGAAATAAGGCAATTTAAGCCAAAATTTTAAATCTCCCGCTAAAATTGAACATTCCGTGACGTGTACAATGGCGTCATAGCGCCGGTCCATGAAACAGATACTTAGTATGTCGACTCCATATAGCACCCACAAGCGGGAGTCGATCGAGACGGCGGCCATTTTAAAAATACTAGTAAAACCTAGTGCACCCGCAGCCCTAGTCATGGAATCGCCTGATCCGGAGAACAAAACTCTCGCCGAGGAGCTCGGGCTTGCATTTAACAACCTCACACCACTTGAAAGCTCAATGCTTCCAAGTGCACGAGCGGCAAGAGTTGTGGGATACGCGGTGGACGGGAAAGCGACCATTCCGCGATAGCCACAACAGACGAACGCCCAGCCGTCGGCACCGCTGCCTCGTCAGCCCCGTCGCGACGGACGAATATAGACTGGTACGTATGTGCCGTATTTTGATTACGGTTAATAATAGTTCAATTTCAGTAGCAGTATCACTTATGCCAGTTGGCCGGTGTCGTGTATGGAAAGCCGTTCGCGCGAGCTCTCTGCTTCGACCATAAAGATACGAGCGTCAATGCGCGGTGTTTACGGCATTTGTTTCCCCAAGGTCAGAGCGATTTGACGAAGTCGGCGACGAGCGCCAGCATGTCCCAGGAGTGAGCTAACGTAAGGGTCCCTGCTGTAATCACTTCCTCGAAAATGAAGCGAGTACACTCGTACTTCCTTTAGCTCTCTTTCTCCTCCGTTTGCAAAGTTCACAAAACGTAGCCACTTGCTTCGCCTAGGTTCGTCGTTGGGCAGCACATGAAAGGAGATCTCCTCACCGGTGGGGATGTCGCACTCCCTTGACGATTTGCCCGTACTACATGGGCATTTCAAAACGCAGCAACGAAATTTCATTGTAAAGTACTCGAACAAACTGAAGTTTTCAGTGGTTGTAAACTGGAAACGAGCTCGTAACGACAGCAGCAAGCCAACACCATTCGAAACTTACGCGACGACTGGCACTATCTCGTCGCTTCTTGCTGTTCCTTACTCCCCTCGTTTCTATTTTTACCTTTGCTGGTTGGCGATATGACGGCCAACCTCCTGTGAAGGGATTACGATACGAAGCAAGGTCGCGGCTGTGCGTGCTGGAACGGTTCGTTGGCCCCGAAGAGCCTCGAACCCGAAAATTCGTCTCCGCGACGGCGAGATGTCGAGCTCGGCCGGCGCCTAGTTTCGTACGCATTGGCGCACACGCTTGCGTGTTCGTTCGGACCTTCAACCGTTTACTCCACCGTTCTTTGTCATAAAAAGAATGTGCAGTATGTTTCACGGGCATTTAGCTCGCTATGCAAACTGTAAGCCCTGCCTAACATTCGTTTGCTTTTGCCGGCCTCCGCCAATCGCAGAGCATTCCCAAGTGACATCACAGGTTCTGTTGCGGAAAATGAGCTGGTGGGTCGCATGGTCATTTCCTTTTTTCCTAATTATGTAGCTTATTTGAGCGAAGTTTGCGTTATAAGTGGTGTCGTTATGGTTCTAACGAGGCAATCTTTCGAATGAACCAAACTTGTGTTTTCTCTTCATGGCTCCTTTAATAAAACCACGGAAAAATAAATACTGTGCAAGTGCGGAAGAAACATAATAGTTCTAACGGAAATGAAAAAAAGTGCAGCTTCTGACATGCTAAAGACGTTCGTCGAAACTTAAGCCAGGTAGGGTTCACCAGACCAACGATACGCGAAATGCACTGCTATTTTGCGAGACATCGGTTGGGGGGGGGAGGGGGACGGACACTGTGTACAAATGCGGAACGTAATCAAGCTATGAATGTTTTAGTAATCACACACACAAATATCGCGTTCACTTTCCTTTTGTTTTTCGACTTCAACGAACGGCGGGCGCATTTTTGAAGTATACAGGGTAGGCAGTTCAACAAGCGATCAAGGGTGTCGTTGGAAGGGTGTGGCATGTGATAAGGCCCTCGGATTTCAGTTTCTGCTTTATTCTGCAGGCTCCCTGTGCCATATGACGATATTTCGAAGCAGCAATTAGTCGCAGACGCGGATTATATTCTAAGCCCGTCTCCGCGCTGCTCGCAGAGGATATATATGTAGCAGACGAATGTTTGCGGGCGCTCACCTCCCGACAAGACGACTCAGTCGTATGCTGATCCACGAGTATAATTATGCATTGTCCATCGTACTTTTGTTGAATATTCCCGAAATAAGCACAGACTGGCTTGTAAATGGTGGCAATCAATATCTGAGGTATAATACAAGACAACGTAACTGGCCTGCTGTCAGGTATGAGTGCTCCGCTGATTATGCAAGCGCACAAAACTGATTTACATCGTAGTGTATAGCCGTAGCAGAGTCCGTCAATGCTTTTCATGAACATCTGAGGAACCGCTGGTTACGGAGGCACTGCTAGTAAATTCAGGGCAGTGTAACCACAATTGGCTCCATCATACGCCGGTTCCGCGACGCTGGCCTGTGACACACACCTGGCGCTTATACAGACCGAATATACCACACTAAGATCGCGTCAGAAACATTTACACTCTCGTAAACACACCCCATGTGCGAACAAAGTGTCTGCTCCACATAAACATGGATTTCAAACGCCCGCAAACGGTAAATCTCCGGCGTGAACGTGCCGCAAAAGCAGCGGCGACAGTGGGGAGCGGGACGCGGACTCCCGCGGCCGCTTTCGAAACGGGCCGCTAGGGGGATTTCAGTGGCGCCCCTACAGGACGCGCTCGAGGCGTATTGCGAGCGCTTTCGCGAAGCAGCGGAGTTGATGGCGAAAAGCTATTGTGGGGGCTTCGGGGAACCTTGCTATGCAAGCGGTATTTAAGAAATTTCAGTTTACCAGTCAGGAATTCGGTAAACCAGCTAGTAAACACCGACTTATGACACGGAAGGATGGACCTCCATCTATTACCGAGGCTATTTCGCAAAGGGTTAGCGTTTGTGCGGTGGCGCAGTGCTCTCGCGCGTCGCGCCCGTGCGCTCTACTTTGAGGGTTCGACTCCCGGGGAAGTCACGGTTTTTTTTTAGCGGTTTTTTTAGGGGTATGGTTTGCGTATCCAATTTGTGAATCATTTTCTGCGCTTATTTTGAGAAGCAACTACCTTTGCAATGGAAAATTTCCTTCGAAACAGCGAGTGGCGTCTTGAGCCACAACAATTATTTCCCTTTTCTGCTGATCCAGATTTTAGAGCCGATATCCCGCCGCTGGGGCTTTTGTAACTGCAGTGGCGTCGTCACTTGTTCAGCATGAGCTATATTGAAACGCTCTGGTCAGTAGTGGTACTTTCTGAGGCACTCATATCACGATAAGCACGTTTTCATAACAGGTGCTCATGCGCGCACTGCGTTACAATGACCGACGAAGGAGATTGCTGCTGTTGCCAGGAGATACGGGAGGTTCGAGAGAGGCAAAGGCACCCCAGGTGCGCCACAACCACCAGAAAATTCGAAAATGTGTGCCTCAACAGGGCTGTGCTGGAGGTTGCACTTCGACAGAACGGCACCCCGATACTGCCTAGAAGCAGCCTGTCTGGGAATGTCTGGAACACAACACACTCGCCTTTGTGGGCTTGAAGTGTTCCCTCTTTACAGTAGCAACCCACTGAGCAGCGAGTTTCGGCTCCCGCGGGAAGCTGTGAAAGACCACTTTATCGCGGCCATAGGTGCTGTTGCAACCGAATGCCGAGCAGAACCTCGGCATGGTTACTCCGCTTCCTCGGCACGATTGTGACGCAGTACAACGCAGCACTGAAAAAGTTCCCACTACTAGTTGCTAAATAAAAGTCCCCCGCATTTCCCCGAGGGGGAGAATGTGAAAGTGCGAATGCACGGTTGTCGGCCCGCTTGCGGCGCTTGCGCTCGGCACCCGCAGCCCACCGCCTCGCCGCCTTATCTTCCATCTCTTCCATCGGGTTTGTAGTATCACGTGTACACCACGCAGTTATCAAGCCGCTATAACGCCGCTGAGTCGCCAACGCAACGCCGCTGACGACGTAGTTTGAATGCGTTAAAGATATAAGGAGCGTTCCTAACTCTGAAATCAGCGTGGCTTCCGTGGCTTAGTCGGTAGAGCGTCGCGCTGCGGTCGCAACGTCCTCGGATCGGAGCCGGGCGCCGGATGCTATTATTTTTTTATATAGTGTAGTGGCCTGGCTGGCGCGCAGAGAGAGGGTGTTGCGAGCTGGAGAGTAGGCGAGGGGGGAGAGGAGGCGCTACGCGAGCGCCCTCACGCGTCGGAAATCCGGCGCCGTTGCTAGCTAGCTCCGTTGCTAGGCTGCGGACGGACGGTGGACGCGTGATTCAGGGTCGCTTAAGAAGTGCATTCGCACTTAAAAACAAAACACAGCACGGGGCCCAGGAAAGCTGACGCTGGCGGACGGCACGCTGAGAAAGGCAGCAACAGGGGCCGAACACTTGCCGCGGCTCCCGATCGCTTCTCACGACGACGTCACCATGCCCCCTTTCACTCTCGTGCCGTCCTCCTCCCCTGCGCTCTGCGCGTCGCGGGGGCGTGGCGATGGCGCTTGTTTATTCGACAATTACGCCACTATTTAAGGTCAACGCTTCCGAATTTCTGTGTATTCAGCATATTGAAAACTGCCTCAGTTTCCCTTTAAAAGCCAGCACGTACAAAGGGCGACGGGAACGCCCATCACTCCCCCGAAACGAAAAGGACGCCGCTTCGCGATGGCATCAGCGCTGCCCTCGCCCGGCAAACTTTAGCTTCGCCTCCCTATGCCGGAGTAGGGGGGACGGGTACTTCGAGTGGTCGGGGAAGGCGGAAATGGATCCGGGAGTGCGACAGCGTGCACAGCGAGCTAGCTGCACGTGCGGTTGTAAGACGGACCGCGCGGGCCGGCGGGCGTCTCCCTCGGATCGGGTGCGCGGGGCGAAAGAGCGGACGCTCCCGCAGTGGTTTCGCGATGTCTAAGGTGGTAAAACTGAAAGCCAAGGAAACCCCTGATATTGTTGCATGACAGCTGCCACGACATTAACAAGAAGGCGAAAAAAAAGAATCCATCCGTTAAACTCAACCGGCGAAAGCGCGCCAAAATGAAATACGGTAAGCATGGATCACTGTGGTTCGAAAGGTGAAATAAATTGGCCCATTTTCGTTTGTATGTGTGCACTTTCAGTTTACATTTCCCGGATTTGAAAATGGGAACTATTGTTCTAACGAGTCCTCCCCTCTACTATTTTTTTTAAATGCGTGCTGCCAATGATTGTTTTCCGCTATAATAAATTAACTTGGGATTTGTTTAGCTGGTGCCGCTCGATACCGTCCATATATGGAACAATAGGTTCATATTTTGCATGGGTGAAAAAGAAAAATAGTTTCTAGCAATTTGACTGGCTGTAGTAGGTCCGTTCATTCTTGATAGTATAATTTGTGTTCTCGACGGGACTGCGTGTTGTTCGTTTTTTTTTTTTGGTTTCTCCCACATTTACAAATACTGGTAATTAAAAGAGTTACACACCAAATTCTGCGTATTAATAGTAATTAAAAGTTATACACCACAAGCTGTTCTGTTGTTTCCGCGAACTGTCACTCTAACCCATAGTTGTACTTCAAGCGGGTGACAAACATTGCGAACAAAAATTCCATCAGGGACAACTGAAATATGGAAATTCGGCGCTGCGTAGCGCACCCCTTAATTAGCCTGTGCCTTTTTAATGCATTTTTATAAGATGCAGCTGATTGTTTCAAGAGTAATAAATAACCTATTAACCATAATCAATCACGTTTATCTTACATTTCTTGCAAGCCTCAGTGTTGCTGCAGTCCATAAAATCCGAATGTCCGAAGCGCGAACACGCGAAGGGGGTAACAAACAAGAGAAAACTACGCTGTGACAAGCCGAACAGCTGTCGCCTTGCAGACGAAAAGACAGCAGCCGCCGAACAACGCGCTTCCCCCCTTGAAATCATCGGGGCAGTCTGCCGGTCGAGCGGCGGGTAGCAGACGGCGCGTCTGTAGCAGACGACAAGACAAAAGCCGACAAAAATGAACTCGCTATATACTCTACGTTTAAACCGAACTTTCCGGACATGTGCTGACGCGTAGGGTTTCATAAGTCAAAAGAAAATTTTACCCAGCCCTCTTCCTAGCGCGAGAAATGCAGCACGCGCGGAGCGAAAAAAGCACGTGCCGAAGCGACGTCCGCACTTGCCGAACCGTCCGCACTTGCCGAACGTGCCGAACTGTCCGCACTTGCGTGTCTCTTCAGCCCCGTCAGCATTCGGGCTGACGCCAGCGCAGTCGACTATAAAAAGAAATAGTTAAGCGGCACCCGGTTTCGATCCCATGACTCTCTGGCCGCAACGGGAGGTACGTGGCGCTTTTCCCACTGCGCTACAAACCGACCCGGGAACATCTTCTACGAACGCACCTTATGTCCTTCACTCATTCAAACTACGTCAACAAGCTACCTTTTTTTTCTTTATTACCTTTTTTCGCACACAATACACGTCACTGACAGATTAAAAACCGTCGGCCGAACTTCGGCTGACGGAAAAACTTAAAATAAACATCAAACGTACACAGTTTTCTAGTACAGGTAGCCATTCCATATCGGGAGTCTGCAACTTGTGCACTTAATAGAGCAAACTAATACTCTGTGCAAAGTATTTGCTCACAGTGAGGGCGTGCGGGTCAGCGTGGCGCACCGCCATCCTCGACCTCCAAATGGCATGCAATCCTAGAGCCATGATGAGGTCATACGGCGCACTGTTGTCACTAGCTACGCAAAGAAGTCGTATGTCTTGGGGTGAAACGGGCAGGCCTGTCTTTAAGGTCCTTTGCCACACATCCCAGAAAAAGATGGCGTCCCAGCACTCCGCGAAGACGTGCTCAACAGTTTCTGGCTTGTTGCACAAAGTGCACGTTGTAGGACCAGCGACAAACAAGCCTTTCTCCTGCATCCACGTCTTAACGGGAAGTGTACCGGTGTGTAGTTTAAATAAACACGTTTTCACGGCTGCTGGGACGGCCATCTTTTTAACACGAGATAACACGTCCTGGCCAGGAACAGATCTATACACTGATCGGTAAAGTGGCACAGGTAACAACACATCCTTTAAGTCTTTAGTAAGGGCCTTTCTTGACAGAGCTGCTAAGTACTCCATTGAAAACCGTACTGCTAGAAACCTGAAAAAGTCTACAACCTCTTTCATATAGCCTTTAGGGCTGCTACAGGTTTCGTCTGCGGATGAGACAATATATGTTGGCAACGCGTTTGCCAGCACACTTTGTAAAAATGTTCGCAGAAAAGGGTCATTCGTATTCCTTAAGAACAAAAACCGATTAACAAGCTGGCGAATGTAAACGTGACACAAGCCAACCCCGCCGTCCTTAACTCGCCGGAAAAGATTGGTTCTGCTTGAACGCTCCCAAACTGAAGACCAAATGAACACGGCAACCACACGATGTATTTTCTGAACTTGAACTCTCGAACAATGAATGACTTGCATCACGTACCACAGCTTTGCTACCAGAAAAAGGTTGCAAACTGTGGCACGTGCGAAAACAGACAAAGCTCGACCTCCCCACTTGGATGTCTTTTCGCGCAGCCTCACCGTTTCGGATTCCCAATAATCGCGGCTATCCTGATAGCTGTCCAGGGAAACTCCGAGATAACGCACTGGTGTGTGTTACCATGACACATTTTCAAAAACTGATGGTGCTGCCGCCCACTCCCCATGAAAAAAAAAAAACCCACACACTTTGCCCAATTAACATAACTCTTTGTAACGCGACAAAATTCTTTTGTTATCATTATTGCTTTGCTGATGCTCTCCTTGTCCTCACAAAATACAGCCACGTCATCCGCATATGTTAATAGCCTGACTTCACTCGAGTGGAGACGAAACCCGCGCAAACCATCATCATTGTTTATGCACAAACAAAAAGGTTCAGGGAGAGGCAGGGCATCCCTGTCTCACAGAAGATAAAACTGGAATACTTTTGGATACATGCTTGTTTACAATCAATTTTGTGAAACATTCACGATACGCCATACGTACACTCTCCTTCACAACATCGCCAACATTAACATAGTCCAGAATGCAGAACGAGATTTCGTGACACACTTTATCGAGGGCCTTCTCATAATCAATCTGAAGCATTGCTACTCTTCTAAAGAATACATCACAACACTGTAAAACACTGCGTGCGACATGAACATTGTTTAGTATGCTTCTACCTCGTATACCGCATGTCTGATGCAGCCCTACTAGTGTGGTTACTATTAGCTGTAATCTATTCGCTATAATCTTCATCAGTACTTTGTAGTCTGTATTGGCTAAGGTGATTGGCCTGTAGCCAGTTACAGACTGAAGTTTTGCCTGGTCGTCTTACTTTGGTATTAAGACAGTATGCGTTCGCGAAAAAGAAAGCGGCAGAGTGCCCGTATCGAACGCTTCACATAACACTATACAAAAATGGTGCTAAGATGTTTGAAAACCTCTTGTAAAAAACGGCACCCAAGCCGTCCGGGCCAGGATACTTGCCTCTCTTTAAATTGCCTATGGCTCTCTATACTTCGCCTAACGTTATGGGTTCTTCTAATGTATTTTTAGCATCGTCATACAGACGTGGCATGCAGCTAAGGAAGTATTGTTTGAAGTCTTCGATGTTAGGAACGGCAAGACTGAAGAGTGTAGTGTGATGTTGTACAAAAACATCTATGATCTTTTTATCTCCGGTAAGCTCTCCGCCTACCAGTATTTCATTAATCGTGTTGGCTTTAGCGTATCGTGCCTCATCACTTAACGCTCGTTTCGTGGGCGCTTCGCCCGCCAGGTAGTGTTCGGCTCGCGCTCGCACGGTCGCCCCCCTATATTTTTGCTTATCTATTGCTTCTAGCTTGTTCTTTATTGTCCTTATGTCATTCCGGAAGGCGCCAGGTGTTTCGCATTCCAGCCCTCAAATTACGCTTCAGGTTACTTTCGGTTTCCTTCTCTTTCTTTCTGAGTACAGTCCCCCTCTCTATGGCGTTAAGCTTACAGTCTTGCTTGAACAATTGCCACTTTTCTCCCCAACTTGTACCTTCTGCGCTTGTGTGTTTACAAAAAGCTTCTTTTACAGACTCCACGAAAGTCTCATCATCCAACAGCTTTATATTTAACTTCCACAACTCCCATGTAAATTTATTATACCCTTCTCTCTTTTCTCCCATGGAAAAAGAAACAAAACAGTGACCACTGAAAGAAACGTCGTCTACGCAATATTTTTGGCATGTGGAAGCTAGATCGCAAGAAACGTAACCCCTATCTAATCGCGCGTGGCTCGCTCCCTGAAAATGCGTCAACCTCAGCACATTTCATTTCCTGCGCAGTGTGCAACATCGGACAGTTCACACTCTTGAAGTAATTCACAAAGAATTTGCGCACTCCTATCCGCTCCCCGCCGTAGTCCATTTCTATCCCTCCCCTCGCAAACACAATTGAAATCCGCTAGTAAAATAATTTGTCCTTCCGCTCTTAAGTATTGAGCGAAACTAAAAAAAGGCCGCTCTTTCTTGCAGGGCGTTTTGGGCGTATATACAAAGGGCACGGAATTCACCACCATCATATTCAAAATCGCAAAAAATGAACCAGCCCGTTTCACATGAAAAAATTATTTGTATTTCAATGCCAATATTATTCCTAATGAACAGACAGCACCCTCCCGATGTGCCAAACGCGTGGCTGACACAGGCACTAAACAGGTTTTGAAAGGGCTTTATCATACTGGTGGTGCAGGTATCACTTTCTATGTTTCTTGAACAGCCAAGATATCTATTTCTTTTTCCAGCATAATCCTTTTCAGCTGGTACTGTTTGCGCCTGTCCCCAAGGCCTCGCACATTTAGTGTGGCGAAACGAAGCGCTCTTCTAAAGCCTGCCATATTTTTTAGTAATAACTGCACCGTCAGCAATGAATAAATTAACAAGGGAGTGCTAGAAATTCCACAATAAAAAACAGAAAAAGCAATGAAAACAAGCAAAAGTAAAACCAAAATGAACCCATTTCTGGAAAAGCGGGGACGCGACGAGGGTTCCCGACGTCTCCGTGCTCCAGAGGCCTGCCACACATAGCAGTCCTCGGTGACACCACGACACCACCTTCGAAAAATTTCTCCCCCCCCCCCCCCCCTCTCAACCCCACACATCCCGGACTTGTAGCGCCGTGTCAATAATGCGGTCACTTTCCCTTGGGTTTGTCCGGTGGAATATTGGACGAACAAGCCTTGGCTCAAGGGCGTCTAGACCGCGGCACGGCCTTCGCTGGAGGCTCCTCGGGGCTTGGCCCTGCGGCGTCTCCTCCCCCAGCCCCACCACTTTCCCTTGCATGTTTCCCCGACACAGCACTTGCGCCTGGGGTCCCGTCTTGGTCTTGCCCGTCTACGCTCATGTTGTCTGCGGGCGGCTCACCAACACTTTTGCTGGCATTAGACGCCTCGGCGACGGCACCTTATTCCTGGGGGGTTTCAGGGTCTTTCGCCGGCACTGCAGGCGGGCTGCGCTCCGGCGGGACGACGCGAGCTGGTTCAGGGGGCGTCACCTCCTTCGCCAGCACTTCTACCTTGCCCCTTGCAGCCTCCTCTGCCTCCTCTGTATCCATGATGAACTCGGACGTCTTGTCAACCCCTCTTGGTCCTGCGACGTTTGCGTAGGTGCGAACGCATCCGCTCTCGTCGTGGCCGAAGCGGCGACAAAGAGCACAGCGGGGCACCCTACACTCTCGGCGAATGTGTCCGCTCCGGTGACAGCGGAGACAGAGAGGCGCACGCCCGGGCACCACGACCAAGGCTTGCTCGCCGGCGACGCGTACCTGGTGAGGGATGTCGTCCACACTGACGCCCGACTTCAACTGTAGGGTAGGCGCGTAGTCGAGAGCTGCGCAGAGCAGCCTGGCACACGCCATCAGTCCCGGGTCACTTCCGTGACCTTGCCGTAAAGCCCCAGGGCGCTTCGCACTTCGTCGCCGGGGACGTTGTAGAGCACCCAGTAGAGCTTTAAACGGATGTCCTGGTGGCGGCGATCGATGACGAGGCAACGACGGCCCTTGACTTGGAGTTCCCCGGTGGCAGCAAGTTTCTTCGCCCCTTCGGGATCTTTGAAAGTAACCGCCCACAAATGCTTCATCTGGTACGCCCCCAAGGCGATAACCTCGGGGAACAGCTCCAGACGAACCAAAGTGTCGCGGAATACTTCGACCTTGTACGGCCCGGCTCTCAAATCGGCGTGCAAAAAAATCGTATTAAGCACAGATGGTCCGGATGGCCGTTGCGGCAGTATAACTTGATAATCCTCGGCGTTATCAATACCGGTTGACCTGTTACCGTGGGCCGAAAGGCCCGCCAAAGCCGCTCCTTCAACGGAGCTCGCCATCCTGCGTCCGCACTGCGCAGTAGCTGGAAGCAGAATGTCAAGAAGCTACTGATACAACGAAGGCACACGAAGCTGAACGTCAACGGAAACGACGAACTGAAAACTTTAGAGGAGGATGTTGAATTTCCTGCGGGAAATATGTGGCGGGAAGCGTCACGCGCCTTGCAGATAAACCAGAGAAGAAAACGAAGAGGGCGGGCAGCGGGGTAGGAGCGTGAGCACGCAATAAAGAAAGACAAGAACGAGGAGCTGTTCGATCAGGTAACGCGGGTGTCGGTCTCTTCGCTGTCTCTACATTTCTCTACATTTCTCTGTCTCTACACGGGGGTTCACACCACGTTCCCATTCGTGCTCCGATAAATGAAACAACATAACGGCAACACAATGGAACCTGCACGGAACCCCCTTAATGGTTCGCATCCTCCTCATGGTTCCCCACGGGAAGATGGTGTAATTTTCTTCTGTCCACTTTGCAAGTCTGTTAACCCCTGACAGTGTCTGCCTTTCACATGTGGACAGATTCATGACCTACAGCTAATCTGGACGCCGTCAACATATATATTTATAACTTGATTTTTTTATTTTCGGCCGATCTGTTCTATACGGAGTTCACCATTTTTCGGGCCGTAGCGTTCTGGGCTCCACGACAGAGTTCGCAGAACGCGCGCAGACTGACACTGACGCGCTAGCGAGTTCTCGTTGGCGTGCTGTCACCATAACCACCGACTGCTTGCGGGCAGTGGGCACAGGTCAAAATCAGCAGACCCTTGGCCTGGTGCGAACACGTTTTTTACGATACAGGCATGAGTGAGACAAGCTCCAAATAGGGGGAAAAGTGCAAGGCATTTGAGCGTCTGCGGTGACGCGGAGGGCGTTCATCCACTGCGTAGGGCTCGGCTAGTCATTGCTACTATTCCAAGACGTCCTGGAAGGCTTATCTTAGGCATTTTACAGCCGACAACATGGCAGAAGCGCGGTACGGTGATTATTGACATACCGAGAATGCACATCTAACGATAACGTCGGATGTCAAGCATGTTGTTTTACAGAACCGAAACCGAAACTTGTTTGAATGCTAATATTGGACATCGTCCAATCACGGTGCAACTCCTCCCGACGTCACAACCTTTAGTTGGTGCGGCCGCCGCCTACCGCGCATGGTAGTTTTTCTTATTTCGGACTTCATAAAATAATGACCTACTTATCAATCGGATAAACGATGAAAAGTGTTCATTTGAGCTAGTGTACGCCGTGCAAGCAAAAACTGGAGCTTGCCAAATTTACTTCAGTGTCCCTTTAAGCGGCTTACACTTCCGGGTATAGATTCCGCCCTTTCGGTAAATTGCGCCCTTATCGCAAAAAGGGAATCTTTAGTAGATACAGGGAATTGTACGTGTCGTGGTAAAACCAAAGAGCGACGCAAGCGATACGGGGACCACAGAGCAAGATATAGAGGAGCACCGACTGTGGCCCAGAAAAAATCATTTGCTCGGGCCGATAATGTCCCCGCGCCGCCGGCCGCCCAGCTTTCCCTTTGCTCTCTTCCTCCTTCGTTCGCCCTCTCGTCGCTGTGCCACTGGTCGGCGACTTTGGCTAGTTTCGGTTTCCGAAATTGTGGCGATCCTAGCGGCAAGGTGCTGCGCCGTGGCCCTTCCCTTTCCCTCAGCGTTTCTTTCTTTCCACACCGTCAACGCTTCCGGGCCTCCTCACGCATGCGCAACAGCTCAGCGGCGCCAATATTTTTTTTCTTTCTCTCGGCGCGCACGGCGGGCCAGTTCGGCATAGAGAAATAAAAAAATTAGAAGAGTGGACACACGGGCTTATTGCGGCCGAGTGGCCTGACTCCTGCACCATCCGGCAGTCGCCGCAAGTGGTAAATAACTATATATTTAAAATTAAGCTAACACACAATATTATACTTCTAAAATTTTGTTACACATTAGACTACACACTTTTATTTGTGTAGTAAGTTGAATGGCTCTGAATGTAAATTTTTGTGGCTTCTTTGTGCCAAGCCTGGCCAAGCCGCAAGCGCAAACCGCCATTTGGCTCTTTCCGCAGCGTTTGCACGTGCGTTTCTGCAGCCTCGTGCTAACCTCTGTTGTGGAGAAGGAAACGCCTAGCGCTCTTTCCGACATCGGTTTTGCATCCTGAACGAAAGGTGAGACTTTCTTTCTTAAGGTGCTGGTGTGGCGTATCATATTTACGTTTCCTTGTACTGCAAACGCTGCGAGCACTGCGTAGCCTCAGGGAATCAGGCATAGCTAGTGCTGCGTCTTTCCCCGGAAAGGCGTAAGACACCATTTTTTAGCCGGACGTAATGATATTTTAGGCTGGTTGTGCCGTTTTATCTAGCGCTGAGGGATGCCAGCGGTACGCGCCGGTCATCGCACGTAACGTTTACGTGCCGCAAACGACGGCGGTGAGTTGCGGAAGTGGCCGGCCGGCCGGCGGTCCGTAGGCGAAGCAGGCGTTGTGCGCTGCCGCTGCACTGAATTACGTGAGCCGCAGGCTGCGTTGTATTATACTAGCTAGCCATTGCTAGCTTGGCCAACTGTTACTGCTATTATTTATTATGGTCGTGATGCACTGCAAAGCCGTTTGGGCTAACGTACAAGACGAAGTAGCTGTATCTGCATTAATTTGTCTTATCTGGACATAACCAGCAGCCGTACACTCATCTTAAGTTTTACACATGGGTGCATACCAAGCTGTCTGCGTACAAAGCGAACCCACTCGCCGACGACGATAACGCGCTCGCGTCGCTTCGCTTTGGCGCGTCAGGTACGGTAAAAAAAATGGGGCCCATCTCCCCACGAGGGGAGACTCGAGTAAATGCGTCGCGTAGGTGGTGGGTGTATTGCGTTAACGTTAGTGTTTGGGGGGTGGTGGTGGGGTGGTAGTGAATGTGTTAACTATTATTGCTTATTACTAATAATTATTATTATTTCTTTCATATATTAATTATTACTTTCGTGATTTTGCGACTCGAGTCCCCCCTCGTGGAGAGATGGGCCCAATTTTTCTTTTTTTTGTGACGCAAGAAGTGAAGGCAAGGAGTAAGTTGTTGTAAGTCGTTATTTATTTATTTGTTGCTGTTGTCGTTGTGTTGGACGCTGAGAACGACGGCTTCGTGGTCGCTAAAGTGTACTGTTAAGGGGTCTTTAAGCAGTGGTCGTGCGTTGCAGCAACTGGTGAAGACGAGATCGATGCAACTGCTGCCGTGTATCAGCAGCTTCTTGACGTAGTTTGAATGAGTCAAGGATATAAGGCGCGTTCGTACCCTTTGATTCTGTGTAGCTTTTGTGGCGCTGTGGGAAGAGCACCATGTACCTCGCGTTCCGCTCACAGGGTCGTGGGATCGAAACCAGGCGCCGATAACTATAATTTTTTTATATAGTGTAGGGGGAGGGGTGCGGACCTTTTGTTGAGAGCAAGGAGGGTAGCGTGATGCGGGAGAGGAGGAGCAGGGGGATGCAACTCCGCCTTTTTTCTGTCTCGTGACTGCAGCGATCCTAACGTTTGGGGGCTGTACAACATACGAGTATAAATGAACGTTGTTGTTGCATTTTATGTTTATTACCAGGTTACTTATTAATTACAGAGTTTTTATTATGCAAGCGAGTTGCAGTTAGAGATGATGATGATGATGATGATGATGATGATTCCTATTGGTTTCCCCTTTGAAGCGGGGGGTGACATGTCATCTTACCAAAAAAGACTAATATAACCATGTTTTACACTCTTGGTTTAATACTAGCGCTGCTTAGAGCAGGCACTAAAGCTTATTATGCCCGAAATACTTTCTTTTCCCTGTTACAGGTGGTAACTGTCCTAGGCAATATTCCCCTCTACGAGCGCCACCCCGCTCGTAGATACGAGCGGGGTGGCGCTCGTATCGAGCGCCACCCCGAGTGGAAAACGGGAAATACGAGCGCCACCCCGAGTGGAAAACGGGAACCGCGCCTTTCTACTTCGCCCCGCTGAAAAGGGGCGTTTCTTGTCGCGCCCACAGGTATGCTACTATCCACGGTGTCCCGAGGGCCGTTTTTACCACCGTAAAGTGCGTTTCATCGAAACAGACGCGTGAATGGATTCCCGCCGTCATCACAGATCGTGCTGTACTGAGTGGTGTCGAAATTCTTCACGCCAGGCTGCATAAAATTCTTTTGGATCCCGGCGGACAAAAGGTACGATCTGCATGCTGCTCGTTTTGCTTTTCTACACTTGCACGAGATAGCAGGATGCGGTTGCAGCAGTAGCTTTATAACTTAAGTGAGCATAAACGTGCACTATTTATTTATTACATTCTGATTGTCTTCTTTGACTCTTGAATTACGCATGAAATGCGCGGCAGAGCATTTGGTAATTTATCCAATGTCTACATTAGCTACGAGACCGCCAGGGGGCGCCGACCAGTGCAGACGTGACAAGATCGGCTCCCAACTGTTTGAACGATTTCGGTCGGATAATCTACTTTTATCGCTGTGTTTTTGGCTTCAACCAACGCCCGAAGTTGCAGCGCTTCTGTGGATACCAGGTTTTCGCCGGTGGGTGATCTTTTCACCGAAGTACTGAACTTTTTCCCCGAGCGCCACGCTGGCGACCGCTAGGCCTAACGCTCGGCAGGCCTAGCGCGGCGACGCGCCGGTGGCTGCCCTCGCTGCTGGCACGGCGAACTCTGCGACAGCTGTCATGGCGGCGGCTTCGATGCAAGTGGAAGGCGATTTCATCGCCGAAGACGATATTGACAAGGAATCGGGCTGGAAGAAGGTCACCAGCCGAAGAGAAAAAAAAGTCAGCCGAGAGCAGCACGATAGCCACGCTAGCGAAGAGAAGGTGAGTGCACGCCGGCCGTTTTCCAGCGTCGTGAATCGGGTGGTAAAGGCCTCCCGCATGCCTCCCATGCCTCAGGAGCACATCAAGATTGTGATATGCCCCAGAGGGGGATTGAATTTGGAGAAAGTGGGCCCCACCGTGGGTAAGGCGATTACCGAAGCGGCAAGCTTGAGCTCGGAGCAAACGCTGCATGACGTAATCTGCCCAAACATTACGCAAAACATTATGGTGGCCAGCACCCCTCTAAGAGAAAATGCGGACAAGTACGCTCGCATCAAGTTCATAACGGTGGCCGGGAAGGTCTTCGAAGTCAACGCTTACGAGACCGCCCCCAGCGATACGTGCAAGGGGGTTATTAGAAACGTGGACATCGCAGACGGGCCTGCAACCCTTGAAAGGAACATTTTGAACGACCGTAACCCGTTGGCGCTCGGCGTCAAGAGAATCAAGAACTCCGGATCTGTTATTATTGTATTCGATGGACTTCGTGTACCAAACTTTGTGAGATATGGACCTACTCTAGTGCGCTGCTACTTATATCGGAAACAAGTGGACGTGTGCTACGCTTGCGGAAAGATCGGACACCGGAAGGACGTTTGCCCGACACCCGGTGTTTCGGAATGTAGGGGCTGCGGCGTGCGCAACCCAAGTGACCCACATGTGTGCAACCCGAAATGCAAGCTGTGCGGGGGCTTGCATGTGACAGCGGATAAATCGTGCAAGAAACGCTACTTGATGCCATACGTGGTGCGTGTTAGACGTCAAGAGCGAGCGAAGGCACAGATGGTCAAGGAAGAGACGCAGACGGTGAGCGACAGGTCCGAATCCAGGGGGCGAGCTAGCTCGCGCTGCCGCTCTCGGTCCCGACGTCGTGCGTCATCAAAAAAGCGAGACGCAAGCAGGAGCAGAGGTCGCTCCCGCTCCAGAGGGCCGCAGGCGCGTTTCGCGGCTGGTGGTGGCGCAGACTCGTGGGCCAACAAGGTTAAGGGCAAAGAAAAAGGCGCGGATCAGCCAATGACCCAAACGAATCGTAGTCTAGAACGAGATAGGATTCTATCGCTGGAAAAGGAGAACAACAGCCTCAGGGCGGCGGTAGAGAGGCTCACTCTCGAATTGATCGAGCTCCGCAGAGAGATTACTCGTAACAAGTCCGAGTCCTCTGAGAGTCCCTCTGATAGCGAGGTTCCGGGGTCCATGGAGGTTGCTCCGTCAGAGGGCGAGCGTCCCTCAGATAGCGAAGTTCCAAGGTCCATGGAGGTTGCTCCGTCAGAGGGCGAGGTCGCAGAGTGCCCAGCTCCCAAGAAGCGGGCCCTTACTCCGCCCAGTCAGTTGCAGTTTAAGGCAAAGTCGGAAATCAAGGAGGCTGTATCTGCGATTAATGATAGTATCAAGCAGATAAACGACCGACTCACTCGTATTGAGCACAATGAGGAGAGCGTCGGGGCTAGGCTGCAAAAGATCGAGGCATACTTGAATGATACGGTAGTTCCAGCTATGGTGAAGATCTATCCCAACCCTTTGGCAGACCAGGGTATTTCCCACAGTAATACTAACCTAAATAACGCAAGCCCACACGGTCAAGATGGCCTCGATAACTAAAGCCTTTAGAGCCTGGCAATGGAACTGCCGAAGATTCAACCCAAAAAAGGCGGCCCTCCAGCAGTTTATTAGATCACAAGCTGAGAAACCACATGTTATTTTGCTTCAGGAGACTCTTGCGGCTGACCTCCCTTTCACGGGATACAAGGCGGAGAGCCTCCGGGAGGATAAAGGCAGGGGTGTGGCTATTTTGATAAATAAGAAGATCCCTTATATCCGACACGAGCTCCGTACGTCGCATTGTAAGGTAGAATTTATCGCTGTGGAGATAATTCCTAACAATTACATAGGCAACAGCAGCAGTATATTTATCCTCAATTTGTATAGTAGCCCAAAAGAATCGAGGCAGAGCTTTAAGGCCATCCTAACTAAAGTGGCACGGCTGGCCGGTAACGCTCCTCTGATTGTTGGTGGGGATTTCAATGCCCCTCACCAAGCGTGGAAATACCCTTACTCCACCGGCAAGGGTGAAAGGTTATGGACGCACGCCTCGGACCTTAGTCTCACTCTCATTACAGACCCGGGTCACCCAACTAGATGCGGCACTTCTACGTGCAGGGACTCGACGCCGGACCTAACTTTTGTCCGGGGAATCGAGAAACCTAGCTGGGTGAATACTGATATTGACCTCGGCAGCGATCACTATATTGTAGTCGTCAGCTTCGAGGTAGTCTGTAAGAAGCTGAGGGAGTTTAAACTGATTGATTGGGATAAGTTCCGCAAATTGAGGGCTAATCTCGATGCCTCTCCCGATGAGGCAGATCCTCCGCTCGAGAGCTGGATAGAGCAGCTTGGGCTGGACATTCACGCGTCAGAAAGAACCATCCTCACGGATGTTGGAACTGAGAAGATGGACCACAGATTAGCTAATCTCCTTGAGGCTAAGCAATCAATACTAGCACGGTGGAAAGGCCAACGACTGAACACGAGACTTAGGAAAAAGATCGCGCTGCTGAACAGAGAGATTGAGGAGTACTGTAAAGTTCTATGTAAACAACAATGGGATGAGATATGCAATTCTTTAGACGGCCAACTTCGCAAAGGGAGAGGCTGGGGTCTCCTCAGACATCTACTAGATGAGGGAGGTTCCAGATCCAAGCCAACCCAGCGGTCGCTACTGAGCAAAATAATTCACAAGGCGCGGAAGGAAGCTAAGGATGACGAGCTCTTGGAAGATCTAGCCGGTCAGTATTTGCCACTTATAAAAACGCAGACTTTCGTCCCTCCGCCAGTAGTGTATACGGGTTCTCCCAACCACGCGCTTGACGGAGAGTTTTCGGAGGGCGAAGTTCGTTTTGCTATTCAGGAGCTTAACAGTAAATCTGCTGCTGGCCCTGATGGTATTTCGAACAGAGTTCTTCGCAATCTTGAGGATAATTCCATCAGCTATCTAACCAGACAAATCAATAATATCTGGAGAGAGGGCTACGTCCCAGATACTTGGAAACACGCTAATACGATACTCATTCCTAAGCCGGGCGAGCCTCTCGGACGTAAAAACCTCAGACCGATCTCTCTGACGTCCTGCCTCGGCAAGGTTGCGGAGCATGTTGTGCTTAACAGGCTCTCCGCTTATGCGGAGGATAACCAGCTTTTCCCGTATACCATGATCGGTTTCAGGCCGGGTCTTTCGACCCAGGAAGCTATGCTCCGGATCAAAAAGAAGCTGCTAGATCGGGTCACTCAAGACACAAGGGCCATTCTGGGCCTTGATGTAGAAAAAGCCTTTGATAATATACGCCACACGGCTATACTTCAGGCCATATCGGACCTTAGTCTCGGCGAGCGTTTCTTTTCTTACGTTCGATCTTTTCTCAGCGGCAGAACCGCCTCCCTACGCATTGGAGATATTATATCAGAACCCCTCCAGCTTGGAGACAGGGGAACTCCTCAAGGCTCGGTACTGTCTCCATTTTTGTTCAATCTAGTCATGTCCAAATTAGCTATAACACTACTCGATATTGAGGGGGTTGAACACACCATCTACGCTGATGATGTTACCCTGTGGAGTGCTGGGGGCAGTGACGGTGAATTGGAGGCTCGATTGCAAAAAGCTGTCAGGGCCACAGAGCTATACCTCGCCCCTGCGGGTCTTAAATGCTCCTCAAAGAAGTCGGAGTTGCTTTTCTATAGCCCATCTAGACCAGGGCGCAAGCCCAGGGGTTGGGGGCAGGACAGGAGGCCCAACGTGGCGCTTTTTGACATGCACGGCAATCGCATTCCGGAGGTCAATTCCATCAGAGTTCTGGGCTTAATTATCGAAGGAAACGGTTCCAGTAACTTAATGTTACAGAAGATTACCGGGGAAGTTGAAAACGCGTTACGAATGTTTCGACGCATTCTCAACAGGAATAGGGGTATAAGCGAGGAGTGCGCCATCAGGCTTATCCACGCTTTCGTCCTATGCCACATTTCTTACGTCGCGGCTATGCTCAATTGGAAGAAAACCGAAGAGAAACGCCTCGACACCATGATTCGTCGTGTCTTTAAGGTAGCTTTGGGGCTTCCTATCAATGCATCCACAGATCTCCTACTGAAACTAGGGGTTCACAATACGTTATCAGAAATCGCAGAAGCCCAGCACACTGCGCAGGTAGGTCGACTGTCAGGCACAAGAGCAGGCAGAGACATTCTGGTCACTCTGGGCATCTTTACCGAACAGAATAAGGAGAGTGTTAAACACCTTAGCAGAGAAATCAGAGACTCCATCGTGGTCCGTCCTTTCCCCAGAAACGTCCACCCTGTCTTTAATCAAGGAAGGAGACTGTCTCGAGCCAAGGCACTTCTAGCTGCAGCTCTCGAGAGCCCTACGGAGTCGGCTTTTGTAGATGCTGCTCAGATAAATGGAAGACAGGCCTTTTCGATAGCCGTCATTGATGCTCAAGAACGGATGTGCAACGCACTTTCCGTGTTTACCAAGAATCCGGAGGTTGCTGAGCAAATGGCCATTGCACTTGCTCTGCTTGATCCTCAACATAAGGTCATTTATAGCGACTCTAGGGCGGCCACTCGAGCCTTCGCCAGGGGAGTGGTTGATGCCAAAGTCTCCAAGTTATTGGAAGATAGACACATTAGTAATCATTCGATAGTCTGGTTTCCAGCCCACATGGGCGACCTCGGTGGAGGACAGCGGAACTTCAATGAATCCGCACACGAGGCGGCGCGAGGACTCAGCAGCCGCGCACCCTCCCAACCACCCCCGTCTCCACAAAGGGCTTTCAAGGATCAACTTCAGACCTACAACGAGCTCACCAAGCACTTCTACTTAAATCGACGGGAATTTGCGCTCCCACACAAAGGACTCAACAGGGCGCAGTCAGTCACTCTCCGCATGTTACAAACGGACTCATACGCCAATCCTTGGAGGATGAGCCACATCGACTCGGACTACGACGGAACTGCTACGTGTTCAAAGTGTGCCGGGCATGTGAACTTGGGTCATATGTTGTGTGGTTGTGCTACGCAAGCCTCCTATCTGGAGGATAAGGTCAAGTGGGACAGTGCTCTCAGGAGCAGTGAACTTAACGATCAACTCTGGGCTGTCCAGAAGGCCCGCGTAGCGGCGGAGAGTCTCGGGCTCCCCGTCCCGACGTGGGAGATGCCCTCTACACCTTGACACCGGTCAGGTGTCCTTCAGGACCCTTTTTGGAAATAAAGTTTCACCACCACCACCACATTAGCTACACACGTTTGTTTATACGTGCGTTATTGATTTAATGCATTTCGATCGTGTGTTTTGCATTTTAACGCAAGTGAATGCACGGTGTGCAGCAAAATGTATAGGAGGCAACATATATACAAAAACTAATGCAACAGTGTGAGCCTACCTGCACTTTTTTATTAGCTTTTGATTGCCTGCGTTTAGTTTGTTTTCGTAGCATGCGTTGCTGTTGTTATTATATTAATAATATTATTGTGAATATTATAATTATCGGTATTATTGTTATCATTATTGTTATCAGCCTATTTATGTCTACAGCTGGAGGAAGGCATCTTCATACAATTATGGCTCAAAGGGTGGGTCCGTATGGTTACATCGTGTGTTAGGACTATGTTAACGAAGTAGTGACTACATAAATAATTAATTGCGTTTCGATTGTGTGTTCTGAATTTTCTCTTCAGGTCAATCAACGAAACATAGCACAATGAATTTCTAGCGATAGATACACAAACTAAGCAATTACTGTATATGTTTATAATACAATCATAACCATAATTGCGCCACTTATAATTGATAATTTACGCTTCAGTTCCGTGCTTCGAGTTTCAGCTTTAAGTACAAGAACGATATATTCACAAAGACGAAGTTACAGCTATAAGCCGATAAATAATTAGACAATTCAGGCTTAACCTTTGCTAGTAATTTATTAGAGGTTTTTAAATACGGTTTTTATAACCGGTTTATTGCAGGGCCGGAGAAATACCTGAGGAATACATAGTGCGCGAAAGCATATATGCATGAATAATTGCTTTGCGATTCTGGTGTGGGATGGCTGCTTTTGTCTGCTGAAATGTATTTTGATTTAAGGGGAAAGGTGGGTCGTTACCACCAAGCATTATAGTTATCTTCGTGGGTGTTCTTTTCCCCGGGGCTTCTCCTCCAAGCAGCAATAGCGCTGAAGATCTGACCCCGGGTATCCCCAACCGACAAACTCAGCTTCCAATGCAAAAACTATACATTTATTTACAGCCCGGCGGGCGGCTCGGAAACAGTGCTCGGGCGGAGCCCAAAGACGACGACCCGCGAGCTGCGGCGTCCCGATGTCGTCTCCTTGTCTTCATCTTCCCTCCACCCGGTCGCTGGGGGCCAGGGAAGAGGGAAAAGCGAGTCCTTCGTGGGGGTCCAACACCATGTGGTGGCCATTAGCGCATCCAGTGCGGGCAGGCGCGACCTTCCTCGGAATGCGCGACGTTTCAAGGCGCCGCGCGACACGTGCGTTTCATTACCGCACCAGTTGGTGTGCCGAAATGCCCGACACCTCCACCGCCACTGTGAAACATAACTTTCGGAATGTTTCACACACAACACGCGCACATCACACACCCTTTCCACACGTGTACCGTCACTCTTTCACTTGACGACACACAACCAGCGTGGCCAGTGCCCCATATGACCCTGGCTGTAGGTCACCATGAAAAAGAAAACAAAAACAACAAAAAAAAGTGCCGCCTCGCTTCCAACCCCCCCTTTTTTTCCGGCGTCTATGGAGCTGGTGCTACAAGCCGAGACAGCGCGTCGGCGTTTGTATTAAGTGCTCCTTTTTTGTGTTCGATGGTCACATTGAATTTTTGGAGCGCCAATGCCCACCGAGTCAAGCGAGCACTTTGAGGCGACGTCAGAGTCAGGAACTTGAGGGGATTATGGTCTGTGACCACTCTGACATTTGCCCCGAAGAGCCAGGCTTCCATGCGCTGCAACGCCCAAATTATTGCATAGGCCTCTCGCTCTATCGTAGCTCATTTAGTTTGAGCGGGGCTGAGCTTTTTGCTCAAACAGGCTATGGGATGCTCCCGACCCTCGGCATCAACTTGCGACAAACATGCGCCAATCGCGAACTCTGACGCGTCTGTAGCAAGTATATATTCTTCCCCTACGTTAGGGGCCCTCAATGCAGACGCCTCCGCAAGGCATTGCTTGATCTGCTTGAACGCACTCTCGGCCTTCTCTGTCCACGGTAACGGGTTGGTTACACGGCGGTTTGTCATCTCCGTGAGAGGCAGCACTACCGCGGAATAGTTTGCGACATAATCCCGGTAATAATTGGCCAAGCCCAGAAAGCTACGCAGTTCACGTTTGGTAGTCGGCCTCGGACAGTCCTGCAGTGCAGCAATTCTCTCTGGGTCTGGCGCGTGTCTGCCAGAGCCCACAATGTGCCCTAAGTACCTCACCTCCGTGTGT
Source organism: Haemaphysalis longicornis (assembly GCF_048455015.1). NCBI lineage: Eukaryota > Metazoa > Arthropoda > Arachnida > Ixodida > Ixodidae > Haemaphysalis > Haemaphysalis longicornis. Next base: position 486,014,893 of record NW_027526203.1, read on the forward strand.
GCGAACTTACACTTGCTTACGTTTGCCGTGAGGCCCGCGGCAGCGATCGAAGTGAGCACTTTATCTAGGTGTTGCAGATGTTCCTCCCACGTCCGGGAGTGCACGGCAACATCATCTATGTATGCACATGCATACTCCCTGTGTGGCGCAAGCAGCTCATTCATCAAACGCTGGAAGGTTGAAGCCGAGTTTCTAAGCCCGTAAGGCATAACTCTCCACGCGTATTGACCCTGATGCGTCACGAATGCGCTGTGCTGCTGCGCCTCCTCATCTAACGGAATCTGCCAATACCCGCGAAGCATGTCTATCACGGTAATGTAGCTAGACCCCGCCACTTCGTACAGCAGCTGTGTGGCCCTTCCCATCGGAAATGCGTCAGGCTGCGTTACGGCGTTGAGCTGGTGGTAGTCAACACACAAGCGCCTGCCGCCATCCCTTTTTGTCACGCAAACTATCGGATGCGCACTCTGACTTTGCGTTGGATAGACGAGCCCCCATTCTACCAGTTCCTCCACCTGTCTAGTGACTTCTGACTGAAGCGCTAACGGCACGCGATAGTTGTATGAACGCTTTGGCTCACAACCTTCTCGAAGCCGAATCTTATGTACGCCTAACTTGCACGTCCCCGGCTTATCAGAAAACACTGATCGGTGTTTGTTTATCAGGTGGCGGAGCTCGTCTACTTGAGATGCACTCAAGTGGTCAGCGAAAACACCTAACTCCCCCATCTGTGTGCTGCACCGGTTGGGCGCGGTGGGAATTTCGCCAAACTCCTTGTCGTCCTCAAAGATAACTCCCACTACGTTAACACGAGTTATGTATGGCCGGAGCTTATTGGCGTGCACGGAGCGTCTGCCCCTATCACCCAAGTCCACCAAATAGGTGTAAGGCCGTTCCCTAGAGACCACCTTCGCTGGGCCCAGCCATTTTGCAGCCAACTTCCCAACAGTATCGGTCTCCTGCACAAGAACCATGTCTCCCTCATAAGATTGTTTGGGCCTTGCTCTGAGGTTGTAATTTGAAGTGTACTTCTCCTGCGCCACCTGAGATGACACGGTGGCTCGCTCACTCACCGCCATTAGCCTTTCCTTCAACTGCCTTAGATATTCCTCTGTGGACGTGTTGAGACAGTCAGGAACTGCCCATTCGCCGGACCACGTTTTCATCAAAAGAGTTAAAGGGCCCACCGGCGCTCTTCCGTACATTAACTCGAAGGGGCTTTCCTTAGTCGTCGCGTTCGGTACCTCTCGATAGGCCCACAATAGGAATGGAACGTGCCGATCCCAGTCACGGCCGTAAGTTTGCACCACGTCAAACAACATGCTCTTGAAGGTCCCGTTAAACCTCTCCACGAGACCGTTGCTTTCTTGGTGCTCTGGAGTCGAAAAGCGAGGAGTCGCTCCCATCCTAGCCAGAAACTCCCGAGTAAGGCGTGCCGTAAAGTTCGTTCCCTGATCGGAGCATATTGTCTCCGGCACCCCCATGCGAGAGAAGATGCCTAGGAGAGCATCACACGTGGCCTTTGCCGTCAACGAGCGCAGGCATACCACCTCAGGCCACCTAGTGCGATGATCAATCACACAGAGAGCGTAACGATGCCCCCGCGCTGAAGGTGGATCGATAGGGCCAATACAATCCATGTTGACCACCTGAAATGGTGTATCCTGCCTAGCAATCGGGGCTATCGGAACCCTGTCTCTTACTCTTGGACTCGATTTCACCTGTCACTGATGGCAACTTTGGCAGTACCGCTTCACATCTGCGGAAATCCCTGGCCAAAAGAATGCACCCTTTATCCGTTGGAGAGTTTTCTTCTCCCCCAAATGGCCCGCCCACGTGGAGTCGTGCGCCAGGCACAAAACTTCTTTACGGCGCTGTTCGGGCAAAACCAGCTGCAAGCATGACCGACCTGCTATTTCGTCCCTGTGAAAGAGTAGCCCCTCTCTTTCAATCATGCCGTGCGTGCGTGCTCTGGATTGCTCCCATGCATCGCGCAAAGTCGGGTCCTCAAGCTGGGCTTTTCTCAGTTGCTCACGTTTACTTTCACCTGGCAGCTCGTTCTCTCCCTCAGGCCCACTCTCAAACGTTCCGTTCTCCTGCACTAGCGTCGCAGCTACCAAACCGTTTGGATCTGCCTCTCCTTCTCGTTCCTCTTCGCCGTCCCCAACAGGAGGCGCAGCCGCTCTTTCTGGCGTTTCTTCCAAAAGTTGCGCGTGAGCATCAGGGTTAATCAGCGCATCGATTCCGGCAGCTAGCTTATCCGTGACCGCGCACAGGATGCCAGCGTCAGGGGTACCATACCCAACATACTCTGGCGTTCCTGTTAACCTGAGAGGCACGTACGCCAAATCTGCGACTACCTGTTCTCCAAAAGCCCCTGTCAACATAATTTTCCCTCCTGTCAGTGGTGTCGGCTCCTTCAAAACGGACCGCCTGATCACACTGATCTCTGCTCCGGAGTCTAGGTGTCCTGTAAATTCACTGGCCCCGCTGCCTAGACCGATCGTTTTTATGGCGGGATATCTTGAGTCCCCCACGTCAACGTTGCTGGCCCTAAGGGTTTCTCCAGCAACCCGGGCAACCAGCCCTTTGTCACCCGCGACTGTGCGAATCAGGTTGGCCAGTTCCGATTTTGCCGTAGGGCAATCACGGGCGAAGTGATCTGGGGCTCTGCAAACGTAACACTCTCTGCGGGGCCTCGTCGGCCCCCCTTTTGTCTTTGCGTCCTCACCGGGCGGCCTCTTAGTGTTCACGAATGGTTTGTAAGCTTGCAGAGGACCCCCAACGTCACCTCCTACACTCGCTCCCCCTTTCACTCTCTGACTTTCCTCGAACTTCTCCGCGAGATCGGCAATGTCGTGAAGTCGAGGTGGTTTCCCATTATCTTCATTCTGCATAACGAACGCGCACGCTTCAGGGTTCAATGTGCCTCTAAGCCTATCTGCAACAACCAGCTCTCTAAGTTCCTCCACTGAGTTCACCTTGTAGCTGTTCATGTAGTACGTGAAGTAGTTGTCTAGGCGTGTAGCAAATTGACCCCACGTTTCGTTACCCTTTCTTTTCGACTGAGTGAACAGTCGTCGGTACTCTGCTGAAGATAACCTCAACCCCTTCAACACTGCTTCCTTCAGAAGTTCATAGTTCTTACGCTCGTCTGCCGAGAGTCGGGTCAACACCCCTCTAGCCCTCTCGCTCAGGTGGGGAAGAATTAGGCCTGCCCTCCACTGGGGCGGGACCTCATAGGCGTCAAAAGTGGCCTCAGCATCATCAAACCAGCCTTGCACCAATGCTTCTTGTGAAGGCATGGCCACGAGCACCCCTTTTAGCATACTCGTAACCCTCAACCTCCTGTCTTCATCAGTGCCCACCGGTGCCCGCTGAGCACTCGGCGAAGCAGGGGCACTGCTTTCACTTCTTAAACGCTCCTTCGCTAATTCCGCCTCAGCGATCTTCAATTTCAACCTGAGGAGCTCCATTTCGTCAGCGACCGACATTACTGCTGACCTTCCGCTCCCACTCGCTGTCTCAACGTTCACCTGCAGCTCCATCTGCCCATCACTCAATGCCTGACTCTTATCCATTTTCTGGCGGCTGCGCAGACAGTACCCCTTAGATGACATGGTGAGCCACACACCAAGAATCAAATGAGGCACTGACCTGCATAGTTCGGTACTTGTGGTGATGGGCTGGATCCGTCGAGGTGGCTATCCGTATGCACGCGGTGCCGGCCACGTTCTCCTTCTCGGGGCTGCAGGGGTGATCCGGCTCCTTCCGATGAGGCGTCCGCACACGGCACTAGAGGTCACCGCCTTCTGCCGTGGCCAGCTCACTCACTGCTCCAGCCCTTCCCGTTCAGCAGGCTGCCGCTCTCCGTTGAGAAGTCCGCTGAGCGCCGGTCGAGCCGCTTCTCCACCAGGCTGACGAGCTCGCTGCTCCCGCCGATCCCGTTCAGCAGGCCGCGACTTCTCCGCCTGCTCCGTCGGTCAAGGGCCCGTCTCGCCCGCCGGCTGGCTGAGTCGTCGCTGTTGGAGATCGTGCCGACTGCGCCAGTTATCTTCCTGGGTGTTCTTTTCCCCGGGGCTTCTCCTCCAAGCAGCAATAGCGCTGAAGATCTGACCCCGGGTATCCCCAACCGACAAACTCAGCTTCCAATGCAAAAACTATACATTTATTTACAGCCCGGCGGGCGGCTCGGAAACAGTGTTCGGGCGGAGCCCAAAGACGACGACCCGCGAGCTGCGGCGTCCCGATGTCGTCTCCTTGTCTTCATCTTCCCTCCACCCGGTCGCTGGGGGCCAGGGAAGAGGGAAAAGCGAGTCCTTCGGGGGGGTCCAACCCCATGTGGTGGCCATTAGCGCATCCGGTGCGGGCAGGCGCGACCTTCCTCGGAATGCGCGACGTTTCAAGGCGCCGCGCGACACGTGCGTTTCATTACCGCACCAGTTGGTGTGCCGAAATGCCCGACAATTATGATCGCACAAACAGAAAAAAACGTATCCGCGTCTCTTAATAATAAAGGATGATTGTAATTTAAAATTTGCCTTTACGATTGGTGTTGTCACAACGACTCACAAGTCGTCTTCGTAGCCAAAATCAATTTAAGAAAGAAAGATTCCTAATACATCAGATAACTTTTAATTCGAATACAGATGCCAGTTTTCACTCAAAACTATGTGCGCCCGAAAGCCGCATTAAAGCTAGTATTCACTCTAATCCAAATATACAAACGTGCTTGTTGATGTTCCAGATCTCGCGTTTGGCTCCAGTGCGCGAGAAGGCAGGACCTGGCTCATTTACCACCTCGTCAGACCTACAGCAGCTACCGGCTGTGTCCTGCCCATTTCACCAGCACAGACTACGCGGACCTCGGACAGACAAGGCACTGGACACATATGCACTGGCTGGATACCTAGTTATTAGCATGCTGCCATGTGCCATACACTTTTGTTTGTGACTAAAAGCGCAAAATATCCAAGTAGTGTTTTTACTGTATGGATGGTACATTTAGGCAATAAAAATTAAAATACCTGTACTCTTTATTCTTGTCTAGATTGTGTGTACTAATAAACCAAAACAACGTCGTACTTATAAGTGGGGCAAAAAGAAGTGGACGCGCAAAACTTTATCAATCAGAAAAAAACAATTGCCCTTTTGATAATGTGGTGGGTTGCGCAACAGGAACAAGGTCGTGCGCTGGTCATCTGAATATCTTCCAATATATCAATTTACCTTGCATGTGCGTAACAATTGAATTTGGCGCTAAATTGCCTCCTCCGCCCCCCCCCCTCCCCACCGCTCGGCTTTTCAGTCCTCATTAAGATGGCGTCTCCCAGTGCATGTCTGCAACGCGCCGCCGTGTTTTTAGTACCGCCACCAAACACCAGGGGTTTTTCCGGCGCTGCGAGCGAATTTCGTGTCCCATGCAAGGTATAGGAAGTTTCACTCCCCTGGGAGGAGTGGGGGAGAGGGCGCACTTGCGCGCTGAGCTGTTGCGGACGGACGGCGGACGCTACATGTGAGTTAAAGAAATGCTCTGCATTTAAAACGCGTCTTTCGTCGGCAGATAACAGCTTTGCTCGAGGCGGGGTGAGTGCGCAGTGCATTGAAACCTTCAAATTTTGTCTTCGTTCTATATCGTATCATCGGTATTCAATGGCGTGGAATGTATGCAGGTAACCAAGTGTGCGCCGCCATATCTGTGGCCAAGCGTCTGTTGCTAGGCGACGTTGCGCGCACGGCCCGCAGATCGGGCACCCCTCTTCTCCTCCATGCAACCGTGTGAGTGCGCCCGTGGCCTCCGCGATTTGCTGCCGGCGGCGCGCCGCCGGTAGCCGATCGCGAAGGCCACGGTGCGGTGCGCCAAAGTGCGCGCTCGCCGCTCCTCCAGTCCGGCCGTGGGTGCGCCGTCACTCGTTACGTCGGGCTCCGCGGGATGGCGGCACTTGTCCGTGCTAAGCACGACTGTGAAACACATGACTGTGTTTCACGTTACGAACTCTTTGCCGAACACAAAGTATTGCGTCGAGTTCACTGTGAGTGCGATTAATAAAATCTCTGTTGGCGCCACAGTTTAGAAACGGATTGGAACGGAGCAGGTGAAGCACGCCGGTGTCTTTTTAAAGCAAAGCTTTCTACCTCTACCCCCCCCCAAGGGTTCTTTCGCGACCGTTGGTGTCCCCAGAAAACTCCCGCGAAGAAATAAAAGAATTTTCTGCACCGCCAGGAATCGAACCTGGAACTAACAGAGCAACAAAGCAAGAGCCCGTTGTCTTACCGATGAAGCTACGAGCCCACGCGTGTTGGGGAAGACAAGTGGTGCACTCACCAAGTACATCTAGGGGTGTAACCCCTGCATTCCTGCTAAATGCCACGCGAAAGCGATTAAAGGAAGCTCACACCAACCCATGGCATCTCACTTTTAGTACGCCAATGGGCCTGTGGCTTCCAGTGTTCACGTAAAAAAGAAGAAACATCCCCCTCGCGAGGGGCACGATCAAATGCAGAGCATTTCTGCGGGGGGGGCGCGCCTGCAAGTCGTATGGATTACGTATTGGTTGTTGTTGTTGTAATTGTTGTCTTCCAGCTTAGACATTGTCGATGAAGTCGATGGTGAAACGTGCCGTGAACCCCCTGCCGCGGCTATGACGCAACGTGGAGCGGCTATGACGCAACGTGGCGCGGCTATGACGCAACACAATCCAACGCAATCCACTTTAATCCAATCCAATCCAAATCCAAGCCAATCCAATCCAATGCCCCTCGCGAGAGAGTGTTATAGCGCCGAAATCGCCACCACGCGAACGCGTGATGCTGACGTCAAGATCACGCCACAGATGTTAGCGACCGCAGTGCGCGCGAACGACATATGTGGTTTAAGCGCGAACCGACCGCGGCGAGAGAGCGCGATGCGAGCGCCCCACCTGTTCTTGCGCGCGAACCTAACGCGGCGAGAGAGGGTGTTGCGCACGTCCCCACCTGTTGTGCGCCCGAACCGAACGCGGCGAGAGAGGGCGTTGCGAGCGGAGAGAAGGCGAGGAGGACGCGGGGGAGAGGGCGCACCTCTGGCCGATGGTTGAATGAGTCAAGGATATCAGGCACGTTCGTAACATTCCGTTCTGTGTCGGCTTTGTGGCTCAGTTGGTAGAGCACCGTGCACCTTGCGTTCCGCCCGCAGAGTCGTAGGATCGAAACCTGGCGCCGGCAAGTATTTATATAGTGTAGGGGGAGCGATGCGGACGCGGACTACGGACGCCAACGCGGGTGACATCGTGAGTTACTGAAATGCTCTGCATTTAAAATCTTAGCTCCTTGTCGTTCCCCCTCACGCCAATCGATAGCTCAATGAACACATTCAAATACTCCTTGATGGCCAGGCCATCACTCAAAGCCCCAGCATCAAGATTCAGGCCAACACCAAGAGTGACGTATCCTTGCAGCGCCTCAAACACACCATCAATAAATCATACATATGATCAGGCGAGTTGCCACCAAGAAGCGAGGCCTCAAGGAATCCCATACTGTTCGATGAGTTCAAGCTTTTGTCCTCTCGAGAATAGAATCACTTACGTCAACCCCGTGTCTTCTTCTCGGCAAGGAGGACGTAAACATGCCTTATATAATCATTAGATAGGTGTTTGAGCAAGCCATTATTGGTCTTCCAATGAGTGCGTCCACAGAGAGCCTGCTTAGCACGGGGCTCTACAACACGGTAGAGGAGCTGTTAGAGGGCCATCTTTCTATCCAAAAAGCCCCGAATGAGCAGAACTGGGGCGGGTCGCCTTATCTTTCACGAGGTTCGCTGGGCAGCACAGAATGTCAATCCGCTTGATGTAGTCCTGGACTTTTGGCGACAAGAAACAAAGCTGCTCCCTTTGCTTAGAAATATGAACCCCTCAGACTACACGGGTCGCCGACAAGCCCGGGCTCAAGCGCTCAACACCACCCTCGGTGGGGATCATTCAGTTAGCTACACAGACAGCTCCCAACATCTAGGGCAGCAGTACGCCATCATCGTGGCTACTTTCAGAACCAACCTCCTTGCTTGTGCATCACTCAAGACCGAAGACATGACGGCAGCAGAAGAGGCAGCCATCGCCTTGACTCTCACTCAACCATGGGTTCGTAAGGTAGTCACCACTTCCCAACAAGCTTACCGGAATTACCTATCGAGTTTGGTGTCCCGACCCGCACTGCGTGTGCTAAAAAACCACTCCCCAAATGGTTCCATTCAGCTCATCTGGATGCCCGCTCATGCTTCCATGGAAGGCAACGAATACGTCCACCAAGCCGTACTTTTAGCCCCCCTGCTATGAAGCTGCACGATGACGGTCACCCGCTTGTCTTAATCAGGGACGTAACCCAGCATTATCTCCTTCTGAGACAGACCCTACCTTCGCCTTACCCTGACCTTTCCATTGAACAACAACCTACCCTACGGCTCATACAATCCGGCTCATTCCCACACCCGACGCGTCTTCACTTAAAGCACCCGAATCGCTACGACGCTGAATGTAAACTTTGCTCAGAAGTAGGAACACTCTGCATCATAATCGGGGTGTGCGACTTTAGCCCTGAGCAGCCTCCTCCCTTTCCGTCAACTACCGAACAAGAGCCATGGGAGATGCTGCTGTCCAGCCCCTCTCTGCCTACCCAACTTCAGCTGGTAGAGAGAGCACACGTGGCGCGGACTGAATATGGGCTACAGTGAAGGAGGAACCACTCCCCTGGACCACACTCTGGGCCATTCAGGAATCTGAATAGAAGTATTTCCTCCTTCTGGCTCTCCTACTCTTTCTTCTGATCCTGCTCCGTCTCTGCCGCTGATCTCGTCGCCTCCGTTCGCGACGGCAGAGACGGAGAAGTGAGATCGTCTAATACCGGGTTTGAGCTTTAATTTCGTGAAAGCCGTTTCCACTCATGTGCTATAACAATACAACTCAACCAACCACCGTTCATGCTTCATGCATTCATTTAACCTTACCAAGAATATCTGTTTGAAGGAGTAGAGGGTAAGGGTATGCAAAGTGAATTTCACTTCTCTCTGGTTTCAATATTTGTAGAGCGAAGTGAGTGAATTATGTGACGTCGCATTAGTAAGCATTGTGGGTGCCGTTCATAGCTTTGCTTTCCAAACACATTCACAGGGTGGATTGGCGTTAATTTTTTTTTCTGGGTGTCTTCTCTCCTCCTCCCCCCCCCCTGCCTTCCCTCCCAACCCCGGTAAGCAGACTGTTAATTCACACGCCATAAAAGGAAAGATGGGTGCGTTTGATTTGTGTTCTGTGTTCTACGACGTGCAAATTGTTGCGCATTGTTTTTGTACGTAGATATAATTCAGCAATGAGTGTCTACAGTGCGGTCATTATGTTGCAACAATTTTTTATGGCTGCATTTTGTTGGTGTGAACATGATTTTTCGGAAGTGTATGCAGGTTAATGGCCGGGTCAACGCTTTCTTTCAGAGTTTGCGTTAACTCGCCCGAAAGGCAGGGCTTGAAGCATACGTGTGCGTGCTTTCTTTTAACATGTAGGTTCCCAATTATTGTGTCTCTGAACTGAAACGAATTTTTTTAATGTCTAAGGAACATTCCTGTCTCGAGGTGAGCCCAAGAAATAAGTATACATTGAGTGGAACTTTCAAGTTCTTTTCTTCTCCCACCGAGGTGTGTGCGAAAAAAAAAACTGTGTAGGGACTAGAACTTTCGAAGTTCTTTCATAATCAAGTATTGTGTACCTAAATGTGTATTCATGGCTGTAACTTTTGCGCAACTTTAGACGGAGACAGATACAAAAAGGGACACGAAGACCTGTAGCTGTCTCCGTCTAAAGTTGCGCAAAAGTTACAGCCATGAATTCAGAATACCAACTAGCCTGCCTAACCATGTTATTGTAAATGTGTGTGTAGCACGTTTTTAAAGCAAAGCTTTTTACCTCTACCCCCCAAGGGTTCTTTCGCGACCGTTGGTGTCACCAGAAAACTCTAGTGAACAAGTAAAAGAATTTACTGGCACCGCCGGGAATCGAACCTGGAACTAATAGACTAACAAATCGAGAGCCCGTTGTCTTACCGATTTATCTACGAGCACACGTGAAGACTGGGAAGACAGGTGGTGTACTCATCAAGCACATCTATAGGTTTACCCCTAGCGTTCACGCTGAATGCCACGTGAAAGCTTCACGCGACCACTCACCCCCGTCTAGCGGCCCGGTGCGCACATTGCTCATGGGCTAAGAGTTACAAAAATTAAAGGAAGCTCACACCAATGCATGGCATCTCACTTCTAGTACGCCAATGTGCTAAAGCCTGTGGCCTCCACTGTTCACGTAAACAATCACAGCTCCTTGTCTTCCGCCCTCACGTCAAACCAAGGAATACATTTAAATACTCTTTGATGGCCAGGCTATCACTCCAAGCCCCAACATCAAGATCCTGGGCCTACACCTCGAGGCTAACACGAAGAGTGACGTCTCCTTGCAGCGCCTCAAAAACAGCATTAATCAAATCATACACATGATCAGGCGAGTTGCCACCAAGACGCGAGGCCTAAACGAATCCGGTACCTTTCGATTAATTGAAGCTTTTATCCTCTCGAGAGTTACTTACGTCAACCCCCTGTCTTCTTCTCGACAAGGAAGACATAGAGATGCTTTATATAATGATTAGAAAGGCGGTCTAGCACGCCATTGGTCTTCAGAGGCTGCTTAGCACGGGGATCCACAACACGGTGAAAGAGCTGATAGAAGGCCATCTTTCTAACCAGAAGGTCCGACTCAGAATTGCGATGGGTAACCACATGCTTCACCAGATTGGCTGGGCAGCCCAGAATGTCACTCCGCTTGACGTACTCCCAGACACTTGGCCACTAAAACTAAAGATGCTCCCTTTGCTTAGAAATATGAACCCCTCACATGACGAGGGTCACCGAAAAGCACGGGCTCAAGCGCTAAACACCACCCTCAGTGGGGATCATGCAGTTATCTACACAGACGCCTCCAAACATCGAGGGCAGCAATACGCCATCATCGTGGCTACCTCCAGAACCAACCTCCTTCCGTGTACCTCGCTTAGCACCCAAGAAATGACGGCAGCAGAAGAGGCAGCCATCACCTTGGCTCTCGCTCAACCAGGGGTTCGGAGGGTAGTCATCGATTCCGAGCAAGCCTACTGGAATTACCAGTAGGGTTGGGTGTCTTGACCTGCACGGCGCGTGCTAAAAAAATCACTCCCCAAACGGTTCCATTTAGCTCATCTGGACAACCCATCACGCTTCAATGGAGGGCAACAAATACGCCCACCCAACAAGCCTGCGCTTTCACCTCCTGTGCTATGGAGCTGCACGAGGACAGTCACCCGCTTGTCACGTTCAGAGAGATAACCCAGCATTGTCGCCTTCTGAGACAGACCGTACCTTCGCCTTACCCTGACCTTTCCAGAGAACAATAAACTACCCTACGGCTCCTACAATCCGGGCTCCTTCCCACAGCCTACGCGAATTCACTTAATGTATCCGAATCGCTACGACGCTGAATGTAAATTTTGCTCAAAAGTAGGAACACTCCGCCCCGTAAACGGGGTGTGCGACTTTAGCTTTGAGCACCCTCCTCTCTTTCCGTCAACTGCCCAACAAGAGCAATGGGAGATGCTGCTGTCCAGGCCCTCTCTAGCTACCCAGCTTCAGCGGGTAGACAGAACTCAGGCCGCGCGGACTGCATAAGGGCCCCACAGAAGAAGGAATCACTCCCCAGGGCTGCACTCTTGGCCGTTCAGAAATCTGAACAGAAGTATTTCTTCCTCCTCCTCCTTTTCTGCCGCAAAACTCGTCGCCTCCGTCCGCGGCGCAGAGAGGGAGAAGACAGATCGTCTAACACTGGGTTGGAGCTTACTTTAATTTTACAAAAAAAAATTCCACTCTTGTGCTACACCAATACAACTCAACCAAATACCGTTCATGCTTCATGCGTTGATTTAACCTTAACAAGAATATCTCTTTGAAGTAATAAATGGTGTGGTTAAGTGCATTTCACTTCTCTGTTTTTGCTATTTGTAGAGCGATGTGAGTAAATTTAAGTGACGTCGCATGGGTAATTGTTACGGGTGCCGTTTACAGCTTTGCTTTCCAACCACATTCACGGGGTGGATTGGCGCGATTTTTTTTTCCTATTGTACAATATTGTATGCCTAAATTTGCACATGTCATATTTTTGCTTAGTCCAATACTGTGTACATAAAATGTATGTGCAATATATGAGCGTAGTACATGTGTTTTCATGACTTCGAATCAAAGACGTCCTCATATGAATTTTGAATAAACGCAAAGCAAAAAGAATGTTTGTGTAACACTCCAATTAATATCGTCACAAAGACAACAATTGGACACCAGAAAACATACTATTACCTACATGTTTTCTTCGTTCAATTTTTAAACACGTTACTGCACACATAACAAACGACGGGAATCGGCCATTTCAAGTCATCGCTGCCTCTCGTCCAACTTTCGCGCCTGGTGCCATTGCCGAGCGGCCCATGAGGGAGCGACCGGCGGCAGGCGCGAAAGTTGGGCGAGCGTCTGTTTCAGGGGCCGGCGTGCAGTGGCCCGGCCTGGCTGCCGCGGGAAAAATGACGTCGCAGCGTCCGGGACGTCACCAACCTCCTTTCTCCCCTCGCCACTCGTTGCCATGACGATAAGTGCAACGTTTTTCAGACGCCACGTACCACTAGGGGAGGATTTGGCGGTGTTGTTGCGAATTACGCGGGACCACGGTGGATGCTACAGAGGCCGCCCCGTGGCTGTGCCTCTGTACATGCCTCTTCCCTTCTTCGCTCTCCCCAGAGGTGTCTTTTCTTTCGCAGCGATGTCTGTCGTATGCCTGTCCTACTATGCAGGAGGAATGTCTGCACGCGCGAAATTTAAACACCCGTGCGCAGCCGGAATAGACGGCGCAGATAATCGCACGCCACCGAATACATGGCGATTGCTTATTCCCTATCAGGGGGCGTTTGTTCTGACATTATGAAGACCCGCTAAAAATATTGTACTAACCCAGCAGATGTAAGACGAAACTGAACGACGACGACTTCTGAAGCACCAAAGAATGAGCAAGAGTAATATGAAACGCCACAACATGCAGTCTAGCGTGATTCTGCTTACGACAATCGATGCAGCGCAAAAAAAATCGCGCCAATCCACCCCGTGAATGTGGTTGGAAAGCAAAGCTGTAAACGGCACCCGTAACAATTACCCATGCGACGTCACTTAAATTTACTCACATCGCTCTACAAATAGCAAAAACATAGAGAAGTGAAATGCACTTAACCACACCATTTATTACTTCAAAGAGATATTCTTGTTAAGGTTAAATCAACGCATGAAGCATGAACGGTATTTGGTTGAGTTGTATTGGTGTAGCACAAGAGTGGAATTTTTTTTTGTAAAATTAAAGTAAGCTCCAACCCAGTGTTAGACGATCTGTCTTCTCCCTCTCTGCGCCGCGGACGGAGGCGACGAGTTTTGCGGCAGAAAAGGAGGAGGAGGAAGAAATACTTCTGTTCAGATTTCTGAACGGCCAAGAGTGCAGCCCTGGGGAGTGATTCCTTCTTCTGTGGGGCCCTTATGCAGTCCGCGCGGCCTGAGTTCTGTCTACCCGCTGAAGCTGGGTAGCTAGAGAGGGCCTGGACAGCAGCATCTCCCATTGCTCTTGTTGGGCAGTTGACGGAAAGAGAGGAGGGTGCTCAAAGCTAAAGTCGCACACCCCGTTTACGGGGCGGAGTGTTCCTACTTTTGAGCAAAATTTACATTCAGCGTCGTAGCGATTCGGATACATTAAGTGAATTCGCGTAGGCTGTGGGAAGGAGCCCGGATTGTAGGAGCCGTAGGGTAGTTTATTGTTCTCTGGAAAGGTCAGGGTAAGGCGAAGGTACGGTCTGTCTCAGAAGGCGACAATGCTGGGTTATCTCTCTGAACGTGACAAGCGGGTGACTGTCCTCGTGCAGCTCCATAGCACAGGAGGTGAAAGCGCAGGCTTGTTGGGTGGGCGTATTTGTTGCCCTCCATTGAAGCGTGATGGGTTGTCCAGATGAGCTAAATGGAACCGTTTGGGGAGTGATTTTTTTAGCACGCGCCGTGCAGGTCAAGACACCCAACCCTACTGGTAATTCCAGTAGGCTTGCTCGGAATCGATGACTACCCTCCGAACCCCTGGTTGAGCGAGAGCCAAGGTGATGGCTGCCTCTTCTGCTGCCGTCATTTCTTGGGTGCTAAGCGAGGTACACGGAAGGAGGTTGGTTCTGGAGGTAGCCACGATGATGGCGTATTGCTGCCCTCGATGTTTGGAGGCGTCTGTGTAGATAACTGCATGATCCCCACTGAGGGTGGTGTTTAGCGCTTGAGCCCGTGCTTTTCGGTGACCCTCGTCATGTGAGGGGTTCATATTTCTAAGCAAAGGGAGCATCTTTAGTTTTAGTGGCCAAGTGTCTGGGAGTACGTCAAGCGGAGTGACATTCTGGGCTGCCCAGCCAATCTGGTGAAGCATGTGGTTACCCATCGCAATTCTGAGTCGGACCTTCTGGTTAGAAAGATGGCCTTCTATCAGCTCTTTCACCGTGTTGTGGATCCCCGTGCTAAGCAGCCTCTGAAGACCAATGGCGTGCTAGACCGCCTTTCTAATCATTATATAAAGCATCTCTATGTCTTCCTTGTCGAGAAGAAGACAGGGGGTTGACGTAAGTAACTCTCGAGAGGATAAAAGCTTCAATTAATCGAAAGGTACCGGATTCGTTTAGGCCTCGCGTCTTGGTGGCAACTCGCCTGATCATGTGTATGATTTGATTAATGCTGTTTTTGAGGCGCTGCAAGGAGACGTCACTCTTCGTGTTAGCCTCGAGGTGTAGGCCCAGGATCTTGATGTTGGGGCTTGGAGTGATAGCCTGGCCATCAAAGAGTATTTAAATGTATTCCTTGGTTTGACGTGAGGGCGGAAGACAAGGAGCTGTGATTGTTTACGTGAACAGTGGAGGCCACAGGCTTTAGCACATTGGCGTACTAGAAGTGAGATGCCATGCATTGGTGTGAGCTTCCTTTAATTTTTGTAACTCTTAGCCCATGAGCAATGTGCGCACCGGGCCGCTAGACGGGGGTGAGTGGTCGCGTGACGCTTTCACGTGGCATTCAGCGTGAACGCTAGGGGTAAACCTATAGATGTGCTTGATGAGTACACCACCTGTCTTCCCAGTCTTCACGTGTGCTCGTAGATAAATCGGTAAGACAACGGGCTCTCGATTTGTTAGTCTATTAGTTCCAGGTTCGATTCCCGGCGGTGCCAGTAAATTCTTTTACTTGTTCACTAGAGTTTTCTGGTGACACCAACGGTCGCGAAAGAACCCTTGGGGGGTAGAGGTAAAAAGCTTTGCTTTAAAAGAGATAAAAATGATGAAAGAAAAGTTCAATTGCACATGAGCGCAAGCGCACAAAGATATCATGTTTACCCTATTAATGTAAACCCACCATCGCATGCTTATAAATAACGATAAAGCTTTCAATAAATCAGTTGCTAGTTTGCGCACCATCATATGGTTTGTCTCTTTCACTGTCCGTGTTCGCCGTCCAAATATGCAGCGCACATTATTATCCAATTCAAGACTGTACCAACTAGCCCTTAAGCATGCCTTTATTAACTTCGTTTCAAGTACTTCAAACGTCAACGTTCTTCATCTCGCACCTCTTCCTCGTGTATGTGTTTTCATGAACTACATTGCTGAAGCAAGATGCAGGACCAGAGTTCTCACTTATGCTCTGACGCAAGGAATACCAGTGCCATTGCTATCAGCGCTTTTCGGGAGCATGGAACCTTCAGAGGCCACGGCAAAAAGGTTAAAGGTTGTGAAGCATCATCAGAACGGAGACTTGGCTGCAAGTTCGACTGTTTCAGTGCAACGTTTGGGCCATCTGCACTACCCACTTGTAGGAACAAGCTACGAAGAGATGTACAGGTATTTTCTGAAACTATCTGATGATAAGGGAGAACAGCTCTGGAATGAAGTGTTCCGTTTCATGCCGAGAAGAGAAAAGAAGCAAAACGAAGACGGAAGGGCGATGATTAACCTTTCAAAACTTGCCATACCAAGCTATGCCAGCAAGGTCTTGAGTAAGGGGCCAAAGTATGCTGTCCAGCCCAAGATGCAGACTGAGCAACTAATTTCCATGGTGCAGGATGTAGCTGGAAGGGCACCTGAACAAGAACGGGAGTCCTGCCATGCACAGGGTACGGCTGTTATTGACAGGTGTTCAGACCAAGGCGGTTGTAGCAGGATGAGAAAAGATGCCCACCGGACAGTTCACTGGTTGAAGGAAAGCGATACGAGGCTGGTCGTGTGCGGCAAGACAGATGTCTTCGTTGTTATGGACAAAGAGCAATATAATGCAAAGGGCTCAGAGGCCATTCAGAATAAGTTCCAACAAGCCGGGGCAGCTGCACTAAAGCTTCGCAAGGCTAACAGGTCTCGTGTAGCTCAGCTCTGCGAGAACAATGGTATCGAAAAGATGGCAAGGCAGCTGAAGGAATGTAAAAAGGCATGCCTGAACCTATTTCTCGCCATTAAGACACACAAAGAAGGGAAGCCATTTCGAGTCATCGTTGGAGGAAGAGAAACGTGGCAGAATCATCTAGCTACGTTCCTGCAGGGCATCCTCAAAACTCTCCCTATAGATGACCCCTTTTTAGTGAACAACTCTGCAGCGGTCGCAAATTTTCTTGCGTAAGACAAGGCTGTTGTGTGCATGTCAGTGGACGTCAAAGATTTGTTCTATGAAATTCCACGGGACGCCATCCTCGGAGAAGTAGAATGCTCTATTGACAGGCTACGAATCTTAAAGTTCGAAACCCAGTGCGGCATGAGCGTCCAGGATTTTTGGATCTATTGAAGCTCTACCTAGAGTCACTTTTCATAGAATACGAATGGAAAATATATTGCCAGAGAGAAGGCATATGTATTGGTTCTCCAATAGCACCGGTGCTGAGTGACATCTACATGGCCGGAGGGGACCGCAGACTGGAACCAGAGCTCAGCGCACTAGGTGTGTGTTGGTGCTTCCGGTACGTGCATGACTACCTTGTACGCTTTCCGCGTACTGAGCATTCACGATAGAGGGAAGAAGAAGCTCTAAAAATGTTCGCGACGGCACACAAAGGCCTACAATTTACCTCCGAAGTAGCAAAGGAAAGTGGCCTCCAGTGCCTAGACCTGGAACTCCGATTTGAAGAACATACATGCTGGGCTTATAGAACGAGAAGTGAGAAAGGTGTGCTACCATTTGACTCATGTCATTCAAAGCTTACAAAACGAAGCCTTGCCACGTCAAGCATGATGCAAGCCGTGAAAAATTCGTGCCCACACTGCGCCTCGGAAAGTTTGTTAGTGCAAACTGAAGCCTAAGTTCCTGCGGATACACCAAGCAGGTGCTGGTCTCGGTGGCCGAGAAATGCCTCAAAAATCTTAACGAAAAAACAAAAGAAAAAGCAGAACCATACAAAAAGAATCTAGTAGTCTTGCCGTACGTGCACAACGTATCGCATAGATTGAAAAAAGTTGCAAGCAAGCACAATGTTCACGTTGTGTTCTCAGCGACTTCAAAACTAAAGGCAATGTGCAAGAAAGGGAACTCGCAAAACCAACACGCACAAGGGCAGGGATCTTGTGGCGTAAATCACGTCAACAAATTTGTCGACTGCGCAGTTGTAGTTCTCGACAAAATTCCATTTCCCTGCGTCGCAACCTACATTAGACAAACGGGCCGATGTTTAAATGAAAGATTGCGGGAGCACAACAATGCTTGTAATCAATTACAATCGCCAGGCCACCTTGCAGCCCACTTCTCAAAATGCGGATGTGAACCCAAGATAAAGCAAGCAAGTGTGCTGTCACGCTCGAAGGACCGAAGGGTTCGGGAAGTGATTGAGGCCCTCAGTATGCTGCCTGTGGAACCTGAGAAATGTATCTGCGTGCCCACAATAAGGCTCACAGAAAAACAGATGAAAATGATGAAAGAAAAGTCCAATCGCACATGAGCGCAAGCGCACGAAGATATCATGTTTACCCTATTAATGTACACTCACCATCGCATGCTTATAAATAATGATAAAGCTTTCAATAAACCAGCTGCTAGTTTGGGCACCATCGTATGGTTTGTCTTTTTCACTGTCAGTGTTCCCCGTCCAAATATGCAGTGCACGTTATTATCGAATGACGCCTTTGCTTCAGCTGTTTGATTTTTTATTGCGCTCTATAACCGCTGCGTTTTGCTTCACGCATGTATGATTTTTTTTTCTCTCATGATCTTCGCTTGTGTTAGAAATTGCCCTGAACTGTAATTATTGTCTGCCCGTGTGCCTGACCAACTGCTTTTATTGATCAATGAAATATGTACTGTATCCCCCCCACTGTAATGCCAAACTGGCGCTGTGGGTAGTGTCGTAAATAAATAAATAAATAGATAACGGCAGAACTCTTGAAGTATGGCGGGCAAATTCTACTAGTAAAACTGGCAAACCTGTACACGCAATGCCTAGCGACCGCGAGTGTACCGGAATCTTGGAAGAACGCGAACATCATCCTAATTCATAAGAAAGGTGGCATGAAGGACTTGAAAAATTACAGGCTGATCAGCTTACTGCCAGTCGTCTACAAGATACTTACCCAGGTAATCGGTAACAGAATTTCTGCCACCGTAGATTTCAGTCAACCTAAAGAAAAAGCAGGGTTACGTAAAGACTATTCCACAATGGACCATATTCACACGATCAATCAGGTGATAGAGAAGTTCGCGGAGCATACTGAACCCCTATATATATCCTTCATGGATTATGAGAAAGCATTAGACTCGGTCGAAACCTCAGCAGTCATTCAGTAGTTACGGAACCAGGGTGTAAGATGGGCATTATATAAGAATACTAGAGGATATTTACAATGGGTCAACAGCTACTATCACCGTCCATAAGGACAGCAATAAAATACCTATAAAGAAGGGCGTCAGACAAGGAAACACAATCTCTTCAGTGTTATTCATTGCATGTTTATAAGAAGTATTCAGAACATTGGATTGGGGACAGGTGCGAGTAAGGGTTGATGGAGAATGCCTCAGCAACCTCAGATTTGCTGATGACGTTTTCTTGCTAAGTAACTCGGGGGAAGAATTGCAAAGCATGCTTACCGCACTGGACAGAGTAGAACTGTGGGCCTTAAAATTAGTATGCAGAATACAAAAAGTAATGATCAATAACCTCGGGAAAGGCCAGTGATTGAAGATAGGTGACGGGGCAGTGGAAGTGGTAAGCGAATATATTTACTTAGTCCAAGTTTTGACCCAGGACCCCAACCATGAGCCAGAGATAATTATAAGGATACGAATGCGGTGGAGTGCATTCGGCAGGCATTCTCAGATAATTAATGGCAGCCAACCATGCCCCTGAAAGAGAAAGTGTATGAAAGCCGCATCTTACCGGTACTGAGCTATGTGGCAGAAACTGGGAGGCTCAGTAATAAGGTTCAACTTTAATTCAAGACGACTCAGCGAGAAATGGGACGGAAGATGATAGGTGTACGATTAAGGGACAAGAAGGGAGCGGAGTGGGTCAGGGAACAAACACGTGTTAAGGACATACTAGTAGAAATTAAGAAGAAGGAATGGACGTGGGCAGGGCATGTAATGCGAAGACAAGATAACCGTTGGTGATTAAGGGTAACAGAGTGGATCCCTAGAGAAGGCGAAGCGTGGCAGGGGGGGCAGAAAGCTATATTGGCAGATGAGATCAAGAAGTTTGCGGGGATAAATTGGTCGCAGTTAGCACAGGACCGGGATAATTGGAGATCCATTGGAGAGACATTCGCCCTGCAGTGGGCGTAGGTAGGCTGGTGGTGGTGGTGGTGATGATGATGATGATGGTGATGATTTGATATCATCTTCGAGAGGTGGCGTATGGCAAAATTGGAATGCTGACGTCGCCAAAGCTTTTCAAGAAGACCCCAGGAAACGCCACCATTTTGGAGCAGGCTTTCTACCTATAGGTTTGCAGTTGTAGTCTCTACCTCACAACACGCATACCTGATGCATTACATGCATATGATATTCACTCATACACACTGCGAGGAATAACCATGGGTTCCAGCTAGTTGACCATGCTCACGAGAATGAAACGCCGCCGCGGCACTTCTACACTGCCTCTATTGCGCGGATGGAGTAGGGGCGACAAAGGATTTTGCGGAGAGAAAGCGTTTATTTTGCGCCAACTCCTTTAGTTACAGTTCGTACATCACCTTGGGTGAAAAGGGGTGATGGGCGATGCGACGCAACGCGCAAGTGTGTGCGTCGTCGCCGCGCTGAACCAGTGGGCTCAACAGTCAGGGCAAAATCCGGGAGCACACTGTAGATGGAGCGGCGAATTTATCCAGCGTTCCCTGCGCGGAAGGGCGTGCTCGCCGCCGGTGGCGGCAGCGGTACTGCTTTGTGTCTGCTTTAGTGACGGTTGTTTTGGGCCTGTTTCGGCGTAGCTTCGGGTTCATTGCGCGGTGCCTTCACAAGGCTTGATTAAATTGTTCGACAGCACCTGCAGGGTAACCCGCACCCGACGTAATTAAGGGGTCGCACGACAAACATACGTTGAGGATTGGTTTGCAAGGCGGGAAAACAAAATGTACGAACCACATACAGATATCTGGCCGCTAGAGAAACGCTACCTTTTGCGCACTGCTTGCCACGAATGGGACTTCGTTTTCTATATTGGCGAATACCAATTCGGTTGTATTTTAAGAGGAACTACAAAAGGCGAAAGTTACAACTTGTTCTGATAAGTACCGATTATAAAAGTTCCCTCAGCTTTCTCGCAATTCTCAAACTTACTAAACGAAGCTAGTTTGAATCGGTATACATACATGGGAATCACTGAGCTTACATGCCGAATTGTTTCTGTGTCTGCGCTTGTGTTGCGCGGTGGTGTAGCCCCAAGCTAGCCCATCAGGATGGCTAAGTTCCGCTGTCTCAACCTTCGAAAGACACTCCTCTCCGTTTTCTTTCTCCCGACTCACGGCCCGGCTACAGCGGCGGTGGACTAGCCCGGCCGTGGCCGACGCTGCTGCTGAGTTCGGGACTCCGCCCCCGTGAATTCCAGGTAAATGCTGGCAGATTCTCTGGTTTCGCTCTTTGTAGAGCCACGTGTGTGAATTGAAGTGACGTCGCATGGGCAGTTGTTGTGGGCATCCTTAAAAGCTTTGCTTTCCAACGACCTTCGCAGCGGGGATTGGAACCATTTTTTTTCGTAATATTGTACCAGTCTGTTATCACAGTTTTATGTGAACTTTGTATTTTCGCATTTTTTCTATCAAGTGTCTGTTTACTATTGCTTGATTTTTTTATCTTGAATGTGCGGTATGTTAGTCGTTCGCACAAGATAATGCACACATTATCTTTGTATTTGTCGTTTCTCTAGTATGTATTTACGGACAATTTGTTATCTAATGTGTTCTTGGACTGTGGTTCTTTCTAGGGCCTTTTTGAAAATCGTTTTAATTTCGCACTTTACTTATGCCCCCTTACTCAATGCCCTGTCAGGGCTTGGAAGGTACTTTAAATAAATAAATAAATGAAACTTTCTTAACATTAGGATGGCGACTCGGGCTATGTGGGGGCGGGTGGTGTCAATTCGGGATAATAAATAAATAAATAAATAAATAAAGCCACATCTATGCATCTATTGACTGCGCCTCCCTGCAAAGTGAAATTTATTTATTTATTTATTTACTTATTATTTTTATTTATTTATTTATTTATTTATTTATTTATTTATTTATTTATTTATTTATTTATTTATTTATTTATTTATTTATTTATTTATTTATTTATTTATTTATTTATTTATTTATTTATTTATTTATTTATTTATTTATTTATTTTTGGGTTACCCTCCAGGCCCGGGAAGGGCGTTACAGAGGAGTGTGGGTATAACCGATACAGATTTAGAATGGAATAATGAGCAGACAAGAAGGACAAATGCGCAAGGCAACATAAATGTCAACAAAACAACAAAATCACGACCAGAAGCATACGAAAGGCACAATAATGTAGCCTGTATAGCATAGCGACAGATAAGTATTCGAAAAACGGCACCTAAGGAACATAAAAGTGTAAAAAGCGCAGCAACACTTCATGATGCGGTACATATTTGGCATAGATTTGGCTACTTATATGCAAGTGCCAAAAAAAGCGAGGTCTGTGAACAGCGCGAAACCATCAACAAAACGAGGACAAGGTTGAACAGCGTGTGGGGATATATGAAGGGTTCCTCGGGAACCTTGCCAGCACTCTGGGGTAGGCCCCCACGCTAACTCCCGGCGTGTCAACCACGCGGGCTCCCATGCCTACGGCAGCCCAGCGAGGTTCGCCGAAACGAGAACACAGTAGACAGTAGTGCCGAAGCACAGCCGTTTATTTGGGGAGTCCCAAAGCATGCGAGCACAAGGCTCGACGGCGTTCACGAATCACGCCGTCCGGGTCGTGACCGCGAACTGGAGGCAGGCACTCACGGCGCGCGACAAACAATAGTTCCCACCTGAGAGACATGGTATCCGCAATCGCCGCGATGTTCCGCCGATCTCGCCCCAACCGGGTCTCCGACGAGACTGCAGCAACGCATTTCTCGGGGAGCTAGCAACCTCGAATTCGTCTGAATACGAAACCCACGTTCGGGCGCCATGTGGGGATATATGAGGGGTTCCTCGGGGACCTTGCCAGCACTCTGGAGTAGGCCCCCACGCTAGCTCCCGGCGTGTCAACCACGCGGGCTCCCACGGCTACGGCAGCCCAGCGAGGTTCGCCGATACGAGAACACTGTAGGCAGTAGTGTCGAAGCACAGCCGTTTATTTGGGGAATCCCAAAGCATGCGAGCACAAGGCTCGACGGCGCTCACGAATCACGCCGTCCGGGTCGTGACCGCGAACTGGAGGCAGGCACTCACGGCGCGCGACAAACAATAGTTCCCACCTGAGAGACATGGTATCCGCAATCGCCGCGATGTTCCGCCGATCTCGCCCCAACCGGGTCTCCGACGAGACTGCAGCAACGCATTTCTCGGGGAGCTAGCAACCTCGAATTCGTCTGAATACGAAACCCACGTTCGGGCGCCGTGTGGGGATATATGAGGGGTTCCTCGGGGACCTTGCCAGCACTCTGGAGTACCACGCGGGCTCCCATGGCTACGGCAGCCCAGCGAGGTTCGCCGATACGAGAACACTGTAGGCAGTAGTGCCGAAGCACAGCCGTTTATTTGGGGAATCCCAAAGCATGCGAGCACAAGGCTCGACGGCGCTCACGAATCACGCCGTCCGGGTCGTGACCGCGAAAGGGAGGCAGGCACTCACGGCGCGCGACAAATAATAGTTCCCACCTGAGAGACATGGTATCCGCAATCGCCGCGATGTTCCGCCGATCTCGCCCCAACCGGGTCTCCGACGAGACTGCAGCAACGCATTTCTCGGGGAGCTAGCAACCTCGAATTCGTCTGAATACGAAACCCACGTTCGGGCGCCATGTGGGGATATATGAGGGGTTCCTCGGGGACCTTGCCAGCACTCTGGAGTAGGCCCCCACGCTAGCTCCCGGCGTGTCAACCACGCGGGCTCCCATGGCTGCGGCAGCCCAGCGAGGTTCGCCGATACGAGAACACAGTAGACAGTAGTGCCGAAGCACAGCCGTTTATTTGGGGAATCCCAAAGCATGCGAGCACAAGGCCCGACGGCGCTCACGAATCACGCCGTCCGGGTCGTGACCGCGAAAGGGAGGCAGGCACTCACGGCGCGCGACAAACAATAGTTCCCACCTGAGAGACATGGCGTCCGCAATCGCCGCGATGTTCCGCCGATCTCGCCCCGACCGGGTCTCCGACGAGACTGCAGCAACGCATTTCTCGGGGAGCTAGCAACCTCGAATTCGTCTGAATGCGAGACCCACGTTCGGGCGCCATGTGGGGATATATGAGGGGTTCCTCGGGGACCTTGCCAGCACTCTGGAGTAGGCCCCCACGCTAGCTCCCGGCGTGTCAACCACGCGGGCTCCCATGGCTGCGGCAGCCCAGCGAGGTTCGCCGATACGAGAACACAGTAGACAGTGGTGCCGAAGCACAGCCGTTTATTTGGGGAATCCCAAAGCATGCGAGCACAAGGCCCGACGGCGCTCACGAATCACGCCGTCCGGGTCGTGACCGCGAAAGGGAGGCAGGCACTCACGGCGCGCGACAAACAATAGTTCCCACCTGAGAGACATGGCGTCCGCAATCGCCGCGATGTTCCGCCGATCTCGCCCCGACCGGGTCTCCGACGAGACTGCAGCAACGCATTTCTCGGGGAGCTAGCAACCTCGAATTCGTCTGAATGCGAGACCCACGTTCGGGCGCCATGTGGGGATATATGAGGGGTTCCTCGGGGACCTTGCCAGCACTCTGGAGTAGGCCCCCACGCTAGCTCCCGGCGTGTCAACCACGCGGGCTCCCATGGCTAAGGCAGCCCAGCGAGGTTCGCCGATACGAGAACACAGTAGACAGTAGTGCCGAAGCACAGCCGTTTAGTTGGGGAGTCCCAAAGCATGCGAGCACAAGGCTCGACGGCGCTCACGAATCACGCCGTCCGGGTCGTGACCGCGAAAGGGAGGCAGGCACTCACGGCGCGCGACAAACAAAGCTCCCACCTGAGATGCATGTATCCATCACCGCCGTGTTCCACCGATCTCGCCCCGACCGGGTCTCCGACGAGACTCTCCCGACTCCCGCGCCACACGCTCGCGCTGCCCGCGCCCGCGCGCCGATCCCCGCACACATCGGTGGTGCCATCTCTCGGGGGACGCCGACGAACCAGCGGAGCGACGGACCGGTTTCAGCGCACAAGCGTCTCTCCCGAAGCGCGCGCTGGCTCGGGATCGCAGGTCGTGGTTCTTCACGCGGTGCTCCACGACGGCGTGATTCGTGAACGCCGTCGAGCCTTGTGCTCGCATGCTTTGGGATTCCCAAAATAAACGGCTGTGCTTCGGCACTACTTGTTACGTGAGGAACTAACAGATGGCGCCACGGGACCCAACCCACGGTGTATGAAAGCCGCCGGCGGGAACAGCCCCCAACACAAGGCCCCACGAGTTTGATTCCTCTCTACCTCCCAGCGGCGGAGCGCGGTGAACCTTGAGCAGACGACGGCATCGAGTTACGCCCGCGCCCTGGCCGCCACTGCCACTTTCTCTTCTGCGCTGCAGCCATGTAGTCACTTGTATAAGCTTTCTCTTCCTGCTTTATAATAAACCCAGTTAACCCCATATAACCGAAGTCCAGTGTTCTATATAAGAACCCACAAAGAAACACTACTGTCTACTGTGTTCTCGTTTTCGCGAACCTCGCTCTGACCGGGTCTCCGACGAGACTCTCCCGACTCCCGCGCCACACGCTCGCGCCGCCCGCGCCCGCGCGCCAGTCCCCGCACACAACGGTGGTGCCATCTCTCGGGGGACGCCGACGAACCAGCGGAGCGACGGACCGGTTTCAGCGCACAAGCGTCTCTCCCGAAGCGCGCGCTGGCTCGGGATCGCAGGTCGCGGTTCTCCACGATTCCCACAAGCGTTAAAGAAATTTTGAGAATAAAGTATGATTACAAACGTGGCCCGTTAAATCTGATTTAAACGAACCTATTTTCACGGATTAAAACAAGCGGCGATTTCAGTGAGGGATTGCCTGGTGTGGGAAAGATTAAGAGAACGGATTTTTATGATAATTAATGGGTTCAATCTTATGGCGATGATCCAAGCGACGAGATATAAAAGACGGATTGATAGGAGCAAATCATGAAGTGTCTAATGATGAAAATATTTGTGAAATAAGCACGAACGTTGTATCTGGCGGCGTAAAGACAGAAAAGATAGTAGCAACTGTGATTTCATGGTCGTTACACTAGCTGTGCTCTCATATTGGGAAGGATGAAGCATGCTGAGCGGTTCTGGACGAATTCGAAAGATGAAGTTAAATATGGGACGCCAAGGTCCCGTATAGCGGCGGCGAATTCCAGTTTCGGGGGTATACGTGTTTTGTACCATTGTAGTTTCAGCGAGAATGTTAGACCAGAGAAATAGCCCAAAGTGGAGATTCAGTTGTTTGTTGTGTAGATTAGGTGTGATTTGCAGGACAGATTAGGCGATTCGCCGGACAGATTAGACAGATTAGACACCTAAGTATTTATAGGAAGTTATAGTCTCAAGAATATTCCCTTGAAGGGTATAATTACGGCTGCGAGGCGTTTTTCGCGTTGCTTGCATGCTTTACATTTATTTGTATTAAGTGTCATTAACCAATCGTTACACAATGCAGAGATCATGTTAATATCGGACTAGAGTGTGGCGGAGCCATTATCAGGTGTAATCTCACGGTAAAGGGCACAATCATCAGCGAACAGGTTAATTCAAGACTGAACTTTACTAGCCAGGTCATAATTGTAAGTTTAGAATGGTCATCCTTATGACCATTCACAAGTTTCCAGAATCCACGGGGTTTGTCTTTAAGCGTATCAGGCAATGTTTGTGTGTTGTATGTGTGTTTGGCCTCACCGAGTGCGCGAAGATAGCTCCGATTTGCAGCATGATAAGCGCGCCATTTTTCTGGAAGATTAGAGCGCTTCGCGTTTCGGAATACACGCTTCTTTTTGTTGGCTTGTCGCTGAAGATATTTATTGAACCACGGGAATCGGGTAGGTTTTATGGAACGGAGCGGGATATAGTTACTAGTAGGCTTGGCTACCTTGTCTCTGAGAAGACACCAGTTTTGCTCTTACGACCGCTTGGAAACGTTGTCCAAATATTTGTCAACAAAATGGATAATTCGGCATTTATACCGCCATAGTCTGCGCGAGAATAATGAAGTATTTGCTTCATTTTTCCCGGTGATGGAGTGTTGAAAAATTTAAATCAAATTGGAGAAGGGCATGATCGCTAAGTACTGGTAGAATTGATAAAGAAGTTACTCCTTCTGGACGGGTTGTTCAAATAAGGTCGATAGTGTTAACCGAGTTACCCTAGCATCGGGTCAGTAGGGTTACCATTTGGGTGAAGTGGAAGGCTGAGCAGAGATAAAGAAACGACTTTGCTTCAGAATTTGGGGATGCTGCACCATTCGTGGCCGTTTTATGCTGGTATAATTAAAGTCACCAAGAAGAAAAACTGGCGTGGGGGTATTGAATATAAATTAAGTTAACTACGTCGTCAAGGTTATCACTGAAAGATTTATCTGCTGAGGAAAATAGGTAGCATGGTTCTATTACATGGTTCTGATACATCCCCCGGACTTACGACGACCCGCTTCTTACAACGGATCACTGCGGTCCCGGCAAACTCCCGATAGAAACAATGCATTAAAAACCCCGATTATATGACGCTCAGGTGCACGCAGTCGGCTTCATTGGATGACCCTGGAGCCAGGGTGTCGGAACGAAACAAAAACCGGAAACGAAAAACGAAAAAAACGGTGTTTTTGTCTGGAACGAAAACGAAACGTAGCAATATTGATTATTTCGTTCCGGAGCGAAGCCGGAAAAATTTTGTTTCCGTTTTCGGTTTGAGTGGCAATTGAGGTATTTCAGAAATAATTTCAATTTCCATTCAGTGAGGTGGAAAATTGGGTTGATTCTTTGGCATAACATCGTCTTTCGTCTTTCTGGCACCCACTATCCATCGTGAGGCTTGCTGCCTGCTCCCACACTCTCTCCGTTCGTTCCGATAGGCGCAGTGCTGAGCTCCACGCGGGATTGCTGCGGTCATCTGGCTGCGCTGAAGACGTCACGGCCTTATTTATTTATTTGGTTGGTTGGTTGGTTTAATCAAATACCTACAGTAAAGATGGTTGTGGTTCGTTTCCCCGAAGTCCGGTGTCGATCAGGAACCCAATCGCCCGGGCTCCGGTAGATTTGGCCGGAGGCTGGCAGGGCGATGGTGTTGAAGGCATGGAGATAGCGGTCGAATTGACGAACTCGAGGCGTTGGGGTTGATTAAGTGAAACGGAAGTTTATATGCAGCTATTTACAATAGGATAACTGGGTACATGAGTAGTAAAGGGAAAAACTTCAAACTTCAGCTAGACGCTAGTCCAAGTGCGCTGCAAATCACTTGAGCTTTTTAACTTCGTCTAACTCTCTTATCCTCGGAGCGTACACAAACCGCTCGAGAAACGACGGCCGAGACTGTCTCGCCGCAAGATCCGTCTAGTTGCCCGGTACGGCACTGTACCCTAAACTTCCGACGCGATCTTTACCTCTAGTTTAGGGGGCTCACAAATCCCAACCTAGCTTTAACGGTCGAGACTCCTTGTCCCGCCGGGAACTGCCCAGCTCGGCGCTCAGACAAGAAATATTTCTCACTGTCAAGTTCGGCCTTATAACACCTCGAGATCACACTCTCTCGGGAACGCCCCTGTAGCGTTCGCACACGCGTAAGGGAGTTTCCAAATTCATGTAGACAGCTGTCACTCAGCGCGCTACGGAATATTCAATGAGGCACGCCATCATTGGGTCCACGGCACGCTCGCGGACGAGCAAGTGCGCGCGACCCCGCGGGGTGAGAGCGAAAGGCGGCGACAGTGCACTGTGCCGACCGGGGCGCGTTAACAATGGTGTCTCGCGCAGCGCGCGCTTCGACGCCGGTAATTCCACCTCCTCCGCGCGTCACGACGACGATTCTCGGAACCCGGCAGCGCCGTCTGCTTTCTCAATGGGGGATTATCCCCGTGGTATTCCGTGGGCCAGACAATCCGTCTCCCGTGCGCGCCGTGACGAATTGGCGACGGTGCGGCGTAGAGTCCACAGTGTTGAGCCCCCAGACAGAGTGGCGGGTTCTCACGCGCCGCCCGGGCGCCTGGCCGCTGATCTCATAAGTGGACCTTACACCTACTTTAGCCCTATTGTTTAGGGGGTGTGATACATGTATAATAAGCACTAATATTCTAACACAAGACATGAAGACAATGAGGGAAAATACAACCTTTGGTGTGAACATACACCACTACCAGCGCGAACAGCAGATTACAACCGCACTCAATGCCAGCAGCTACAACTCATGTTGCACTTGTACGCAAGTGCTGCGAGAGTGCAGCGGAAAACACTTCATAAGCAGCGGGAGCAACAGTTTCGGACAGGGCAGTATTATCTCTAAGGTTTTTCGAAAAATGCGCTTCTAATGCGGAGGTGCGCGATTAATATTCACCAATTTTCGTGCTGTTATACCTTAGTCTGTATATATATCGGGTTGGAGGGGGGGGGGTGCTGAAGGTACTGATGTTAATTCATTGCTACCTATTCCCGTACAATCTCCTTTAACGTTAAAAACAGGAGTTTTACAGTATTGCATGAGACAGACAATTTTAAAATTTTAACAATAACATCACAACTATATGAGTTCCGCATAAATTATATTTTTCAATGACATATTAGGCATGACTTCACCTTTTTTACCGATATTTCATAATTCTCAATCTTTTCAACAGTTTCACAAATATAATTTTTTTTCGCGCCAACCGGAACCGTTATGAACCGTTACGAACCATTATCTTTTTCGTTCCGGAGCTGAAACGGAACGGAACTTTTATTTATAGAACAAAACAGAAACCGGAACGAAAAACATTTCGTTCCGACACCCTGCCTGGAGCGGATAAACCAGCGTTTTGCCCATATTTTACTCTGCTTCACCGCCTCGTCCCGACCTTTCTTTATTTTGAACCCCCGTTTGACGCTGCTTGGTGTGAAAACATCCGCATGCGGCCAAGACATCTTGCTGAACAGACGCAAGCAAGCAAGCGGGTATGCATGAGCAGGAGTTAGGTAACCTTCGACGGCCCCACGCGGCAGCAGCACGCCAATGCGCCAACCGCGAGAAGTCGAAGTTCAGGTGGCAGGCGGACGGTGATTTTGAAGCTCCAATCGAGCGGCCGACGAATGCGAAACCACATACGCGCAACCCCACGGCGGCGACCCAACACCCTCTTCACCGCCCGCTCGATCCTTTCACGACACTCTATCTCTGCTCTCTGCTTACCACTGTCTTTGAAATCCGCATTGTCACTGCGCTCCTTTCTTCGGTGCTTCGGTTTACGCGCGTCCGCGGCAAGGGTGGAGGCACACATGCATTGGCACCGCCATTTTGGGTCACTCGCTGGCCGCTGCAGGAAGTCACTGGAGCAAGATCGCGCCATAATTTTCACCGAAACGCGGTTTACTCGCGAAGTTTAAATCATCTTATCTATTTCGTATTGATGGGTCTTGTGGGAAACAAAAACAGCTGTGTTGAGCACTTTGACGGAGTTGCGGTGGCACGGGACCGTTCAAAGCTAGGTTTATAGATACTTTTTCAGTTTCGGAACTGCGCTTTCCAAAGAGGGCGCGACTTTACCCTAGGCGCTGAGAGGGCGCTCCGGTCGCGAGTTGCGCTGTGTCGGCGGCTGCCGTGGCGGCTCCGGCGGCACCATTGACGGCGTGCGCGGCCGGTCCGCTCGGCTCAAAGTTGCGGCCGCGGTGTAGTTGCGTGTCTGCCCTACAAGTTTATTCTTTCCGCTTGCGTTTGTCTTCGCCCTTGTGCGAGAAACTTGCCTTTTTCGGTGCATTCGATTTGGGATGCTATTGAACAGTGCGGCCGCGGGTGAAAGCATTTCGTGACTCCGTCAACATGCTGTGTTTTCTTTCATGTGCTGGGTTTGGTGCAATGACGACTTGCGTATTTCGCAGTCGGCTGTACGAGATTTTTCAGCCCATTTTAGCAGTGATGCTTGTGAGGAGGGTGGGCACACGTATCGTGCATGGGGCGCATGCTTATGCGGCTGTTATGCCCTTTGCAAAATGTACAACTGTGCGGAGGAGGACGGAACTATTATTAAAACAAAACAGACTAATCAACAAAAACAAAAATTCTTAATGCTAACGCAATATAACTAGAAAACATACAATTTAAATCTCAATACAAAACTCCAGGATTTTGGGTTAGCTTTACCCGAAGAACAATTTGAATTCTTTGAAACTACGAGGGATACGCGAATGCCTTCTGCGCATGGTTATCAGGAAATATCATTCGTGCTACAACGAACTTGCGCGAATGCATTGCCAAGCAAAATCGTGTGAGCACTTGACAGCTAATGCTACGCGAAAATTAATTTAAAATGCTGTCGTTCTTCCTATTTTAGCCCCCGCTTAAAATCACTGGGTGTACGTACATCTCCTTGCATAATCGACCCGTTTCAAATAAATCGCGAACTGGAACAGCGCGGCAAAAAAATATTGAGCAACTTCCAAGAACAGTTATGTCATTTCGAGTACACTGCAGATCACAACCCTATATGCAGGGGCGGAACGCTGCGGGAGGGCCGGCATTTGCATGAGGGCGAAGGAGTCCAAAAGCGAAAAAAATCACGTGACCACCAACCCTACGTAACGTGTTACGCCACGTAGTTTCTTTTTTTCCTGGGGGTTATGTTATATTTTTCTGTCGTTCTTTTTTTTTCTCGCGCACGGGCTGCGTTTGCACGACGTTGCACGCGCTCTCCAGCATGTCGACGTTCTCATGTAGTGCCGATTATTCTTCTCTGTGCCTGTTCTAGGTTCAAGCGCACAGAGCTTTTCTTGTGCGCTGACATCCCAGCGCTCACATGCGGTTTACGTTATGCTTTCTTTCTGACTGGAGCCCGAAAGTGAAAACCACTATAGTTAAGCGCTCCGCATGTTTGCTGTGCGTGCGGGGGTGGGCGCACACATCTGGTAATTGTGTACATTCTTGAAAGCAAACAGCTGCAATAAACAGAAGACAACGATTTTTTTTCCAATTGTGTGCTTCTTCCGAGTTCACTCTTGCAGAAGAGCATGCATATACGCGTGCTCCAGTCGGCTGAGCTAAAAGTTTCGGCGTAGTTGCGTGTCTCAGTTTCTTCCTTTCGTTTGCGTTTGTTTTTGACCCTGTGCGCGAACCTTGCCATTTTAGTGGGTTCAATTTGTGACGCTATTGAACAGTGCCGATTTCATCAAAGATTTTGTGACTCCTTAAAGACGCTGTGTTTTCTTTGATCAGCCTGACTTAACGCAATGCCACCATGCTCCGCACCTCGCTGTGCGAGCAGATACAGAAGCAACACTCAGAAGCTTTTCTTAGCGCCGTCATCGGATCCATAACTTCTCACCCAATAGAAAAAGAGCGATTTGCCGCGCGGTCAAAGAGGTAAGCAAAACGCACAAGGTATGTGGACTTCATTTTCTCGAAGAGGATATTGCGATCATTAACGTAAAGTCCTCGAGTTCGGCCGGGCTTACTCGGCACTGAAGGAAGGTGCAGTTTCCATTAACTTTCCCAACCTTCCCAGCAACTTGCTGAGGAAGCACAC
This sequence comes from Haemaphysalis longicornis, assembly GCF_048455015.1. Lineage (NCBI taxonomy): Eukaryota > Metazoa > Arthropoda > Arachnida > Ixodida > Ixodidae > Haemaphysalis > Haemaphysalis longicornis. The sequence goes on from NW_027526203.1 coordinate 486,047,305, forward strand.
TCGGCGACGGGCTCCGAAAAAGAGAAAGGTGGCGTGTGCGCACGAGCTAGGTGATTACAAAAGGAGAGCACTTTCCCAAGGAGCGACAAGAGGAGGTCCCCAAGGCGCTTGTTCCCCAGCAATGCTCTGATTTTGCTCAGATAGTCCAGAATAGTGCGGCAATACGGCTCCCAGCCAACTGGAGAACGGCAGCACTCGAAGAAGAACCGGGGCAGCGTCGGCAAATTGTTTTTTACTAGTCCGAAAAGAAAGGGACGATATCACCTATGTTGTCTACGAAAAGGGAAGCTGCTCCAACAGTCGTGTGAGGAAATATCAGTCGTGATGCAATAGATTTGCGCAATCGGCATGGCAAGAGAATTTGTGCGCACGCTTGATAGCCACTGCTAGGGGAACGTTCATTTAAAACGCTGTCGTTCTTGATATTTTGGCCACCGCTTCTGTTCCCTGGGCGTACGTACACGACTCCTTGCATAATACCGTCCGTTTCGAATAGATCTCGAATTGCAACGGCCACAACAAAATGATGAGCAACGTCCGAGAAGTCGTTCTTTTGCAGTACACAGCCAGAAGCGGCGAGGACCGGAGATGCCGAGCGGAACGCTCCCCGCTAGCAGACGACGCTCGCTCTCCTAGCGCAACTCGCAACGGCAGCGCCACCCGCCGCGGTGGCTCAGTGGCTAAGGCGTTGCGCTGTTGAGCACGAGGTCGCGGGTTCGATTCCCGGCCGCGGCGGCCGCTTTTCTGATGGAGGCGAAAAGCAAAAACGCCCGTGTGTACGAGATTTCGGCGCACGATAAAGATCCCCAGGTGGTCAAAATTAATCCGGAGCCCTCCACTACGGCGCGCCTCATCGCCTGCGTTGCGTCGGCGCGTTAAACCCCACAATCAATCAATCAACGGCAGCGCCGCGGTGGCGAGAGTCGCGGCCGGCCGCCTTCTCTCCATGGCCGCGGCGGGGAGATACGGAACTGAAAAAGAATCTATAAACGTTCGTTCATAGGGTGAGCCAGCTCTGTATGGGAATGTCGGTTTTTTTATCTCCGCCTTGCGCTATCCTTTGTTTCGCTTAGCCTTGGCATTTTTACACTTGCTTTTTCGCCCCTGAATTCGCTCAACCACGTCGGCCTTATCTCGCTCGCGCAAGGCGCGGGGGTGGCTATAAATAGCGCCTGACAGCATGAGTAAGGTGGCTGCACGGGTGTCGCGTAGCGCGCGGCGCTTGGCTGGCGAGAGCTCGGACGCCGTGGAAAGAAGGGGGCAAAACATAAGCGCTTCTTTATTTTAAAACTTTGTATTCCAGCTAAACGTTTACAAATGACGTGAGCACACGCTAAATATAGTAGTTTAAATAGGCTCTTAGCCCACCTATCGCGTGAGACCGTCTGCTAGGATGGCAGTTACCCGCACCCCGGTTGTGCGACACCTCGGTCATACGACGCTTTTTCGCGGTCCCTTGAAAGTCGTATTATCGGGGTTCCCCTGTATAACTTTCTTATCTCTGAGAGCTAAGAACGCCGATACATATTCTAGGTTGCTAGGTATGTACAAGAAAGCGCTGTATGCCCGGGTACACCAGGATCTCACCGGCATCATATCCGTCACGGAAATGACATCGCAATTGACATGCACTCTAAGAAGACGAGCAGTGCTGGGCACTCTGTCTAGGAGTAAAAACTTTTGTCCTATATTTCACTCCCTTTGGAAGCATTGGGCTACTCTTCCGAGGAGTAGCGCGTGGCAGCCAAACGAGAGGCCAAACACTCCTCGTGGGATTTACTTGCTGCTGTCGAAGCGGAGTACTTGAACCCTGTGTGGGAATTGCTATGCCATGTCCAAGGCAGCGTTCTGTCACTCCCTTTAGGCGTGAATAAGCTCTGTTGGTTTCGGCGTTCCCGGATACTGGAGACGGGTACTACTACTCTCTCTTGTAAAGCATCTCGTTACGCCTCAAGAGCGTTCTGCTATTCCCCGCGAGACAGCGTGTTTTCGCTCCGCCAGCTACTAGCCCCCCCCCCACCCCCCATTCCCACGATGGTACTATAGGCAGTTACAAGCAAACAAAACAGGACAAGCTATTTTGAAACATGGAAAAGAAGAAAAAACAAGGTCAGACTTTATTTTTCAAAAAATACTACAACAATCGGTTCATTCTGCAATTTTACACAAAAAAGCAATTTATTTTGAATTAAAATACCACACCATAAAAACGGTTCCTACTCCACATGCACACAGGAGACGTAGCGCCTATTTAGGATACATCCAAGAAAAATTCACAAATAAAAATGCAGCAAAGCAATTGATAACACTGAAATACAAACATTAAATTAAGACAACAAAAATGACATTAACACCCACAAATAAAAAGGTACTGGCATTAGCACGAAGACGTCAGTAGAATACAGCAGTGGGAAAATAGTTAACAGTATTAACATAAAACAAAGTGGCCTTAGTACCTCAGTGAGTGCTTCACATGGACTGGAAAGCCAACTCTTATTTAGGACACATCAAAAACATTTACAAATAAATTTTGCGAAACAAAAATCTTGGACTAAAACTATTCAGCGTGGATTACTATTAGCGCATTACAAGGTGCAATCAACACAAAGATACAAAGCCATTGACACGGCAACTTTGCAACAGATATATGTTGGTGGGACAATAGGAAACCGCAGAAAACATTCCCACTGGGTTTTTTAGGCGGGTGGTTCTCAAATGAGGATGCGCTAGTAAGATCTAAAAAAGGCATAACTTGGTATTAAAAACAAACACTCAGTGTTGTACACGTTCCTCCAAAATAGGAACGAAAGCTCGTTCCTCGTTCCTTGCCAATTTTGAAACGAGTTCCCGTTACAAGTTCCTTTATTGCGAAAGGAACGCGTTCCAGTTCCACTTCGAAAATTGGAACGTGTCGTTACATTAACGTTACAATTAGGATTTTAAATTAAAATATAGTGTCGGATAATCCTGGGTCGAAATTAAGTGAGACATTTAAAACTCACATCGAACTACGTATATTATACGAATATTAACACCACCGGCAGCAGATTATCTGGAGATAAATATAATCAAAAGCAACGCTCCTAGGCGAATTTTTTCAGGGAGCACCGGACAAACTCCAGATGGCTCGAGGACATTTTGGTGCAGGATATTTCGGTGCGGAAATTTCGGTGTACGGACATTTCGGTGTACGGACATTTCGGCGACCAAATTATCCGGTGCTTGCCTGTTTGCGACAGCCGTTATATTTTTATTTACGCTTAACGTGTGTTATGGACAATAATCTGGAGCAGAGAATTTATTTTTTTTTTATTGATGCCATGTGCCGATTGAAATCTTTGCAGGTATTTTTAGAAATTCTACATTTATATAATTTTGTTTAATACCTCTTCCTGGGGACACCTGTTATGCAGCCGATTGAATTCTTTAGCACACGTTTTTTTGTTCATTTATGACAGGTTGTTAATTTATATTCGCTCTTTTTTAGCTAAGACAATTACCCGTGTTTAAGATGGTCTACCGCCTCTTTTGTATTTTTTTACATTACACACCCTCAAATTACATAAATTACATGCACACTCTCAATATACAAAAAGTAACAAACATTAGCTAGCCCCCCAGAATGAAGAAAATCTTATGAAGAGTATTGCTGGGCTGCCTTGCTAAAATGAATTCGCGAACACTCGTCTAGGATATTGTCGGGGAGGAAAAACGGGCGTTTTGGAAAACAGCCGCAGGATCTAATGTCCTAAATGCTGATTAAGCGCGTACCGGTGGTGCATACATATTCCACCCATTGAGTTCGGGAAAGCCAACCTTCGTTTAATGTTTACAAGCCTACATTTACCACATTTTAATTCTTTGTTCTAGCGCCCCACCCCCCTCCCACCTCCCGCCTGTACGCTCGAATCTCGACCAGATTTCTTTTTCAGCCATATTATTTTCGGTTTCCCCTGAAAATCCTACTGGCGTGGTGGAGTTCACGATCTCCGAAGCGTCACCGCAGTGATTTTTTTGTTTTTTATTTAGAACATACCGCTAGCCTCTTATTGGTGGCTTTTGCAGGAATTGGGTGATACATTCAGAACAATGACATAGCACACTTCGCGTTTAAAACAGAGAAAAAGCTTTACATTCAGCATGGGCCCACGAAACCTCATAATGTGACACAAAAAGCCACCCAAAAAGCCGCTGAGAACACAATGGCCACTATCGTTTGCTGGCTACGACCTTCCGCGAGTCGCGGTCATATCGACGGCGCCCCCACTCCAGGAATCGCTCCTTCTGCGCCTTCAGTCGCCCCCTTGGGAATTAACTCATCAAGTCGCGCATATCTTGGACACCCCAGGTATACATCGCTTCCTCCCAATATAAGGAGCAAAAAAAATGAATAGGCTAGTGCGACGAGAGCGGCAACAGTCGCCTTCAAGTTTTCGAAGTCCAGTCGACGCAATAGTGAAGCACAAGCGACACCCCTCTCTCTCTACTTAGGGGGATGATTGCCGGCGGTCTCAGCCTTCCCCTCCCCTAAGTAACGCCACCGTAAGTGAGATCGTTGGTTTGTTAGTTTTAAGAAGAACTGACACCGAATGCAACTAAGGCGAGATTGATTGAGAGAATAATTAAAACGAAATGCACACACGCCTAATCGACCTCGTTTTTCTGTTGTTGTTTTTTCGCGGAAGTTTTGCTGGGGGGGGGGGGGGATAGACTAAAAGCAGCAGCGTCTTGCACCGTTGGATGAAGTGAAAGAAAAGCGCTTTGGTAACAATTAAAGTGTTAGGGTTATTCACATGAATGTTAAAATAACAAAATGGTTGAACAGATCCAAATTAACAACGTTAATTTTTACCATCTGCTACAGAAATTGGGTTTCACGTGGCAATGCTCCGCCAGGGTTTAGCGTTCGTTTCCACGAACGGCGGCGCAAGCACAAGTCTCGAACGTAAAATCATATCAAGTCACGAAATTACAATATTAAAGCTAAAAAATGTTCAAAGAATGCCTGGGATGATCCCACTCAAAATGTCTGGGCCAAGACGTCGTGCACCAAAATGTCCGTGCACAGAAATGTCCACACCGAAACGTCCTGGACCGAAATGTCCGACACCGAAATGTCCAGATCCCATTTGGCAGTCCGTTCGTTTCGTTGGCTACGTTGCTACCTGGTTGACCGGGACCGGTCTGCTCCTGAGCGCGCGGAAGGACGAGTAGGAAGGGTGCGGAGGCACGGACATGGCGAAGGCAGGCCCGCGGAACTAATCCCCCTACCGCGACGAATGCCCAAGTGCCCAGCCGCGTCCCGGTCAACCCAGTAACAACGCATGCGACAGAACGGACGGACTGCTAAAACTCTCTATTCTTTCCCCGCCAGAGAACAATTCTACCGGCCAGACGCGCATTCTGGCTTCCCCAGACAAACGATAAAGGGTGAAAAGCATTCTCGCGGCTACGCTATTCACCCGTCGAAAGCCGCGTAAGCAACCAGCATGAAAGCAAGCACAAGCTGCGGCCTGCTGCGTGGTTATTATTCTGCCTTTGACCTTCGAGGAAGCACGTACGGCTGAAGGGCGGGCAAACTGACCATCTTATAAGAAGAGAAACGCAGTAGCGCTTTGTGGATTCTTGTACTCGAGGCTTGGCATCAAAAACAGCCAAATCCCAGCGATGTAACGGCAGGAACGCCGTTCCTGCCGTTCCTTCAAAAACGTAACGAGTTACCGTTACAGTTCCACCGACCCTTAATGGAACGGTGGCGTTCCTCCGTTCCTCCAAAAAGGAACTAGTTCCAGGAACGCCGTTCCTTGTAACGCCGTTCCGTACAACACTGCTTGAGCCGAAGTAACGTCTACAGAAGCAAGAAGGTACGCTTCCCCTTTGAAACGTATTACACACTGAACAGCCAAAACACAGACAGCAGCAATGGGAACTCATCCACGATGTCAAAGGATGTGAGGAGAAGTGTCTTGAATGCGACGGCCACTCCTGCTGACGCCTCGGGGATCTCGTTGTCTAAAAAAAATAATAATAATAAAAAAAAACCTTCGGGCAAGTACCGTCTTCCCGTGGTTCCTACATAGGCAGAAAGACGGGGACAGCAAAGATAAGTTCTACAATGAAAAAAAAATTGATGAGTTTGACGACGTGATAGATTAGTTTTTGCGCCGAGAGAACGCATTGAACCCGTATTGGAATGCAACAGTGCTTGGCGCAGTCACCAGTGTACATGCGAATGTGCGGTGACCTTGGATGCAGCCACGCTCATTGTGCCACTTGGCCAATGTCATGTCAGACAGCGCGCCCTACAGCTGTCTGCCTACGCAATGCGCCCCAAACCCATTAGTGCTTACGTGTCCGGAGCTTCTATCGTTTACCCCGCTATCGTTCCCGGTATAAAAACATTTCACAAAATTTAAGTAAAGAGAACTCTTTTTGTAACGTTATAATCCCTGATTAATCTGCATAGGATTTTGCCCTCAGCCGACTGCAACGTACGGCCCATTATACGTTCACAAGTACAGCGTGAAAAAGTTGCTATGGGTCATATAGCTACTGTTTTCTTCATTCTCGAGTACGCTTCGTTGCATGCACGCTGCAGATCGCAACATCTGATGAGAACCAATAGGCTCGTTATTGAACGATCAGAACGCTCGAACATTAAACCACACGCAGCGACGGCGACAACGACACGAAAAAAGTAACGTAATGCGTACAACAAACACTGTGGGCGACAGCGACAAACGAAAAAAAAATAATGCATTGCTGCCAATGTCATTCGTCGTCATTGCTGCCGCTCGCTCGTGGGCTGCTTCTGGCCGGTATAAGCCCGCGAAGGCGACGGCCCGTCGCCTGCCGCAGTTGCCGCCGTCAGCGGCCTGTGTAAAAAAATTGTCTGTGTCGCCCACAATACCTGCTTGCCGTACCCAATGAGTGAGTTTTCTCGCGACGCTCATCGGCTTAGACGCATGTAGTTACCCCTTAAAGGGACACTGAAGTGATATGTAAACATTGCGGGATTACTAGCGCAAATTGTAGTCCGGAGTCCCCAGGCCATGTTTCGACCACTCTAGGCGCGTTTACGCGATTTTATTTAGTAGAAAAACTAATTCGAAAACGCTGTCCTCCTCTCTTTACGCTCGCCCATTTTCTGTGGCGTTTTCGTGTGACGTCAGGAGGGGATGAGCTGGCAATTGGCTGCGCCACGGCTGCGCTACTGCACGGCTCCCCGGCCGACAGAGTCAGTCGGCCCAGCGTTTCGTCCGCCGGCCGCCGGCGGGTCGTCGCAATCAAGGAGGTTAAAAAAAAAATTGCTTGGTCGCAATTCGTTCGCTTAGTTGAAACGAAGCCAGGACACGTTTGTGAATGGAAGAATGTGCCTTTCTTTACTTGGTTTGTTTGTACACTGTATCTAGCTCCAAGTCAAGGTCGCTTCACACAAGCGCTGCACATGCGACGCTTCGCTGACTGCCAGTAGGTAAATATAAGGCCTCTTGAAGGCGGGAGAAGAGTCAGCGAAGTCAATATAGGTACTAAGGAAATAAAATCAACTGATATTTCTACCGTACAGCGTAAAACTAGGGCGCGGGAAGCACTTCTTTGCGCTGGGCGAACAAGCACAGCGGTCAGCAGCACGACTACGCATCTGCGAACGCTCTTCCGTCTACGAAATGCAATTGCTAGACGTGAGCTACTGTGGAAACTCGGGCGACGCTTACTGCACGATCGCAGTACAACAAATAGTCACCTAAGCGGCTTGAAATGCCAAAACTAAATAAAAGTGTAAACCGGTTGTACAATATATACCTTATATTAGCAAGGCATTCGCGTCCCGGTCCGTGGCCTAGCGGTCTGGGGCGCCAGGAATTCACCGCAAATGTTTTGCGAGTCACGAGTTCGAATCCCCGCGGATACGTGCTTTTTTTTTTTGTAAGTTAACTTTTTTGTTTTCCGCCGATGTTTTCTATATTGAGTTCACCTTTTTGGGGGCCGCAACGTTCATGGCTACACGAACTAGTTCACAAAACGCGCGCAGGCTGGCACTGGCGCGCTAGCGAGTTCTCGTTGGCGTGCTGTTGCCATAAGCACCGACTGCTTGCAGGCAGTGGGCGCAGGCCAGAATGAACAGACCCTTGGCCTGGTGCGAACACGCTTTTTACGATACAGGCATGAGGGAGGCAAGCTCCAAATATGGGGGAAAAGCGCATGACATTTGGGCGTCTGCGGGTACGCGGAGGGCGTTCATGCACTGCGTAGGTCTCGGCTAGTGAATGCTACGACTACAAGCCGTCCTGGGAGGCTTACCTTGTGCATTTTACAGCCGACAACATGGCAGAAGCGCGGTACGATGATTACTGAGATATTGAGAATGCCCATCCAACAAAGCCATTGGTTATGTTCTACAGAACCGAAACCAAAACCGAAACTTGTGTGATTGCTAACCTTGGGCATCGTCCAATCACGGCGCCCCTCCTCTCAACGTCACAGCCTTAGTTGGTGCGGCCGCCGCAAACCGCGCATGGTAGTTTTTCTTCTGTCGGGCTTTGTAAAATAATTACCGATTTGTCAACTGGATAAACGATGAAAAGTGTGCTAATTTGAGCCAGTCTACGCAGTGCAAGCAAAAACGGGAGCTTGACAAATTCACTTCAGTGTCCCTTTAACAGAGCGGGGCGTTAGCCCCGAAAAGTCCTATCTCCGTCCATCCTGCCCTCAATCAAAACGCAAAAAACCTAAACCCTGTCAGGACAGCATTTCAGTCTGCTGCTGTACCCGCGGCGGTCACTAAAATTATTGTAATTTTAGTGACTTCCACGCGCTAGACGCGCTCCTATCACTCAGCCTATTGTACGCAATTCTTTGGAGCCGCGCAGGTAGTCACAGCTACTGCACGGCAGCCACTCTAACCCTAGCCGCCGAGCTAAGAATACAGGGTAGCGCTGCGACTACTCGCGCGACCGTGCTTCTTACCTGCGAAAACATTCGGCTAGGATACCAACACTTCACGAATCAAAGGGATTGAAACGGTGCAAGACTCGACGCGGTTTGCACACGGGTACAAAAGCCGCCCTTCAAATCTAAGCAACGGTCAAAATGAGTGACGAAAACATTAGGGCTAGCCGCTTCCGCGGACCGAAGCTAGAGAGCAACTCTGCTTCGCTAAATACACAAGATAAGAACACCAGGTTAACTAATGGCTTACCTCCACATCCCGCCAGCGTTTCTTCATCTGGTAGATAAATCCATGGTCGTCATCGCAAGATCCCAAGCTTAAGGCGCGAAGCCTGCAAAGGCAGCGACTGCACTCCGGCTGGCCCAGCTGCTTGCGCGCGCATTGCTACACAGTGCATATAGTTCCGGTATCGGCCCCTGCGCCGCCGCAGCCACCGCAGCTGTGATGTCCGTCCGGAATAAAAACTAGTTCCACGCATGAACGCACGCACGAACGAACTAATATACGGCTTGCTTACGTGTTCGTGATCTAACGCTGACGCACAGGCATGCAAGCAGTTAGCGAGCACGCGTCGCACTGCGTTCAAGCAAGTATGACGATAAGGGCAGGTCTAACTTCCCATGTGTTGGATGAAGCGTCTGTTTGAAAGTCCACTTCGTGCGTAGCACATGGTTTACAAAGCGCAGCCCTGTTGGCCCTGTGTTCCGCGCTGGCGGTACATCACGGTCTGGCGCGATCAGTCGTCGCTCGCCCGGTCCTTGCGGGTGCACCGCCTGTGTCGGTTTTCACCGTAGACGCGAGATCGCGTGGCGGAAAATCCGCCGTGGTAGTACGCCGTATCTTCGTCGGGCTGAGCTACGGAGAAGCGGCGTCCACCGCCGCGCCGCCGCCGCTGGGATGCCCTCAGTGTAATCGGCGTAATCGCTGAAATCGGCACGCAGTATTCTTTCCTCCGTGGTGCGCATCTTTTATGATGCATAGTCTGCCAACTTTTTAAATGTCGATAACTAAGCCATGACAGAGGAAAAAACAAAACAAAGAAACAAAACCAAATCGAGACGTGTTTTTTTTAGTTTTGTTAAGCTTGCTCCATTCATGTCACTGAACGCTGCGAGCATTCGTTACACGAATACATATTCTTGCACGTTTAGAATGCGCGGCGGAAGTACTCGGGCGCTTTTTACACAACTGCTTTATATAATATATACGTATGCAAATAAAACATCGCTGATGAGTTGGTGTGCGTAAATGGTAGGAGTGCATCTCCATGCTTACTCCCGCACTTGACAAGAATGAAATTGCAATTTTACTCTTCGTACTGGAGAGAGGAGACGATGTGCAGCTTTACTCTTCACTGGTGCGGAAGCGGAACTGGGGCTGCACTCCGCCGCGCACGAGAAGAGTACGCTGTCAGTTTTGCTCTTCCTCCTCATGGGAGCGAAAATTACATCCAACTCCCCGCAGCTTTCGAGGGGAGCGCACCAACGCTTGCAGGAGTACAATGACTGTTGGACTCTTCAACTACTCCCCCGATTTCTTAGAGTGTGGCTCTGCCCGGATTCGAGCCAGGAACGCTCTCGCCGCAACGGGAGGTACATAGCACTATGACTACTGTGCTATCAATTCAAGGGCAATTAGGTGTATGAACGCGCCCTATATCTTTCCCATTACTTTCTTTATTCAGATGATGCCGCCGGCTAGGAGAGGCGAAGCGAAGTAATTCATCATGACGCTAATGAGCGGCGATAGTTGGCTCCTTGATACCAACGTCTTCGTGCACGCGGGACGCGGGTGAATTGAGGTACCCTCCGCCACCTATAATTCGGTTTAGGTTTAGTTTTCGTTCGCATGGTTTTCAAGTAACTGTGGTTTCAGTCGGATTGACGCAATGTTCCGGAGCCTGCAATCCAGTTGCTAATGTTGATGTGTCTAACAGTGCCATACCGACGTAATATAAAAAGTGACGTGTAAGTTCATATGGATGCACAACAAACATTTAAATTCTCCTGTGAAGGTACATTTCTTTTTCGTATTTTACCGAGTCCTATGAAAGAGGCATCCACCACATTTTTTACATTATGAAATCTCAAAGTCACGAATTTTGCTCGACAGCCACGTTTCAGTGAGCACTATGATGCCAGCGGATGTTGAATCAATGAATGCACTTTATCTGATCTCGCTCATTAAGAATACTGCCGATGTTCGTGAAAACAACCGAAAGCATCTTGCTACGTACACATCCCCTCAAAAAGCTCTAATGGGAAAGATCACCCGATGTTGTAGAAGACGTAGAACTATTCAGACTTGCTTTAGGGCTCAAGGTGTTGGGTGTACTGTCGACAACACGGCCGGTATCGGGTTTGTAGGTGTAACATTTGCCACTAGAAAGTAATTTCTGATTGGATGCTTGCTACGGTTTGTGCCTTTTCAAAATCTCGCAACTATAAAAGGTTCCCGCATAAATTGGTTCTACATTTGTAGGTCACTCCTGTCTCTCTGTTTGTTTCATAAAACACTATGGAAAGCTGCACCAATCCCATTTTACCACGCATTCTCGGTTTGTGATGTCTCAAAGGCCAGTGAGGTTTGTTGATGGGGCGTCCGCACCTGCGTTTGCGCTTCTGGCATTTTCTTCGTGAATAGACGACTGCTGCTGTTGTGAATCATGTATTTGTATCCACAACTCCCCAATCTGCCGTCATGGCACAGACATGAACGCACGTGGCTGAATACAGTATGAATACATCAAAAAATTTCTGAAATGTGCTGATACCGGCTCGTAGAGGATACAAATGAACCGAGATATACTACTCGATACTAGTTACGATAGTATCTGAGCCAAGTAACAAACGCTGTTGATTTTGTCATAGAGCAGATGCGGCTACACTCTAAGAACTCGAGGAGTGCTGGGCACTCTGTCTAGGAGTAAAAACTTTTGTCCCATATTTCACTCCCTTTGGAAGCATTGGGCGACTCTTCCGAGGAGTAGCGCGTGGCGGCCGAACGAGAGGCGAAACACTCCCCGTGGGATTTACTTGCTGCTTTCGAAGCGGAGTACTTGAACCCTGTGTGGGAATTGCAATGCCATCTCCAAGGCAGCGTTCCGTCACTCCCTTTAGGCGTAAATAAGCTATATTGGCGGCGTTCCCGGATACTGCAGACGGGTACTACTACTCTCTCTTGGAAAGCATCTCGTTACGCCTCAAGAGCGTTCTGCTATTCCCCGCGAGGCAGCGTGCTTTCGCTACTAGACCCCCCCCCCCTTCCCCACGATGGTACTATAGGCAGTTACAAGCAAACAAAACAGGACAAGCTATTTTGAAACATGGAAAAGAAGAAAAAACCAGCCCAGACTTTATTTTTCAAAATACCACAACAATCGGTTCATTCTGCAATTTAACACAAAATGCAATTTATTGGGAATTAAAATATCACGGCATAAAAACGGTTCCTACTCCACATGCACACAGGAGACGTAGCGCCTATTTAGGATACATCCAAGAAAAATTCACAAATAAAAATGCAGCAAAGCAATTGAAAACACTGAAATACAAACATTAAATTATGACGATAAAAATGACATTAACATCCACAAATAAAAAGGTACCGGCATTAGCACGAAAAGCGTCAGTAGAAATACAGCAGTGGGAGAATAGTTAACAGTATTAACATAAAACAAAATGGCCTTAGTACCTCAGTGAGTGCTTCACATGGACTGGAAAAGCGAGCTCTTATTTAGCACACATAAAAAATATTTACAAATAAATTTTGCGAAAGAAAAATCTGGCACTAAAACAATTCAGCGTGGATTACTATTAACGCATTACAAGGTGCAATCAACACAAAGATACAAAGCCATTGACACGGCAACTTTGCAACAGATATATTTTGGTGGCACCATACGAAACCGCAGGAAACATTCCCACTGGGTTTTTTAGGCGGGTGGTTCTCAAATGAGGATGCGCTAGTAAGATTTAAAAAGGCATAACTTGGTATCAAAAACAAACACGTTCGAGCTGACTACTTCATAATGTTGGTGGCGGCCTTCAGAACAGTACCGACCAGGGCACCGTGCTTGAGCCAAAGTAACGTCTACAGAAGCAAGAAGGTGCGCTTCGCCTTTGAAGCGTATTACACAATGAACGGCCAAAACACAGACAGCAGCAATGGGAACCCATCCACGATGGCCAAGGGTGTGAGGAGAAGTGTCTTGAATGCGACGGCCGCTGCTGCTGACGCCTCAGGGATCTCTCCCTCTCTCTCAAAAAAAAAAAAAAATCTTCGGGCAAGTAGCGTCTTCCCGTGGTTCCTACATAGAAAGAAGGGGACAGCAAAGATAAGTTCTACAATGAAAAAAATATTAACGAGTTTGACAACGTTAAATGAAGTTTATTGGGTGATAGATTAGTTTTTGCGCCGAGAGCACGCACTGAACCCGTATTTGAATGCCATACTGCTTGGCGCAGTAACCAGTCTAGATGCGGATGTGGTGACCTTGGATGCCACCACGCTCATTGTACCACTTGGCCAATGTCATGTCAGACAGCGCGCCCTACAGCTGTCTGCCTACGCACTGCGCCCCAAACCCATTAGTGCTTACGTGTCCGTAGCTTCAACTGTTTACCCCGCTATCGTTCCCGGTATAAAAACATTGCACAAAATTTAAGGAAACATAACTCTTTTTTCCTGCAAAATATTCCCTGAATAATTTGCATTGGATTTTGTCCTCAGCCGACTGCAACGTAGGGCCAATTATATGTTCACAAGACTAGCGTGGAAAAGTTGCTAATGGGTCATATAGCTACTGTTTTCTTCATTCTCGAGTACGCTTCGTTGCATGCACGCTGCAGATCGCAACATTTGATGAGAACCAATAGGCTCGTTATTGAACAATCAGAACGCTCGAACGTTCGAGCGACGGCGACAACCGACGCGAAAAAAGTAATGTAATGGGTACAACAAACAGTGTGGGCGACAGCGACAAACGAAAAAAAGTAATGCATTGCTGCCAATGCCCTTTGTCGTCGTTGCTGCCGCTCGCTTGTGGGCTGCTTCTGTCCGGGAATAAACCCGCGATGGCGACGGCCCGTCGCCTGCCGCTGTCGCCGCCGTGAGCGGCCTGTGTAAAAAATTTTCGCTTGTCTGTGACGCACACAATACCTGTTTGCCGTACACACTGAGTGAGGTTTCTCGCGTCGCTCATCGCCTTAGACGCATGTAATTACCCCTTAACACTGCGGTGAGTACGCTCCGAAAAGTCCCATTTCCGTCCATCCTGCCCTCAAGCAAAACGTAAAAAAACTTGTCTGAACAGCATTTCAGTCTGCTGCTGTACGCGCGGCGGTCACTAAAATTATTGTAATTTAGTGACTACCACGCGCTAGACGCGCTCCTATCACTCAGCTTATTGTACGCAATTCTTTGGAGCCGCGCAGGTAGCCACAGCTACTGCACGGCCGCCACTCTAACCCTAGCCGCCGAGCTAAGAGTACAGCGTAGCGCTGCGACTACTCGCGTGACCATGCTTCCTACCTGCGAAAACATTCCGCAAGCATACCAACACTTCACGAATCAGAGGGATTGAAACCGTGCAAGAATCGACGCTGTTTGCACACGGGTACAAAAGCCGCCCTTCAAAACTGAGCAACGGTCAAAATCAGTCACGAAAACGTTAGGACTAACCGCTTCCGCGGACCGAAGTACCGAGAGTAACACTGCTTCGTTAAATACACAAGACAAGAATACGAGGTTAACTAATGGCTTACCTCTACTTCCCGCCAGCGTTCCTTCGTCCGGTAGATAAATCCAAAGTCGTAATAGCTGCGAAAGATCCCAAGCTCAAGGCGCGAAGCCTGCGACGGCCGCGGATACAGTCCGGCCATAGCGCGCGCATCGCTACACAGTGCGCATAGTTCCGAAATCGGCCTCAGCGCTGTCGCCGCTGTGATGTTCGTCCGAAAGAAAAACTAGTACCACGCACGCACGCACGCACGAATGAACGAATATACGACTTGCTCGCTTGTGCATGATGTCGCGCTGACGCTCAAGCGGCCAGCAGTTAGCCAACACGCGTCGTATACTGTGTCGAAGCAAGTATGACGATAAGGGCAGGTCCAACTTCCCATGTTGCACGAAGCGTCTGCTTGAAAGCCCACTTCGTTCGTAGCACATTGACATCACGGTCTGGCGCGGCCTGTAAGTCGCCCGTCCGGCCTTGGCGGGTTCACCGCCTGTGTAGGTTTTTGCAGAACACGCGCACTTCGTGGCTCGCTGAAGGTGCCTTTCTCACGCTTGCTCGGGCGGTTCGCGTTACCTGATCCCCCGATTGTATGACGCGTTACGTATCGTCATCCACGCCTGCGCCGCCGCGGGGGGAGGGGGGGGGGGGGTCATCATTTCTCTTTGCTTAACAAAGGCGCTTGAGTTCCAGCAACCGATCGGTGTGTACGCTTTTATCGTCGCTCGTCAGCCGACGAGATAGTTTTCACCGTAGAGGGTGTATTTGAGATGACCTCGCAGTGGTATCGCCAGTTCCTCACACTCCGATCTTGCAGATAGGCCCCATATTGCTGTTAATACCAGTTATGTATGCGGATTTCCTTTATTTAACCTAGTAAAAGCTATCGTATGTACATGCCTATCTCGGCGACACTAGCCACGGTTGTTGGGTCGGGTTCGTGTTGCGCTTGCAGCTTGAGCTATCAGAAGAGCGCGTACTTCACTTCTTGCAACACCATTTTTCTCAATCGATTTCAGATTTACAATCCGTTTTTTTTAGCTCGACTAGGCGCGGGACAAGCGTACGTCTATCAAACTCTTTCAAAGCGACCGTCTGCAGCGGTCCGTAGATTAGTTCGTTCGGTTTGCCGCCTGCCGCCACTGAACGCTGCGAGCAATCGTTACACGAATTCATATTCTTGCACGTTTAGAATGCGCGGCAGAAGTAATCGGGCGCTTTTTACACGACCGCTTTATATAATATATTCGTATGTAAATAAAACATCGCTGATGAGTTGGTGTGCCCAGATGGCAGGAGTGCATCTCCATGCTTACTCCCGCACTGGACAAGAATGAAATTGCAATTCTACTCTTCGTACTGGAGATGGGAGACGATGCGCAGGTTTACTCTTCACTGGTGCGGGAGCAGAACTGGGGCTGCACTCCGCCGCTCACGAGAAGAGTACGCGGTCAGTTTTGCTCTCCTCCTCATGGGGAGCGAGCATTGCATCCAACTCCCCGCAGCTTTCGAGGGGAGTCCACCAACGCTTGCAAGAGTACAATGACGGTTGGACTCTTCAACTGCTCCCCCGATTTCTTAGAGTGTATATTTTGATATTGACACCACAGTGAGGCGTACTTAGTGCCGCCCTCGGAGTGATAAAAGGTGAGGGTGCATGCTCGCCGAAAGAATGCAGCGACGGGCTGAAAGAACGCAGCGCCCTTAAAGCATGCACATTGAAATGGCCGTCATGACAGAAGCGACAGGCAGAAGTTATTGTGCTTCAACCTCTCTGGAGAGTACACTTTGTTAAGCTCGTGGTTCTCAACGAGAACGTCGGCAGTGCCTCACCTATTCCCATGCCCAGAGTGAAGTGCGGGCCCGCCAGGAACAGCATACTCCGCGCCTCTGGGATCTGTGAAAAAGCATACGCCCAAGAACCCTTGTACTCGCCGAAATCCAGGGTGCCGAACCGGAACCGGAAACAAAGCAAAAACTGGAACTGGACCCGAATTTTAGCCCAGAACCGGAACTGAACCGGAACAGTATTTTCTCCGCTATTTTGAAACTGAACCCGAACCGGAAGGAATCTAAGGAACCATTCCGAACCGGTTCCGGGGCTCCAAATCTGTAATTTATAGTTTTCGATTATGGTGCCCTACCTTGCGTCTGAAGATATTTTTACTACTCACCCTACAGCAACCCGAACAATTTTCCATAGTCTGTAATCCCACAATAACTCATCAGGCTGTCTTCTCAGTATTACCCTCAATTTAATGTAACGTTGTCCTATATACTACCACTTTGCGTTATATACTGCCCATGTCCGCCAATTTTCTTTTGCATTTAGAAATAGTAAAGTTAGAACGTATAATCCCCGGGACAATATCATGGATTATTCTTCATGGTTTCTACCTGCCTAATGTTTAATTTTGTGTCTATTTTTTATTGTGTTTTTAATTTGAATGCATCCCTGCCCCCTTTGGAAGGCCCTCAGGGACACCATAAACAATAAATCTATATCTTCCACTTATTCTACTTTGAATGGGCAGTTCCATACAAACAGCGGTGAGACATAAACATTCCTAGTTCTCTACGTCATTGGCACTTTCTCTTGTACAGCGCCGTTGTGTCCCTTCTGCTCTACAAGAGCATAACAATTGTAAAAAAAACGGGGCATTCTCATTTCGACTTTTAAAGTAGATGCGACAGGATTTCGATTCTCTACCTTAAAATTAAGGGGGGCATGGCAAATAAGTCCATTAATGCGAATTAGCGGGTAAACTGAGGTGGATTAGTGAGACGAGTGGATGAGCTAATCTCATTTAGTGAGATAAGTGTGTTGATTAATTTGGATTAGAGGAGTCAGCAGGTCGGTTAGGATGGATTAGAAGGTTGTTCCAACCACGATATCTTCGTGGTCCTTGGTACTTGTAAATTTTGCGGCGCTCTCCTTCTCGACCAATCAGGAAATTTAGTTGTGCAGAAAATAGCCGGAAATTTGTCATGTGATGACCACCTGAATGCTACAAAATGTCTTTCTTTATGCACATTTTGCGCTTTTACGTTGTTTCTAGCGTAAGATTGTCATCTCGAACCGAAGTTAATAAATAATTGCCTAATCCTTATTATATACTCATCGAACAGTTTTGAAGACAAGTTATAGAAAAATCTGCAGGAAGCAACTACACTGAAAAAAATGAGGAGGGATCTACTGGTTTGATGCGAAGGACATCCGATAGCATTCTTTAATACCTTCTCTTCCTTTTTGCTACAATTCTGCAGCCTTATACAGGTTCAGCACCTCAATCCGCGGTCACGGCCCCCTCCAAACCATGGAAGCGGCGATAGCACGTTCGCTTAGCCAAAGCGGCACCAACGTTTTCACACCAGACTCTAAGCAGGCGTGCCGCCACTTTGCAAACGGCTGATTGCATGTTACAATTCCAATAATCAATCAGAGACCACCAGCGAGACCAGACAGAATTGTATGTGCGCCAGCTCATAGCGGCACATCCGGCAACGAGGTCGCCTACCACTTGGCTCGAGATATGACGCGCCCAGCCAGCGCTGATCTAGCCGCACCAGAGCGCATCCATCCTCTAGTCACATGCCATGAAATTACGCAGCGATATAAGCTCTCCGTAGAAAGTTGTTGGGAAACCCGTATTCGATATTTCTCGGGTCGAACAGCCGTCGGCCGGGTGCCTTCCCTCATCGACGTTTGACGAACCGGTGTGTCGACGATGATGTCATGGCAAGCTATGCTGCCACTGGACAATACTCCTTGATGATGATGAAACACTCGATGATGAAACACTCAGGCCAGTTTTTTTCTACCTTGAAAACTCGGCACAGATTTCGCTTGGGAACCACGAACGTACGCTGACAACCTGAGAGTTATTCAAGACCTTGCTCTCGAAAACGTTCACGACTCTAGTACGCAAGGAACGGGCCGAGCAGCTGCGGCAGACACGCACGCAGAATCCCAATGAAAGCGTTCGATTGTTCGTTGAGGAGCTGAAGTGACTTTTTCATCGTGCGGACACGGAAATGAGTGAAGAAAAGAAACTAAAGTTTCTGATGCGAGGGGTAAAGCAAGAGCTCTTCGCATGCCTTGTCCGCAACTCCCCCCCCCCCCAAGACTGTGCCCGAATTTGCGTCTGAGGCGGCCGCGTTGGAGCAGGCGCTTGAAATACGAACGACGCTGATGATGATGGTTGGATGTTTATGGCGCAAGGCCAACTGGGGCAAAAAGCGCCAAAACAATAGTCATATATGAGGGGTGAAACCCTAAACACTAAGAAAAGTCAGCAAAAACAAAAGTAAAATCACAAAACGACAATGAGCATGGCTGGTGTAAAGGGCCAGGGAGTGATCACGGGTAGTATGAAATGAGGTCTAAAAATTGAACTTCTTCTAAATATTTAAAAACGCACTTGATAGAAAACATGGGATCGTCAGATAGGAAAAACGCTGGGTGTAGTGGGACGTGTAGTCTGTATAGCTGTGGGAAGTGTTTGCGTCGTGTTGTGTGAAGTGCTTTGCATTGGATGAGTATGTGAACTACGGATAGGGCCTCTCCACACCTGCCACACTGGGGTCTTGAAGACCCCGTGAGGAGATACGAGTGTGTGGCATGTGTGTGCCCTATCCGTAACCTAGCAAGGGCAACTTCTGTGTAACTGTTGCGTGTGTCAGTGGTGTATGGTCCCAAGCGTGGTTTTATAACGTGTAACTTGTTATCTGGTTTTTCACTCCAGTGTGCTTGCCATCTGTTGCGAAGTTGGTGTCTGATGTGTGGCTTCATGTCTGTGTATGGCACTGTTGCTATGTCCATTGTATTCAAGAGTGTAGCTGCAGTGGCCATTCGATCTGCGGTTTCGTTCCCGGCAATTCCAGAGTGCCCTTGAACCCAGCAGAAAGTTATTTGATGGTTTGATGCATGTGCAGACATGATAGCCTTCAAGCACTAGGGATAGCCTTCAAGCACTAGTGCTTGGGCGGCTTCCTCCTAGTTGTTTGTGTCACTGCCGCCTAGTGAGGAACCATGAAAGTATATCCGTTTTGTTCTAGAAGGACGAACGGGGTGAGAGGTGCAATGGTGAATATCAAGCATGCATGGAATGAATCCGAGATTTTTTGGGCTCATGATTGGGCTATAGCTGGGCTAGAGCTTGGACAAATGTGAAAACTATTTATGTCAGGTGCATGTTAGGAGTCGGCGCCGCGGCGGCTTAGTGGGAAAGGCGTTGTGCTGCTGAGCCCAAGGGCGTGGGTTCAGTCCGGCCATGGTGGCTGCTTTTTTCGTAAAGGCAAAAAGCAAAAACGCTCATGTCGAGATTTTGGCATATTTTAAACATCTTCAGGAGGCCAAAATTAATCCAGAGTAGTTTACTACGGCGTGCCTCATAGTCCAAGTGTAACTTTGGCGCATTAAACCCCACAATCAATCAAATCAATATTACCAGTTGAGAGGCAAAAAACACAATTCATTTGCAGCGCCTTGCTTTCTCTTGTTGCAAAAACTCATGCCCTCTGCCAATAAAGCTGCAAGTTGCTATAATGCCAATACCATCAAAGTACTCCTCGTAAAATCAAACGCACTTACAATCACAGCTAAAACAGTCAGCTTCCGACCGTTCTAGTGCCCTTTTCTACTTCTCCCTGTGATTGGCGCCATTAAAAAGAGAAAAGTGCTACACCCTTTCAGTTGTGCTTCTCCACCTGGAATGGCAGCTCGACACACAGCCCAATCTAGGCATTCTCGAGCTAAGGACACCTGTCGGTTACTTTATACAGAAAGCGCAAGCACATGAGCTTAGTGTAACAGGGATGGTGTAGTGGAAGAACCACGCAAGGCAGACCGAGGCCTTTGGTGCATGAAATGGGGCTGAAAGCTGTAATTGCGCGGAGCCTCCCAGATGATCGTAGTGATGTTAAATAAATGATTTGAGAGAGAGAAAGCTCAAATGAATACTGAAGACGTTAGCCCCACAAATCGCGTTGCTTGCTGCGTCAGATGGGGTGGACACAGTAAATGAAAAAAAAATGTTGATTGAGTACGTAGAAACAATGAATAAGAGGGAGAACAAAATAAATGAGGAACATTTGAAACAAAATGGCAGTAGTAGGAAAACAGATCTGAGGATCTCAAAGTTATAGAACCTCGACCAATCTAGAGCCTTTGTCCCTAGCGCTGTGTCAGCGTGACTGCCACAGTTCACAAAAGTGACCCAGTTCTGAAAAGTTTTTTCGTAGCAATCGCACAAGAGTTCGTTTCGCTGTTTCGTGTTCGGTTTCATGCTGCGTGCAGTAGCACAAGAAATGACACATGTTCTCTTTCATAGATTATGGGTTATATAGATTATAAACGCTTACGAAGAGGGTGTTGATTTTGTGGAGTGATTTTTGTAGTTTATTTTCTGATCTTCTGTTGTTGAATGAAGCTAGACCTTCAAGCAGGTGGACAAAAGGCTGAAAGTTGTTCCACATAAAATTTGAGTAGAAGAAAATGAGAAGTGAGAAAATGGTGTGCTCAAGCCTGGAAAACCTTAATGTCATTAGCGGTGGTCTTGAGCCCCACTGCCTTTGACACTTCTGAAACCTCTACCATGGTCGGTATACACCACTGGTGCAATTCTTTTTAAGTGTGACAGTATGACCGCGTGTTAAGCTTTATTGCACAACTTCCGCGTCATGCGAAAATTCAACAAAAAAGGGAATGCCATGCATTGAAGCTAGAAAGTTTATACGTCATGCGGCAGAGCCAACTTTTACTGCTCAATTATTCCCAAATTTTTAACACTTGAAAACATTGAGCACTTTGAACGATAAAAGTGCGCTGCAAATCGAATATAACCTTGCCTTTTTTTGTACGGACAAGAAAAGTGTTTTGGAGGCAATGATGCTGACAGATCGGTTGTGCGATGTGAGTGGTGCTAAGGTGAACATTGAAAAATCCAGAGGTTTTTGGAAGGGCTGGTGGGGTACGCAGTCACGCCAATATGGAGGCATAATATGGGACTCTGAAACAATACAGTACCTTGGGGTTCCTCTACATCAGATTCGGAACAGTGGACCTCATTGGTCTTCTGCACTTACTGTAGTGAAGCGTAAAACTCAGGTATGGATGGGGCGGGAGCTGTCTATATTTGCGCGTGCAGAACTGTGTACTGTATTTCTTGTCTCCAAACTTGTTTATGTTCTGCAGGTCCTTAGTTGTGCACAAAATAAGCATTTGATAGAGTGTTCGCTACCTTTGTATGGCGGTCCAGGTAGGAGCCCATGCGTCGCGATAACCTCTTCCTCCCGTTGAGGTCTGGTGGTGTTGGATTGGTGCATTTGTTTGTACACCAGCTCGTTTCGCGGTTCTTTTTTTTCAAAACTGCTGATCATCCGTTTTTATAGGTTTTTATTCAGCATAAATTGAGTGCTCATTTGCCTTGTTTATTTGCTCTAACCAACCCCGCGAATCCTAAGCCGCTTTGGGGCTTTCTGAAAGAGGTTGCTGACACTTTCAAGTTTCTTATTGTGCGTTTTTCTCTCGAGTATTTGTACGGTCTCTCTAGGAAAGAATTGACGGACATTTTAATTGAGAGTTTATTTCTAGTGCCCATTTACCGTCAACCATATCTGATGATTTTAGAGGACAGTGTGTTGAAGCGCGTCAAGAAAATGTGCATCCAAGCGGCTGCAAAAACTTTCTTTTTTAAGTTGCACACATCAACGTTGCCTGTTAAAACATGGCTCAATAGTAAAGGTGTATATGTGCCTTGGTCTGTTGACTGTAGTTTGTGTAACTAGCCGGAGACAATTGATCACTGTTTTGTTTTATGTCGGGATTCTATGTTTTTTTGGGATGTTCCGCAGCGGACTCTTAAAAAGGACATAGACATCACCCCCTACAGCATACGATTCCTGGCAGTGCCAAAGAACTGTTCCGTGCCATATGACCTTTTCGTGCTGATAGGATTGTTTACCTACAAAAATGTCGCATGATTGACCGCCATGCCGATGAACCTCGTGGAACTAAGTCAATTTGTCGCAAACAATGTGCGCTTGTGTACAGTATCTATGCGGCGCAATCGCAGCCGCCGGACTGGTTGCGTCTTCTTGAGGCGTGTGTGTGCCTGCCTGACTTTTAAAATGTGTTAGTGAATGTACCGTTATTGTAGTTAAGGTGGGACTTTAAGCTATTCGGGCTAGTTTTCTATGCAACAAAGAAAAAAAGAATAGCAAACAGTACTCGCAAAGTGTTGCAGAAATTTCCACGCCTCTATTTTATTTTCCTGTGTTTTGCGGGCAGATGAACAATGTTTGTAACACACAGCTAAGGACTTCTGTCACATTTAAAAAAAATTGCAGAAGAAGAAGTTTGGCCACAGTAGGTATCACCAACCTAGCAGGGGGAGAGAAATGTTCTTCGAAGACCTCCAAACCTATTCGGTCGGTTAAATATTTTAACCCGATTAATCAGCTGGCTTTATGCGCCCAGACCTATTAATTACATTTGTTAAAAGATCTTGACCCATGTAAATTTGTTCTCGGCACAAACTGTAGACGCTACAAACTGGCACTGTGCCCAAGGCAGGAGATTCTATTTTGATAATTCCGGTCTTCTCCTTTGCTTGCATGTGTTGGATATGGAACGAAGTGTACGTCGACAAGTACAGGAAAATCTTAAATCCTTTATTTAAAAAAACTCCATCAACCAAGGCGAGATTCGAACCCTCATCACTGCAGTAGTGTGGGCGCTTATATCACGCTCGTGACCACTCGACCAACGGGGAACCGGCGTTGTTACCTGTCTGTGATTTACTCATTCCGAACCAGTTTGGCCATAAAGCATCAGCCTTTGTGTTTTCGAATTTGACGTCATGTATCGTACAAGCGACCATTTCAAAAATAATGTTGCTAGAGCGTCACGGTATTTCGTGCCGTTAGCTGCAAACTTTTTTGTGTGCTTTACGTTACGCCGTACGTAGCCCAAACCTTTGGCCTAAAGTTCCCTCAGACGTAACTCTAGTTTTCAATTTTGGGTTACGTCGGACGTAGCTATAGAAACTGGCTTAAAGTTGGTCGGACGTAACCCTAGTTTTAAATTCTGGATTCCGTCGGACGTAGCTCTAGAAACTGGCTTAAAGTTCCGCCGGACGTAACCCTAGTTTTAAATTCTGGGTTCTGTCGGACGTAACTCTAGAAACTGGCTTCAAGTTCCGTCGGACGTAACTCTAGTTTTCAATTTCGGGTTCCGTGGGAGGTAACTCTAGACACTGCGTAAATTTTCGAGGAGACCATCAAACAAATGGATGAACATTAGAGGGAGGCGCTCCCTCGGAAGCCGATGTCGCTACACCACTTGATAAGGCACTTTCTAAACTCCCCAGAATTGTGGCAGGACTACCGACGCTTTGATCAGAAACTACGAGCAGCTAGGGATAGCAAAACTTATGGACAGTACGAGTGAAGCCGATGCCGTTTACTCCATGCTGCACTAGGCTGTTGCACGTTACTCTCACAAGCTTCAGGTGCTTTTTGACACCTCACCGCACAGTAACTCACCAAAATATTTCAACAACTTTGAAAACGGACTGAACCAGACCTCCGATTTAGTCAGTCTATAGGGCGTATGCAATGGACTTCGAACGCGTGGCGGTGCTATTTGCTAAACTGCACCGATGCCATCTGCACGGTCGCATTTTGCCGCATGGGCCGCGGTGTTCCTGATGCGAAACGTGGTTCGCAGTGTGGTGTTGCCAATAACGTTATGTGGACAATGTTTTTTACGAGCGATTTGTGGGTTTGCGAATGCCTTGTTACAAGTAGTAGTCAGCATTGTTTTCGCGTCAAAATTCCGGACTGCGCTATGCACGCTTGCTACAACCGCAGATCCGAAGCAGGCCGCATGACAAAAGCAAGCGTGTTGCTTTTTTTGCTGCTTCAAAGCAAAGGTTAGAGCAGTGCTTGACGACAGTCCGACTGCATGCGACGAATTTACAAAGAACTTATCGATAATGCATCCGTTTCATTTCAAGTGGAAACGGCGGGCCTTGAAGCTTTCACCTCACAGTTTGTCACATGCTTGAAACATTGCGCAGTGGTCTCTGCACCGCTGTCCACACCTGTCTAACCGTTGGACAGGTGCTGATAACGCAGTCCGCTTTGAACTATCGTGGTGTGATCCCCATGCATTGATTTTCTTTTTTTGGGGTTGCTTCAAAAGACCGTGTCTCGAGTTAGCAAAATTTCTCCACCCAATGCCGCTACGATATTTGATGTGGTGGCGGCGTGCGGGACGAGGCACTCGCGTTACCGAGTCACCCAGGCATGCTGCGCACTTGTTGGGGAGTACGAGAGAAGGTGAGGTGCTCTGGCAACAGTGTTCTGTTGTGTTGAACGTACGACTGTCCACTACCTAAGCTCCCAATGAAAGTGAGATATCCCGCACATGTTCTGGGTGGAAGCAATTGCGAGATATGTATATAAAATTGGGTGCAGCCACGTCAACAAAGATTCCACCGATAATTTTCAAGTGCCTTTCTTTCGGTATAGACGAGGCGGAAATTATAAGCTAAACAAGATTATGGAACACGCTTTGAATGCTTCAAAAACAGCGCCGAGACAAGCGATAAACAATACTGCTTTAGTTGGTCACTCCATAAGTTTCCATCTCTGCGCTGTTTTAAAGCAAAGCATTTTACCTCTACCCCCCAAGGGTTCTTTTCCGACCGTTGGTGTCACCAGAAAACTCCCGCGAACAAATAAAAGAATTTACTGCACTTCCAGGAATCGAACCTGGAACTAACAGAGTAACAAAGCAAGAGCCCGTTATCTTACCGATTGAGCTATGAGCCCACGCGGAGACGGAAAGAAAAGTGGTGCACTCACCAAGCACATCTACGGGTTTAACCCCTGCATTCTCGCTGATTGCCACGCGATAGCGATTAAGGGAAGCTCACACCATCCCATGGCATCTCACTTCTAGTACCCCTGTGTGCTAAAGCCTGTAGCTTCCACTACACACGTAAAATTCTCACCTCCTTGTCGTCCGCCCTCACGACAAACGACACCCCAAAGAACACATTCAAATACTCCTTGATGGCCAGGCCATCACTCCAAGCCCCAGCATCAAGATCCTGGGCCTACATCTTCAGACCACCACCAATAGTGACGGATCCTTGCAGCGCCTCAAACACACTATCAATAAAATCATACACATGATCAGGCGAGTTTACACCAAGAAGCGAGGCCTCAAGGAATCTGATACCTTTCGATTAGTTCAAGCTTTGGTCATCTTTAGAATCACTTACGTCAACCCCCTGCCTTCTTCTTGGCAAGGAGGACTTAGATGCTTTATATAATGATTAGAAAGGCGGTTGAGCAAGCCATTTCTCTTCCCATGAGTGCGTCCAGCGAAAGGTTGCTTAGCAAGGGGCTCTACAACACGGTGGAAGAGCGGTTAGAGAGCCATCTTTCTATCCAGAAGCACCGAATGAGCAGAACTGAGGCGGGTCGCAGCATCCTTCTACAGATTAGCTGGGCAGCACAGAATGCCAATCCGCTTGATATACTCCTGGACTTCTGGCGACAAGAAATAAAGATGCTCCCTTGGCTTTGAAATATAAACCCCTCACATGACGAAGGTCGCCGACAAGCACAGGCTCAAGCACTGAACAGCATCCTCGGTGGGCATCATGTAGTTATCTACACAGACGCCTCCCAACATTGAGGGCAGCAGTACGACATCATTGTGGCAACCTCCAGAACCAACCTTCTTGCGTGTGCCTCACTAGAGGCCGAAGAAATGACGGCAGCAGAAAAGGCAGCCATCGCCTTGGCTCTCACTCCAACAGGGGTTCGTAAAGTAGTCGCCGATTCCCAATCAGCCTACAAGAATAAGCAGTCAGGTTTGGTGTCCCGACCTGCACTGCGAGTGCTAAACACCACTCACGAAATGGTTCCATTCAGCTCATCTGGACACCAGCTCACGCTTCCATGGAGGGCCACGAATACGCCCACCAAGCCTGCACTTTCACCCTCGTGCTATGGAGCTGCACGGGGACAGTCACCCGCTTGTCTCGTTCAGGCACATAACTCAGCATTTTCGCCTTCTGAGACAGACCCTATCCTCGCCTTACCCTGACCTTTCCATAGAACATCAAACTAGCCTACGGCTTATTCGATCCGGCTCCTTCCCACACCCGACGCGTCTTCACTTAACGCACCCGAATCGCTAGGACGCTGGATGTAAATTTTGCTCAGAAGTAGGAACACTCTGCCACATAATCGGGGTGTGCGACTTTAGCCCTGAGCACCCTCCTCTCTTTGGGTTAGCCTCATCGGGTTAGCCTCAACTTGGGTTAGCCTCATCGATAAAGTACGCCGGCTACCTTAACACATCGTGTTACAAGCATGTGCACCCGCCGCGGTGGCTCAGTGGCTAAGGCGTTGCGCTGCTTAGCACGAGGTCGCGGGTTCGATTCCCGGCCGCGGCGGTCGCTTTTCTGATGGAGGCGAAAAGCAAAAACGCCCGTGTGTACGAGATTTCGGCGCACGATAAAGATCCCCAGGTGGTCAAAATTAATCCGGAGCCCTCCACTACGGCGCGCCTCATCGCCTGCGTTGCGTCGGCGCGTTAAACCCTACAATCAATCAATCAATTACAAGCATGTGCAAGGTCCGAGTGCAGCGGTGTGGTCATCCAGCGTCACCTCCATCCGCGTCATCCCTGCATGTTTGATTACACCGCCGCCATATGAGCGAACCACTGCGCAGCTGGGCTTCAGTGCTGGCGTCGGATGCATTCTGCTGAACACTCTGAAGAGCAGTAAATTTGCCTGTGATCCTGTGTCAATCTTCAGCGTGACTTGGATGTTTTGTACTTGCGCCTGAACGACGCAATGACGTTGACTTGTCACTCTTCTTACCTACACGTCGAGCACTTCGAAGTCGTCTTCATGCCTTCCCACCTCGTCAACTTGCGATGCGTTTTTGCAACATGTGGCGAAGCGTTTTTTTCGTTGGCATCTTCGGCATGTCGGTCCGTATGCAGGGCAGTTTCTTATAGCGTGCGTGCGCGCGCACTTCTGGCATTTACGGCTGCCTTGTCGATTTTCGCCTTGGCTCTGCTGAATGAGTCATAGGAAAGGACATTAGGTGCGTTCGTAGTATTGTTCACATCTCGGTTCGTAGCGCAGTGGGAAGAGCGCTACGTACCTCCCGTTGCGGCCAGAGAGTCGTGGGATCGAAGCCGGGCGCCGCCGCGTCAATGGCACTTTTTCTGGCGACGTGACTTCCATGACGGATATCACGTCAGCAAAATCTTTCTGTAGCCGGGCATAAAATAATTTCATGTTAAAAAGGGACAGGAGTTTTTGGTAAAATTTTAGATAAAAGACTCCCATTCATTCCCCAAATCAAGCAAATTAAACATAAATGCCTGAAAAGGATCATCGTTTTTAAAATAGTAGTGCTAAAGGTGCGGAGAAACAACTCATCTTGAGTGTTTTTACCAGATTAGTGGGGTCTTGCTTGGAATATGGGAGTGGTCTATGGGTCGAAAACAAAAAGAGTGCTCGAAATGCTGGAACCCTTGCTGCTGTTGAAACTTCGCCTTTCGTGTGGCGCATTCCGTATTAGCCCCGTTGAGAGCCTTTACGCAGAGTGTGACAGATGGTGCTTATCTTAAGAACATATGTTGGCTTGTTATACGCCTTTAAAATTTCATAAATGGATTAACCTCCCTTTAAACCTACTTTTGATGTTACATCCACATTGGAGAACCTTTTAAATTAAGTGCCTGAACTAGCTTTCTCCTTTTCTGATACGTGTAAAACATGCTGTACCGCACTTTTTCCACGATCGCAGGTTTGCCCTGAGCTATGCGACTTGTCATTCGTAAAACCTAAAGAAAATCGCGTTCCAAATAGTGCAATGATGTACCGCATCTTGTTTCGGTGCGGAAAATATCACTTTGCTGAATTTTATAGTTATGTGTCTAAAGCTGCCTCCACCGTATCCTGTTCTGCGCACGGTCTCAATTTTACTGCAAGTAGAACCATGAATAAGAACAACAGTATTTTTACGTTGGAGGCGTATGACATTTTTTAGCCGCAAGTAAGATCATAGAACATAATATCCCTAAGTCTGTAATTTATACAGACTCTTAGAGTTTGGTGCATGCATTGTCGTCGCCAAAGTCATCTAAAAAGTCATCAATCCTGTTCTAAAGACCATGATCTATGAATATGCCTGGAATGTTGAACAAACTGTGGTTTGGGTGAATGGCGACTCTGGAATAGCAGGTAATGAGACCGAGGATCAGACGTCCGCTGCTGATGCACTTTCAAATACAATGCACATACTAACAGTACCCTACACTGACTTCAAGTCACACATCAGAAAACACCTTCGCAATACATGGCATGCTGACTGGAATACACAAGCAGACAAATTACACTTAATAAAACCGAGCTTAGGACCATACACAACAGAAACACACAACAGATACACGAAAGTAACCTTGGTTAGATTGCAGATATGCCACACACATGTAACACACGCACACCTGATCACTGGATATTCAAGACCTGTGTGCAACACGTGCGGAGAATGCCTATCCTTCATTCACACACTTATTCGATGCAAGACTTCACACAACACGAAATAAACACTTTATGTAACTATACAGACGACAGATTCCACTCCACCCGGTACTCTTTCATGGAGATGATTCCACGGTCACTGTAAAATGCACTTTTAGGTTGTACCCCATATGAAATTTTTCTACCTCATTTATTATCAAGCGGAGTCACTACCTGGCCCTGTGCACCAGCCATCTTCATTTTATTTATTGTATTTTATATCTCATCTTGGTTAACAACTTTATTATCTATCTACTCATCTGTTAGCAAGTGTTTTTGGCACTCTTTGCTCTAGTTGCCCTTGCGCCCCAAAAATACATATCATCCATGTCCGTTGCAAAGAAATGTGTAGGAGCTGTGGTTTTATGTTATTTATTTTAAAACTGCGACTGGTACATAGAACTCCACAATATTGCGTTGTCTTCTAAACCACCAAGCGGTATTACGTTTGTCGCGGAATAATTCGAATGGATCAGGCGATATTCAACAAGCATACCACTTCCCTTCCACTACAAATCCATATATTGACAGCAGATAGACCGTTTATATATCTGTTACCCGGCTAACTACTTATGAGAAGCAAATTGTTCTCACCGCATGTTTTTTCCCGAGATGTCTACGGTAGATTGAAAAGTAAAGAGCGGCCGTGAGGCAGCTGACTTTCTTTCAAACTGTATTTTACTTACAAATTCGGCTGGCGAACTAGCCTATATATTGCTTCGCTGTAAAAAAAAATAGCTTCACTGTCTTCTTTCGCCAACAAAAATTGGCAGTACATGGGGAGAAAAACACGAAAGAATCGACAATACAATTCGAAATCTACGAAACGTCAGAAATACAACAGCGTAGTTTCTGCCTTCTATTTTACTGGCCTATGTCGGTTCTAGGAAACTATCGGTACGCGGACGGTTTGGCAACAAAACGTTTCAGTACCGGGCGTTTCCGGTTAGAAAGGAAATTCCGTTGTGTCCAGGATTGCCAAATTTGTAAACAAAATCACAACACAGTGAACAGTATAAACCAATTACACATGTGTTCATGTCATTATTCTTTTGCTCATAATTTTAAAACCCCATTATATTTTGAAAGAATTTACGCTGTCATTATTCATTTGGTTTGTGTATGGACCCTGTTTAATTTACATACATTCTTAACGCATTTACACTGAACATTCGTTGAAACATTTTCCTGAGTAGGAACAATCCTTTTCACGAAGCATATAACGTGCTCTTCAGTGATTCAAATGAGCCGAGATATCGCTTCGCTCCAGTTACGCTAGGCTACGTTGACTTATATAATTTCTGCGGAAAATGCTTTCTAGAACACCCATCATATAGGTGAAAATTAGGCGGCCTATGATTGCAGTTAGCGACAAACTATCAGAACGGCAGCGCTTAAGCGCTCCGCATTGGGGTGCTCGTTTCCACGGTTGGGGGCGATTTGGGCGGCTGCCGCTCAGGGCGGCCTCTTGCAGTCCTGGCTTGTTTTCCTTCTTTACACTCCCTGCAATGTCGAGCCGACACACTTTTCGGCGAACTTCACTTTCGTGAGTGACCTTGTGGGGTTAAAAGCGACACTAACCTCGGATAAGAATAAAACCGCTACCAAATTCAAACAAGGGCAATTTTCGGCAAAACGATGAAAACCACGAATGAGCAGTTCTTTCCAAAAGTATACCTGATGTCGGATGCAGGAAACATTACAGATAGCTTTGGATATTATTATAGACCCTTCCGTACGTTCGCCGACACCATAAACGACGATGAGGCCCGTACGGAAGCGTGCGGCGAGGTGCAACATTTCTATTAACGCGGTGTGCGCATCGCGTTATCAGAAGAAATCAACGCACAGAACAGACATGCACAATGCCAATACCGCCTTCCGCGCCGTTACGTTACAAAGCCTTTCTTGGCTTCTGCGGCGACAGTCAATTACGCAGCTTTTATCCCATATTCGGGAAAGTGGAAAAACTAGTTACTCAAACTAACGAAAAAAACTGCAGAAAAGTAGCTACAAAGAAACCAGTGAGAAACATGATCATACTTTTTCTGATTTGTCATATGAATTACTGGTGATAATGGGTGGCCAGAATAAAAAGCGAAATTATGAAATAATTTTGTGGCTATTGTTAGGCAAATAGATATTTTTTGGCAAGGCCATATAACCTTTCCATGGCCTAAAATACCTCAGAATTACAATTAACGTGCTTGCAACTCCCACGCGAAGAACCCGGGCTCATGCTGCTGCCTAAAACTCTCGCCCGAACTCGTTCTTCTACCGAACTGCCCTGTAGCAAAGCACCCCTGTCCCGAAAGGTCCTGTACCGGAAAGACCCCATAGACCCTGCCTAGATGGTCATGCTTCAGTGCGTACCCCGATCCACCCAAGGTCTTCTTCGCTTCTATGCACCAGTGCGTTGATGCGAACAGCAGGGGAGCCGTGTCGTATCGAAAATCGGAGGCCCTAGCACGGTGTTTTAGTTTTTAATACGCTGGTAATTGCTGATTCTCGCTCGGTCTGTCACCGTAGATGATCTGCTGCATCCTAGTGAAAAGCAGTAAGGAAGCCCTACAGATCCGTTATAGTCTCTGAACATGCGTGTGGCTGCGGGAGTTTTCTGAAGTCACGATGGCACAGCCAGAGCAGGTCTTGAACTTTTGCTCGTAAAGGGAGGGCCGCGATGAATGCGCGTTCTACAGGACACAGCACTTGGCGGCGGCATGAGCAACTTTAGGGCAAACGTGGCGCTCCTCACCACGGACAATAGCAACTGGAGGCACGTTTCTTGAGGTGCGCGGAGAGCATCGCGAAATCCCTTTTTCCCTTATCGCCGACTCAGCAAGCAGCCTGACATGTTGCTTCTACATAATGCTGTCAATGACAATCGCTCGCTGCCAGCACTTCCGTCGGCCCTTCCGGCGTCACCTGGTGGAGCTTTCTTGACATCGCAGGGAGCATAAATTCACGCAGCGCTCGTGGCCCTGTGCCGCTTTGTGTGATACGTACCAATACGGAAGATGTAGACACCAGCCCCAATGAAACGCCCACGATTTGCCACCTGTGAAGAAACGAAAGAAATCTCTTTACAGTTCGATACATTCTTGGCCAAAATTTAAGCACACCACTAATCAGATTGCCGAAACGGAACCGGAACCGAACAGAAAACCGGAACCGAAACTGAATTTTTGGCTGGAACCCAACCGAACCGAACCTATATTTTTTCGGCCATTACCGGAACGAATCGAAGGAACCGCTCCGAACCCTTTCCGGGGCTTCAAAACTATAATTTCTAGTTTTTCATTATGTAATTTCTAGTTTTGCATTATGGTTCTCTACCTTGGGTTTGAAGATATTCCAACACTTGCCCGACAGCCCCACCAATTGTCCCTGCCATCTTGTGAAGGCATTCGTGGGTATCATCAACAATAAATCCATCCGGTGGTTTAGTGGGATGAGTGCGTGAGCTCATGGGAATTAGTGCGATGAGTTAGTGGGCTGAATAATTTGGATTAGAGTAATTACCGGGTTGGTTAAGGTGGATTAGTCAGTCGGACCAAGTTGGAAATTTTTGGGTACCTTGGCATTTGGAAATTTCGGGGCGCTCTCCCTCTCGACCAATCCGGAAATTTACTTGCCCACAGAGTAGCCGGAAAGAGTTTAGGTGAAAACCACCCAACTACTACAAAATGTCTTTTCTTGTGCCCGTACTGCGCTCATGTTTTTTCTGGCGTAACATTGACATATCGCACAGAAGTTACTAAATAATTGCCTAATGCATATTTTATATTCACCCAAGGGTTCTCAAAACACGCATGTATAAGAGGAAAGACTGTTGGAAGCAGCTAAACTAAAAAAGAGCGATCAAATGGTTTGATGCGAGGGAAATCCGATGGCGTCCTTCAGTACGTTCTCTCCCTTTGTGCTGCAGTTCTCCATCCTTGGAGTACCAGTGACCGCTACTGCTGATTACGAGCCAACTCAGCTACTATCTTTGCTAGAACCCAATCTCTGTCGTCTGTCGTTCAAGTTTCATTAGCAAATTGCTATCGCCGGTGTTCCCCCTACGTCAGTGAGTCACTATAGCCAGTCGTTCCTTCTAGCCGGCCGTGGTAGCAGGTTGAAGGAAGGGGGGGGGGGGGGAATGAAATCCTTCAACATGCCCACTGCAACGCGTGACATGCGGAAGTTGACGCCGACGCGGGCAGTGGTCGGTTTTCGGCAGTGCTAAGGCACTAGTGTTAAGGCTCAAACGCCGTCTAAACTATAGTAAAAGTCATGGGCAAATGAAACGCGATCACAAAATGATGCACCAGAACACACAAATTTTCCCATGAAGGTCAAATTGACGTGTGGCCTAATAACATATACAAAGATGGGAAATATGGCTTTTTTTAATTGTGCGTGTTCTGGTTCATATTTTTGTGTTCCCGTTTCATTTGTCCGTGAATGTACTATTATGAGCAATATGAAAGGGAACACAGGAACGCGTGGAAAGCAGCGTCAAAACATACTCGGAGCGATACGCGAATGGCGCTGTGAAAAACAAAGGGGGAAAGGAGGGAGCTGTTCCACTAACTGTTGGCACTCCCACCACGCTGACATTTCTACAAAGCAGAAGTTTACGTCATTTCGCAGATATTATGGTATCTTCCGACAGCCGATAACACGCACGGCGGGAATGGGAACAGTTGTTAGAACGGCGTCCCCCTTTCCACTTTGTTTCTGACGACGCCCGCTGCGTATCACTGATAGCTGGGTCTGAGGGTGTTTTCTACGCGTTCATGTGTTCCCTTTCATATTGCTCATAATAGTACATGGAAAGCATAGCAGACCAACCAACTTTCTTTCCAACGGGAAATTTTTTGCCGCATAGGCGAAAGTACGTGTGCGTGTGCGCACGCGTGCGTGTGTAGACATTTTATGGTAACAAAAAAATGGGCCCATCTCCCCGCGAGGGGGACTCGAGTAAATGCGTCGCATAGGGGGTGAGTGTATTGCGTTAACGTTTAGTGTTTGGGTTGTTGGTGCTATCATGTGTACACCACGCAGCTATCACGCCGCTAGCACGCCGCTGAGTCGCCAATGCACGCCGCTGACGACGTAGTTTGAATGAGTCAAGGATATAAGGCGCGTTCGTACCCTTTGATTCTGTGTCGGTTTTGTGGCGCAGTGGGAAGAGCACCATGTACCTCGCGTTCCGCCCACAGGTAGTGAGTGCGTTGTATCAGCAGCTTCTTGACGTAGTTTGAATGAGTCAAGGATATAAGGCGTGTTCGTAGCCTTTCATTCTGTGTCGGCTTTGTGGCGCAGTTCCGCCACATACCTTGCGTTCCGCCACATACCTTGCGTTCCGCCCGCAGGGTCGTGGGATCGAAACCAGGCGCCGGTAACTGTTATTTCTTTTTATAGTGTAGGGGCAGGCTGGCTGCTGCGGACGCCGACGCACGGGTGACGTCGTGAGTTATACAAATGCTCTGCATTTAAAAGACGGCGAGCGTGCAAGCTCTCTGCTATCCACAAAAGTTGCCGCCCGCCAAAGATGCTGCCCTTATGCCAGTAAACTATCTGCCTGCCTGCCTTCTTGCCCGACAGCAAGAAGATGCTGGTGAGGATGCGTCGCTTGCACACGAGGGTCGGCCCGTCACGAGCCGGCATGGGGGAAGGGGGGGAGGGGGGGTGTAGGCGCGAAGCCGGCGGCACCAAAAAACAATGCAGTGCGGAGGGGTCACCTGCTGCTGAGTCGCCGGGCGGGGCAACGGGCAGCCTCCTTGCCAGAACATTCAGGGGAGTATGCCACAAGGGGAGATGCGGGGCGTCTGAGGCACCGGGGTGCTGCCACTGGCCAGGAGGCTACACGCCTGCCTGCCGGCAGACTGCGGCGAGGTTGCATTATTTGGAGACGAGCTGCGGCCCATCACTGGTCGGCGTGAGGAGTGGAGCGTAAGCCGGCTTCGCGGCCGATTCGTAGGGCTATTGTTTTAGAGCGCAGCTCTTAAGAGCCAGCTCCCGTCGTTTCGCGTCCTCACTCGGTGTCGGCCTCGAAGAAGGAAGAGGCCACCAAAGATAGAACCGGCAGGAAAGCGGAGGATGAAAGTATGGCGGAAGTGTGACAGAGAGGGCGGTATGTAGAGGCCGCGCAAGACATGGCGTCATGCGGCGACGCCTAACATGATAACTCCAGAGCACAGCGCGCGTCGTCGTTCCTTCGGTAATGACGCGACCACTTTCCTAGACGAGGCAGCTATGCGCCGTTGCTGAGAAGGCTTCAATTCGTGCCGTGCCCAAATTCCACATTATAAAGTATGGTGATCATCACCCTTTTTTTTCTAGAGAAAAACAGCTGCGGTGTATAAAACTGCTGGTTGATAAGCAAAGAATAAAACAAAATAAAATCTATAAATTACGAAAGTAAATTAAAAAAATAATCTCGCGGCCACAAGAGGAATGCTTTCACATTCAGCAGCCTTGAGTATCCCAGCGAAACATTTATTTCGCTTTAAATTGGTGTTCTATTCATGGACTTCCCAGGGAAAACATTTTGCAGTGGCTTTTACAGTCAAGTTGGCAAGTCAAAACATTTGCACAGAGTAGCCTACATTATGAACTTGTGTTATCCTCGTGTGACCGAAACGAGAACGCAGCATTAATAGAGAAAAAAACATAAAGAACACTCTTTTTTTTCTCCGAACCCGTTCGAACCCATTTGAACTGGTTGAAACCGGTACGAAATGGTGCTCCGGAACTGAACCCGAAAGACCTGATCCCGAACCCGAAAAAATTCCGGTTCGACACCCTCCCACTAACAAAGCATTGCTTGCGGGAATATTTTTCTAAATTATTGACTGCTTTGTGTTTGTTTTCTACTTGCTCCGTAACCCCTGAGACGAACCTGAGAAAAAATGCCGGTTCCGTTACGGTTCGGGTTTCGGTTAATTCATTTCGTTCAGGCTAAATTCTGGTTTGACTAAATCATGCACCGAACCGATTCCAGAAATGGTTCAGATTTGAATGACTAGCGAAGTGCGAAAAGCAATTTTGTTGCTAAAGTCCGCATAATACGTATATACAAGTGTTATTTATTTAAATACTGATTTTTCCAATAAACGTGGTTGAACATTAGCGCCAATATTAAACCATTGGTCTATATATCATGCAAAGCGTACGAGCCACTTCATCACCAAACCTCCATGTCGTCCCAGGGACTGCAGTCGCCGCCCGTTATCCGGAAGCCCAAAATTCGGACACGCTTGTTTATTCGGACACCTTCGCGGCTTGGCCACTTGTCACATATATTCACGACTGACAGTTCGCACGCCGCACAGCACGCGGTCACATTTTTCGGACTCCAGCTTCGGTGCTCTTGGAACTTTCGCCGCCGAATACCACCAGTGGACCAAGGTGTCATTAAGAACTTGAAGCTGCACTACCGATCGCGCCTTCTGAAGAATCGTATGCTGTTGTGGGTTGTTACGAATCGGCCAGCAACACGTGTTTTCCCGCATCAGCGACCACGTGGGAATCGACCATGTGCGCCCGCGCGTCGGTGAATCGTACTTTCGTGTCTCGCCATGCCGGGTCAGTCACCTCGCTTTGCAATGTGCCTCCGGCGGCTGCCAGCGCCACACCCTTCAGGCACCTGCGCGTCGGAGAATCCCGCCTTGACCTTCCCGGCTCAGACGTTTCGCTATCGGCACGATCAGCAGTTGATAGCGCGACCCCGGCACCTTTCAAGGACACTCTCTCCCCCCCTCTCGGACGCCATGTGGGACGAAGCCATGGGTGACTCACTAACTATGGACAGAGTGTGTGCGTGTCTGTGATTTCGTGGCGTGTTACTCTTGGGGGCGTTTTTTGGGTATAAAAGAAGCAGCACAAACGCTGATATTCATTCCTGTCGGAGCAGCGAATCCATGCGGTCGCTCTGCTCGTGTCCTGTATTGTAACCTCGCCCGTCAGGGCATTGTATGTTTTTTGGCTTCGGCTCATCTTTCGCCATGAAGTAAACAGTTACGTTATCCTACTGCTCTGGACTTCTTCACGGCTGCAACAGCGGCTGGCCGCTCGCTTCATACACGCTACCCATCGTATGTTGGAGGCCACGGAGAAAAGATCGGGTGCCCCCGCCCGGTCCCAACAACTGGTTGGCAGCGGTGGGATGACATCTTCACCTGGAGCCAGCGGTGCGAGACCCAACACCACGGACGTCAAGGCGGCTTCGGACTTCGCAGAATTCACGGCGGTCAAGGGTGAGTGCGGGACTTTTCTTCACTGAGTTTTACCAGGCTTCTGAGGATAGCTGGTAGGGCGTCTGTTTTTGTCGCGTGGGGCGTCCCGACCTAGACATCAGAGTGGCAGCAGCGTGCAGTCTGCGGCGACTGAGCGACCTACGTTGCGAATGTGTGACCTAATGCGACCCTACAAGGTAGGAGAAGACATCGGTCTTTTTTTTTTTTTTTGGTCAACTTCGAGCGTACGTGTGAGAGGGCTCAGTTTAGCCGAGACTTATTGCCGCAAAAGCTGCTTACGCTTTTGCCAGGTGAGGCATCCGACGTGATGGCCCGCTTGCCAAAAGAGGAGGCGGAGGACTACCAGAAAGTCAAGTCGAGCCTCCTGCGTAAGTACACGCTGTCAGCAGAGGCGTTTCGCCAGAAGTTCCGTGAAGCCGAGAAAGCTAGGGGCGAGTCGTACTCGGAGTTCGCCTACAAGCTGAAGGCAAATATGGAAGAGTGGCTCAAAGAGGCAGAGGCTTTCGGAGAGCACGACAAGGTAGTTGAGTGCTTCGGTCTTGAGCAGTTTTACCGCCGTCTACCAGAGAACCTGAGACTCTGGATGCAAGATAGGCCAGGGGTAAGTACTGTGGATCAGGAGGCTGAACAAGCCGACGAGTTCGTCGCACGTCGAGGTGCGCAGGGGCCGAAAGACGGCCAAAAAGAGTTCAGGCCAAGGCCTGATAAGTTAGGGCCGAAAGGCAGAGCTCCCCGGGAAGACGGTGGAGCAAGGGATGTCGTTCTCGTGGATAGAGAAACTGGCCACGATAACGAAGAGAGAGCAGCAGACGCTGAGGAGCAGCGCAGAAAGAAAGCTTTCGAAGCGCGCAGACAGGCTGCGTGTGACAACTGCGGCGAGACGGGACATTTCGCTGCCAGTTGTAAGAAAGGAAAACTAGTCTTTCACGTACTAGATCAGAGTGAGGACAGCAGGCAGTTTCTAGAGCCGTACGTACGGGAGCTAGTCGTCAATGGTAAACCGTGCCGAGTTCTTCGTGACCCCGCGGCGACGGTAGACTCCACCCTTCGTACGTTGAACCGGATCAGCTAACTGGGCAGTGTGTTTGGGTGAAGCCAGCCGTGGGTGCACGAAACGTTCGTCTGCCGATTGCTAAGGTCAGCATCGGAGGTCCGTTTGGTGAACTTGTGACGCAGGCAGCAGTATCCCCACAACTACTTCCGGAGTACAAGTACCTATTCTCGAACAGGTCAGATCAGCTGTTAAGGGAAAAGGGGTACAATTTTGAGAAACTGCCGAGGAAAGAATCAGCGGGGCTCGCTGCGAAGAGCTCGAGTAACGATAGGGTCGCCACCTCTGTGAGGAACGGCGAAACTCAGACAGAAAGCGATGATTGGGTATTTCCAGAGGCTCAAGACGGAGGGCAGCGTAAGTACACTGTGTGTAAGGCCCCTACGATGAGCGGAGATGTTTCATCGCCATCTTCGAAGTGCGCTAGTTCACGGGAATCCTTGAAAACGGCTGTCGACCCGAACGCGCGCAGTTCGCGGGCAACTGAGCCGTCTTTTGAGACAGGGCAGCCTAGGGGTAATGTGGTTCTGGCAGGAAGGAAGGAGAACGGAAACACGCTTCAGTCTTCGCGTACTGAGGCTGTCGCTGAAAGCGCGAGGGACGACGAGGTAGTGACTGTAGGGAACTACAAGGTGTCTAAAGAGCTCGTCGTGCCCGTTTCACTCCCCGCTGATGCTCCCGACGATAGGCCAACATCGGCTGAGCTAGTTAAGGTTCCGGTGTCGCCTGTGGCTGAACCGAAGTCGGGAACCGACCAGCCTAGAGGAGAGAACGCAAACGCGTTCCGGCGTTTGCTTGCCGAACGCGTTCGTAAAAAGGCGAGCAACGAGGGGGTAGCAAAAACTTCAGCGCGTGTTTCAGTGCGAGCAAAGCCGTGAGCTCGCATCGCGCCGAGGGAACGCCGTCTAGAAGCAGTGCGCGCATAACGTATGAACGGGGGAAAATCCCGCTCGCTCCTGCGCGCGCTCGACCTTTGTCGAACAAGACGACCGGTGTCATTTCACGCGGTCACAGCAGCGTTGAGAGAACGGCTGCAACTAAAGTGCGATACAGAAAGGGAAAAGCTCAAGGCATTGACGAGAGCTCAAATCGCAGCTCTCGGCGCGAGAAGTGGCCTGTTGACGCCTGACTGTCTCAAGTTCATTGTTTTTCCTGAAGCAGGTTTCGCCCTTTACGATTACGTTTATTTTTGTGTAGGACATTTCCAATCACGCGAAATGTCACCTTTCAGGTTTGTGCACTTGTCTAAAGTACTGCTGGGCTAAGATATAACTAGTGTAGTTAGTTATTAGCGTATTTTTTTTCGCAACAAAAAGCCTGGTAGATCTTCAGTGTGGATTTCTCTTCGCACTTGCCGGCGATGCGGTTGTGTCTTGCTGTGTTGTTCTGTTGCTTGCCTGACCAATCCAGAGACGTTCTTGGGGAGCCACTTCTCGTCCAGTGATCGGCCCTGTGAAGCTCCAGCACGGTGTCGTACAGCCCAGGCCTGGAGTCGAGCGTCTGCTGAGCACTTCACTGCGAAAGCATCCCTCCGGACAACGGTTGAAGACCCTTATCCATCGGGATCTCGGACCCCCGGCGGAGAAGCTGTTACGAATCGGCCAGCAACACGTGTTTTCCCGCATCAGCGACCACGTGGGAATCGACCATGTGCGCCCGCGTGTCGGTGAATCGTACTTTCGTGTCTCGCCATGCCGGGTCAGTCACCTCGCTTTGCAATGTGCCTCCGGCGGCTGCCAGCGCCACACCCTTCAGGCACCTGCGCGTCGGAGAATCCCGCCTTGACCTTCCCGGCTCAGACGTTTCGCTATCGGCACGATCAGCAGTTGATAGCGCGACCCCGGCACCTTTCAAGGACACTCTCTCCCCCCCTCTCGGACGCCATGTGGGACGAAGCCATGGGTGACTCACTAACTATGGACAGAGTGTGTGCGTGTCTCTGATTTCGTGGCGTGTTACTCTTGGGGGCGTTTTTTTTGGGGTATAAAAGAAGCAGCACAAACGCTGATATTCATTCCTGTCGGAGCAGCGAATCCATGCGGTCGCTCTGCTCGTGTCCTGTATTGTAACCTCGCCCGTCAGGGCATTGTATGTTTTTTGGCTTCGGCTCACCTTTCGCCATGAAGTAAACAGTTACGTTATCCTACTGCTCTGGACTTCTTCACGGCTGCAACAGCGGCTGGCCGCTCGCTTCATACACGCTACCCATCGTATGTTGGAGGCCACAGAGAAAAGATCGGGTGCCCCCGCCCGGTCCCAACAGGGTGCACAGTGACAAAAGCTACGTTGTGGCTGGGCTGTCTGGCTATCGGCATTCTGTCTGATGCTTGGAGGGCAATAACACAGGGCATGATCCGCAACTGCTTTGTGGTTCGCAGTGAGGACGAGGATAGTGACACAGTTCATAACCCCTCAGCTGAGCTGCTGCCTGCCGCAGCATCCAACATTTTCGATGACCTCCATGCTAGCAGTGTCGATGTTGGAGTGGCTACGTTTGAAGATTTCACCAAAATCGATAGCGCCATCCTCCTACGTGCCGAGGTGGATGATGACGAAATCATACGCTGGGTCCTCGAACCGGCGCAGGTTGACCGCAACACCGATGATGGCGTGCCACCAACGCCAGAGGCATCAAATACTGAGCTAGCGCGAGCCTTTACAGTGTTATTGTCTGTCTACAGTGACGCACAAACGCTAGCGGAAATGTAGGTTGACTTATCGCGCGTGGGTACAGACGTGCATACATTTGCCAACCGTTGGGCCAATGAGGTTTTTTTTCAGTGAAACCTTTTTTTCGGACTCCCGATTATTTGAACTTATCGGCGGTTCCCGTCGAATCTGAAAAAAAAAAACGGTCCGCGACTGTACATAAAGCCCCCGCTAAGAGACATTATAGTGAGATTTATTGGTGCCACTTGAAGAGTTTTATTGTACCTTGTTTAAAGCTAAAAAAAGTGTTAACAGAATACTAACAATGTTTTATATATTTCCTTTTTACGTCGCTGTTGACGTTGTGTAGCAAAAAAAATTTGAATGTTTTACAGTGTTCCTGTTCTTTTCAGGTGAGAATAACGTCATTGAGGCCGTAATACAGCTGAGGGAGCTACAAAAGTTGTTCCGTTAAACGAGGATGAGATTTTTTTCACAGTCGACTAAAGCGTCGAACACATGAGAGGGAAATCCCGCGTCTCCGCACGCATCTCTGCCGGGAGAACCGGTTTGACTGCCGGATGCAGCGCCGCACCGGCCGCTCCCCCGCATACAACCTACTACGCGCCACGTCGGAAACTGGATCGCACGGGCAGTCATGTGTCCTCCACTTTATCCTCCCAAGCCAAGCGTGTAAGGAGACGCAGCAGAGAAGTATTGCCGACCACGGGCTGCACCACTTCAGTTCATGTGCAGCTTTCCCGCTCATGGCAGTCCATTCAACAGCGATTAATCTGTAGTTATTTAGCGTAATGTAAAGTTCTTTCGCGCTGCTAATATTGGGGGTGAAAACTTGCTTTGCGCACAGTTTCAAGTCTTGCACGTTTTGCGGCTAGGTTCCTGAGCCATGGAAACTATCCCATAGAAATGCATGGGGAGTAAAATTTGATCGCGAATTACACATAAACTATTCAGAATCCTGAAAACTTCTTCTAGTGTTTCTATCTTCGCGTTGAATTCTTGCTTTGTGCCAAATATCACTTTCCTGAAGTATTTTTCCTAGGTTCCTGCGAGGTTAGAATTTTGAGCGGGAAAGCTGGGTATGATCAGGCCTCCTATCACATTAACCAAGAGGGAATGCTGCCCGAATCCCGGTATCAAAACAATCTACAAAGAGATTCTACGTAAAGCGCGCACTCCCGCACGCACAACATAGAGTTCCACACCACTGTGAAGAGCAGCTTTCCCTGTAGAGGAGACTATAGTATTAAGGAAGACTCTCGTGGCAACAATTCAACTCCAGCGTCTAGTGCTCAACGCCGCCGGGCCACCTCTCACTCAGAAGGAATACAATGAAGGCTCGGAAAAGTTTGGGGGATATGAGGGGTTGGTTCCTCGGGGCGACCTAGCCACTACTCCGGCGTAGACCACCACGCTAGCTCCCGGCATGTCAACCACGCGGGTTCCCGAGCCTACGGCAGCCCAGAGAGGTTCGCCGATACGAGAACACTGTAGACAGTAGTGCCGAAGCACCGCCGTTTATGTGGGGAATCCCAAAGCATGCGAGCGCAGGGCTCGACGGCGTTCACGAATCACGCCGTCCGGGTCGTGACCGCGAACGGGAGGCTGGCACTCAAGCCGCGCGTCAAACAAAGTTCCCACCTGGGATGCATGTATCCGCCACCACCGCGATGTTCAGCCGATCCCTTCCCCAGTGAGCAAGAATAGGTCAGGGATACTCAGCGATTATCGCAAAGGCTCATGGGTAAGTCGTCTGCTTCTGGCACTTCCCGTTCGAAGCCCCCGAGCAGCTGCGGCTTGTATCGGGCCGTCGCCGTGATAAACTGCGTGCCTTGTTTGGTCCTGTGTAATCTCTTGCAATCAACGCTTCGTACGGTCAGCGCGGGATAAGTATATTCATCGGCACATGACCGGAGACGGTAAGCACCTGCTGTTTTATCAGCCAATCACAGTAACTACTCGATGTGCACACTTTCGGCAAAGCTTGCTCCCAGCTTGCATGCTGCGCCTCTGATTGCTCTTTTTATTTGGCGTTGTGCATTTAGTTTTCTCTGACGCCGTGATTCGTGCGTGTTTTACGTGGCAGACAGCGAGGGTAGTGGCTGCTTTAAGCAATATCTACTTTCAATGCTTTGGTGATGCAGCTGCTGATAACGTGCATGATCAGTTGGGACACCGTAGAGTTGTGCTAATTATGCCTAGTGCACACTATAATAAGGGCAAAAAACAATCATAACAATCTTATTATAAGGTTTAATGCGCCGACGCTACACCGGCGATGAGGCGTGCCGTAGTGGAAGACTCCTGATGAATTTTGACCACCTGGGGTCTTTAATGTGCGCTGAGATCTCGAGCACACGGGCGTTCTTTCTTTTCGCCTCCAGCCGAAGAGCGGCCACCCGAAAAAATAATTTACGGTAAAAGTGTTTGTCAACCCGATCTTATGTTTGGCGATCGATCGCAACCCCGTCATTTTACAACCACGGTTAAAACAGAGCCCATTAAACAGTTGTAAGGCACAGGTAAACAAGCCTTTATACAGCCTTCGTGTCATTTTACTTGCTGTTTCCAGAGGCAATCGGCCAATTTTTTTGTTTTTGTTGTCCTGCTGCTGTGTGCGAACCTCACGCTTGACTCAACGTGTGCACAAGTTAAACACGCCCCGTGTAATAAGCTCATTAACGAACATGTTTCACTTACTGCACCTTGCTACCTTTAAGAAAAGCTACCTTTAAGCATAGTGTTAATGGGAATTTTTAATAGCAGTGCCGGCTATTGCACTGCATGACACAACTTCAACACCACACGAAGGTAGTGGTTGATAAAAAATGATGAAAGCTGATTGCTGTCCTCTTCATCACAACACACATTGGCCACTCTGCTATGGCTATGATAGACCGGCAAC
The DNA here is from genome assembly GCF_048455015.1 of Haemaphysalis longicornis. Classification (NCBI taxonomy): domain Eukaryota; kingdom Metazoa; phylum Arthropoda; class Arachnida; order Ixodida; family Ixodidae; genus Haemaphysalis; species Haemaphysalis longicornis. The sequence goes on from NW_027526203.1 coordinate 486,091,491, forward strand.
TCTCAACTACAAGGATGTGAAGTGTGCATGCAGCACAGGCCTATCCTTATTCAAAGGCGCAACTGCCCGCATTTGATGGTTCCAGGTGCAGCGATGTCTTAAAACCTGGACAGACGGGAGCTGCTGGACTACGAGCAAGGGGAGCACTTGTGACCTGCCATTACATATGCCTCTGTGACCAACTACTTTTTGCACAACCCGTGCCACGATGGCGAGGCTACAAAAGCCTACAAGTCCACTGATGCATATCAGTACGTCAAATCAGGTATGTGCCTACCAGCCGCTGAACAGTGTGCAGTAATGAGGTTTTCTTACTGTGCAATAGTGGAAATCTTGAGTGAAGCTGGCATTTTATTCCACATAAATTGGCTTTTTGACATGTGGAGACATTCTGAAGGAAATGCAAAGATCTGTATGCACCCAAAATCTGTACACGGTTTCTCTCTCTTATGAAAACAAAATGTTTGTGCAGGCAAGGTGCACAACCTGCGGACGGAGAAACCACGGACTTGCCTGTGCATCCTGAATGGCTATGTTTACCCTTTACAGAAGTCAGGCCCTGTGTATAAATGCTGGGTGCTGGCAACTGAGGAAGGGGAAATTCAGGATGCAAGATGCACATGCATGGCAGGGTAAGCATCATTCGTAGTGTACAGTCGCGTGCCATTTGAAGGTAATCGCGCCAGCGTCGATCGACCACGACGATAACGCCCCCGCGCGGCTTGTTTTGATACGCCTGGGTCCTTGTTGACGCATTCTTCTCTCCCTCGGACACTGTTTATTCAAGCGGCCATCACTTCCACGGCAAAATAAGTAATTGATTTGATTGATTGTGGGGTTTAACGCACCGACGCAACGCAGGCGATGAGGCGGGCCGTAGTGTAGGGCTCCGGATTAATTTTGAACACCTAGGGATCTTTAACGTGGGCCGAAATCTCGAACACACGGGCGTTTTCGCTTTCGCCTCCATGAGGCAAGCGGCCGCAGCGGCCGGGAATCGAACCCGCGACCTCGTGCTCAGGCAACGCCTTAGCCACCGAACCACCGTGGTGGGTTCGGCAAAATAAGTAACTCCTTCCACTGTTTTTATCGCGCACGCAGCAACGGCATCCCTGTTGTTGTACCTTACAGCAGTTTTCGAAAAGGTGCACCCAAGCACATTGTCAGGAAATAGTGGGCATTTATAACAATGGGTGCAATCGCTCCTCACGGTAACCAAGCAGAAAGCCCACACGCGATTCCAACCACACAAAATTAGCACAAAGCGGAAAGGGTGGTTCACTAGCCATGGGAGTGATGACGGCTTGAAGGAACAGCGACCGAGGAATGCATAAACGGGTCCAAGGCGCGCCTAGAACTGTCGCGCGGAGACGTTCTCTTTATCGACCGAAGCTCGTGCAATAACCTTCAAACCACACGCGACTGTACACTGCAGCTCAACTATGAAGATGTGTCACATCTGCCCACTTGCACTGACTGGAGGGACGACGCCCCCTTCCAGTGTGCCTGCTGGAGCTGTGATGGGCAAATGTGGCTATTGTTTTCTTGCTAGGCCGGTCGTCAGCCTGTGCAGAGTGCACATTCGATGAGGTTATGGAAACAAGAAAGTTTAGGTGGGGCCAGGGTGGGCTAAAACAGTGCATTTATTAATTATCTCCAGAATGGGCATGGATAACGCAAGCAGAGAAAACAGTACATATTAGGCTAACATGGACATTCAGACAACCAGCAAAAGATGTGCAACAAAGAAGAAAAGGAACAAATAAATGCGATTGAGTGTATGAGTAATAAGACTATCTACAAATACTGCTGTCTCATGGCCAAAAGCCTGAGGAGTGGGTACACAAATTCAAAACCAAACAGTGGAAATAATTGTGTAGCTAACGCGTCCTAAATTCAACAGTGCTTAATCTAGTCAAAGCAGAATCAAGTTTGTTCAAGCTCCACCAAGCGTGGGAAAAAATTGAAGCAATCTAACCGACAACTGAAGGGTACAATATTTAAAGCATCTCAGCTATGCAGTGCGTCCACTGGTGTGTTAGTAGAAGATAAAAGGGCTTGAACGCAGGTCATTTGTGTACAAGCTTGGGCAACGCTCTCTCATGTACAGTGGTGTTGTAGTGAATCAAGTGACAACAATGAGTATGCGGACATAAGGAAAAGTCTCTATCATAATGAATAAATATGAACTGTATGCCCTTTTTTGTACAGATGCCAACCTATTTCAATCTTGCACAAGATGATGCGACAAAATTACCGAGGCGTACTCAAGCATGGGTCTCACTGAAGTCTTGTATGCAAATTGCTTGCAGTCTTTTGACAAATTTACTATATGATTTCCAAGTTTACATGAGCTAGGGTTACAACCGAGACTGAGAAACTTTTTTATTCAAGAAAGTCACAGCTACGGTGTCGTTGTAAGGTATGGGTAATTGCCATTCTGTCACTGCAATTGCAAAATCGCAATAATACATATGTAACTGCTGACTGGTCTGGGAAGTAGAAACAGAGGTGCAGAACACACCATCATCCGCATATCAATGTGTGTTTACAAGTGTTCCAGAGAAGGCTTCACCATCATCATAATATAATAACTAAGAGAGGCCTGAGCATATATCCTTGTGGTCCACGAGACATTGTTTCAATGCCAGACGACTGTACATGGTTGCAAATAATGCAGAATTCAATGAAGTCATTTTGAGTCGTTTAAAAAGGCACTCAGATGCCACAGACAAAATCAACACAGAACATCTCAAAGGCTCAATTCGGACTCCTTCGAAAACACAGGATCAAACTGTCCTCCCCTGCGCGCGGTGGATTCCCTCAGTGATGACGGATGACAGCCGAAGCTGAGGCGACAGGAAATTTTGAGCAAAGGTACGAGTTTTTGACAAAAGTTGGGCTGCGGCTAGCCATTCCTGGACGTCATTCAATCTGGGTAGAGGGTCTGGAATCAGGGTAGACGTATCCGTTCGTGGTAGAGAATTTGGGGCACAGCTATCAGCAGCTTCTTTAATTGTCTCCCTCCTTCCCCATTATTACGGCAAAAAAGGTGTGCCTTTCTGTATTTCTGCTCCATGTCCAGCCAGAAGACAAAGTAGCTGCCCTAGCAGATGTCTTTTTTAGTGGCAGCTGCCTAAAGCAAGCAAGTGCACACGCACACAAAAGCCTCAACGATTCAAACGCTCACGGATAAAACTAATTTCCTCCTGTGTACGAAAAGATCAATGGCTACCAACGAAGTCTGCCTTTGTAGGCACGCGGCCTGTACCCAAATGGTCTGGATTATCCCAACCACAGCCACCTCAGAAGGTCCTTGCTTGCTTGTGCAGAGACTGTTATAGTCCATTAGGCAATTCTAGCCTTTTGATAAACCATTGGGAGTGTAATGAGCAATGAAAACGCTGAAAAAATCTTGTACCTAATTAACATAGATACGTAGTGGCATAACAATATGATGTGGGGTCCAGGGTTCCGGCCGCAAGGCTAGCTCGGCTGAACTCCGCCACGGACCGCCGACCGGCGTAGCGGCAGAGAGCAGCAAGGAACACACAAATACAACGAAACGGCCAAACTCTCGTTTATTGGCGTTCCACCAAATAACGTAGCCGACTCTCGCTCGTCCCGACCCAGCCGTCCGGCGAGGATCAGGAGGCAGGCGCAAGGGGGTAGACAAAGGAAGGTGGGGAAGCCGGATCTCCGGCACTCACGTCTCTCCTCGTTGCCCGCTGGAACCCAAGAGGGCCTTCCTCTGTCCTGCGCATCGCGACCGGCCCCTCGGGGCCCCGAAGAACCGGTCACGTGCCGAGCGACCGTCCCGCCGCCGCCGCCGCGGCGGGAGCGACGCAGCCGACGGGAGAGAAGGAGCCTTCCCCCCTTGCCTCGGCGGCGGGCGGCGAGGAATGGGGAACGCGCCAGGACTCTGGGTTTCCCACATCCCTCCCCCCTTTGACCGAAGCCCCTCGGACTCGAGGGTTCTGGCCGGCGGTGGTCTCACCGCTTGTTGCGCTGCATCGTCCACTCCTCGGGGTTCAAACAGTCCAAAGCCGCACCTGCGCAACTGCGCTTCAGTCCACATTGCACCGCACGTCGCCGCCACATAGCACACAGTTCGCCACAATCCGCCGGTTGACCCGCTTTCATCCGTCTGCACTCAAAGCCGGCCGCGTGCACTGTCGGCCTGCCCATGGTCCGCAGGCCCTGCCGGTGAAGTAGGCTGGGCCGTTTGAAGACAGGGCCCGGGCAGCAGGCCGCTCCCAGGCGGTCACGACTCACCAGCCGCAGCGGTTCGCCCCGCGTCAACGGTGCGTTTGCTTGCCGCACCGCCGGCGGCTTCCACCGCTTGCGGGGGTCAGCGGTGACGATCCCTGACGACTGGACCCGGGCAGGAGGCCGCGTTTTGGTGCTGCCTCCCAGGTGGCTGGCTAGCCAAGCGCCGGCGATGGCTGCCGCTCGGCACACCTCTGGCGGGCGCCTCCGCCAACAGGGGGCGGGGCGCGATCAGCTGACCGAAGCTCTGAGCTGACCGCAGGAGCCGGCCCGCCGCGCAGCTCGCTCGCTGTACGGGCGGCAGGGTGCTGTTTCGGCGTAAACAGCCGCTCGGCTCTCGTTCCCCAGGGTAGCGGCTGCCTCGCAGCAGGCCTGGCGTGCTGGCGTCGTGGACCCTGGGCGTGCGGACTTCAACCCTCAGTAGATGGTGGCCCACCCGGTCAGCGGGCTCGCCGATTGCGGGTGTTGTAGCGGTGCGTCGGGAGTCTTCCCTCCGCGCCTCCCTCGAGCTCGCGGTCTCGCGCGCCCGAGGTTGGAGCGTCGGCAGTAGCTTCCCTCCGAAAGTACTGCTTCAGCTCGCCCACGTGGATGGGGCCGCTGATTCGACCCGAAATCGGGTCTCTCAGCTTGTAGTTAAGCCGCGAGAGCTTCTCGGCGACCACGAACGGTCCGACCCATCGGGGTGCGAGACCAGCCGTGAACCCCGCGCTAGCGTCGCTTAGCGCGTGGTTCCGTTTCAAGACAGTGTCGCCCACCTGGTACGCCACGTCTCGATGAGCTCGGTCATAGGCCGCCTTCTGGTCGGCCCTGGCCTTACCGCGACTGCGGTTTGCCTCCTTGATGGCGTCCGCCAACAGCTCGCGCAAGCGCCGTGCGTAAGCCGCGTCTGCTGCTTTCGCGGGGACTCCGTTCGACCGTCCGGCCAGAACCGTATCCGTCGGCGTGTTCAGCTCTCTGCCGAACATCAGGAACGCTGGCGTGAAACCCGTACAGCGATTCACGCTTGTGCGCAGAGCAAAGGAGATTGAGCTCAAGTGCTCGTCCCAGTCTTTTTGCCGTCTGGCATATGCTCCGAGCAGTGGCTTCACGTCACGATTGCGGCGCTCCGTCACGTTCGACTGGGGATGATAGCACGATGTTGTTTGCTGCCTGACACCCATGGCCGCACACGCTTCACGAAACAGTCTTGATGTGAAATACGTGGCGTTGTCGGTAATCAGCCGCTCCGGGAATCCGTAGCGACAGAACACTTCGGACAGCTTTTGCAGGATCTCCTGTGCTGTCGCTTTGCGCAGCGGATAGAGTTCAGCGATCCCACTGAAGTGGCATGTCACCACGAGTACAAACTTGTACCCTCTCTTGCTGCGCGGCAGCGGGCCCATCAGATCGCACGCCAGGATCTCCCAAGGCTTTGCGCTCACGATAGGCTGTAGCAAGCCCGGCGCCTTACCGCCTCGCGGTTTGCGCTCTTGGCAGACGTGGCACGTGCGTACGTAACTACATACTTGTGCCTTCATGCCGGGCCAGGTAGCATACCGACAAAGCTTCCGCCATGTCTTTGGCGCGCTACCGTGACCGTCTGCATCGTGGTAGTGCTGCAAAACAGCACCCCTGAGCTTGCGCGGGATCACGGCCTTAAAACACTCGTCTGAGTCGTTTTTGCCGGGCACGTACTTGAGCAGAGCCCCGTCGGCGTCAAGCAGGTAACTCTCCAGCTCACTCGCAGCAATACCAGCTGCATTAGAGCTCGCGCCAGCTGCAATACCAGCAGCTTCCCGGCGCCCGTAATTCTCCGGTGTTCGATTTGCCTGAGGGTCCGTCTCTTCACTAAGATTGGCGATCACCTCCCGACAAAACAAGTCCTCCTGCTGAGCCTCGAGTAGCTCCTCCCGACTGAACGCAACCTCGAGAGGAAGTCTTCCCCCGACGAGGTGTACGTGCGCTGAGCGTTCGGTGCACGGGGAGTCCCGCGCATCGCGCTCCTCCCGCGCCGAGAGAGTTTGCTGGTTCTCCGCATTCTCCTCGGCTTCTCCGGCCGGTTGGGTGTCGTTTACCGGCGCCCGTGACAGCGCGTCGGCAACCACGTTCGAGGCACCTTTGCGATAGCGTACTTCGTAATCGAAGCGTTGCAATGTCAGGGCCCATCGCGCGAGCCTCCCGCAGGGCTCGCGGAGGCGGGAAAGCCATGTCAGGGCCATGTGATCGGTCTCGATCGTGAATTTGACCCCCTCTACGTACATCTCAAACTTGCGAAGTGCGTAGATTATGGCCAGACACTCCTTCTCGGTGACCGAGTAGTTTCGCTCTGCTGGTGTCAGCGCACGGCTCGCAAAAGCCACGGGTCGCAGTTGTTCTCCGTCCGCCTGGAGGAGAACTGCCCCTACGCCGAGGTCACTCGCATCCGTCTGGATAACGAACGGCCTGTTCAGATCCGGCAGTTTCAGCGATGCAGTGTCTGCGACAGCTTCCGCCAGCTGGCGTAGGCTGCGTTCCTGCTCCTCTCCCCACTCCCAAGGGGCGGATTTCCTCAACAGTCTTGTCAAGGGTGCTTGCAGGCGCACGCAAGCGGGGATAAACTGGCGGTAGTAGCCGATCATCCCTAGGAAGCGCCGGACTCCGGCGACATCCTTCGGCGTGGGAAACTCCAAGATCGCCCGAAGTTTCTCGGGATCGGGGGACGCCTGTCCGCGTTCGATCCGATAGCCGAGCAGGCTCACCTGAGCGCTGCATATTTGCGCCTTGGCAGGATTGATGGTGATGCCAGCCGCCCGGAGTTTTCCTAGGACGTCTTTCAGGTGGCAGAGGTGCTCTTCGAAGGTTCGGAAGTAGACGACGATGTCGTCTAAATAGGCGAGGGCGTGCTGCCACTTTGCCTCACCGAGCACCCGGTCAATCAAGCGTTGGAATGTGCTGGGACTCCCGCACAAACCGAAGGGCATGCGTACGAACTCGTACAGCCCCCGATGGCAAGTGAACGCAGTCTTACATTCATCGCCGGGACGCATCTCGACCTGAAGGTACCCCTTGCTGTACTTCGCGCCACCAAGATTCGCGACGATCTCGCCTACGCTCGGGAAGGGGTACGCATCCTTTTTCGTGACCGCATTCAGCCGCCGGTAGTCCACGCATAAACGCCAACTACCGTCTTTCTTTCGAACGAGCACCACTAGGAACCCCCAAGGACTCGTCGAGCGGCGGATAATGCCTGCTTTCAGCAGTTCCTCCAGCGCCTCATCAGTTGCCTGCCGTTTGGCGGGGCTGACGGGACGGGGGTTGCATTTCCATGGTTGAGCATCGCCGGTGTCTATGCAGTGCTGCACCAACTTGCTGCAGCCTGCTTGCTCAGTGAATATCTCGCCGAAGTCGCCTAACAACAACAAGACGCGGTCACGCTGCGCCGCTGTCAGCTCGCTAGCGTCTGCTAGGAGCGCGCGCAATTTCTCGTCCCGGCCTCGGGATGGAGAGCGTGCGGCGCAGGAGAAATCAGCCGCGGCGGCAACAACGACCGGGCTCGAAGGTTGTTGCGCGCGCCGGCTACCGGCTGCGCCAGAAACGACTGCTTCTCTCGGCGCTGGGGAGTGGGACGTTTCGGCCGCCTGCCAGCCCAGCGGTCTCGCTGCAAACGGCGGCTCGGCGAGCGGTTTGAGCGGCGAAAGCGGGTTCTCCCGATTGCCTCCGTTGCCCATGTCGACGACAGGCCCAGACTTGGGCATGAAGTCTCTCCCCATCTGCTCGCATAGCGGCCTCGCTGCGAGCAGCGGCTCGGCGAACGGTTTCAGCGGCGAAAACGGGTTCTCCCGATAGCCTCCGTTGCCGATGTCGACGACAAGCCCAGTCTTGGACATGAAGTCTCTTCCCAATATGATTGGGACCGTGAGTCCGGGCAAGTGAACGAAACGCATTCGCCGCACACGCTGGCCCCATCGCACGACGAGGCGTACGTCACCGCCTGATGTTGCATCACCACACGCCAGCTGAAGCGGCAACTTCCGCGCGCGCAGCCGAATGGCTTTGCGCTCGAGATGGGAAACGGCCTCTCCCCCAATTAGTGAAGTGCTTGCCCCGGTGTCCAGCAGTGCCTTAAACTCTCGCCCCGCGACGGCGAGGTCGAGAAAGGGCGCCGGCACATTTGTCGGGACTCCGACTGTACGCGGCGGGAGCGGTGGCGATGCTTGCCTCTCGGGCGCTTCGATCCGCCGCCGGTGGGCTCACCGATGGCTGAGCCCGTTTCCCTGCTCGACTGGGCAGAATCGCGCAATGTGACCGACCTGGCGACATTTGTAGCAGCGGACGGGGCTCCGTGCTGCGTGACGCGAAGATTGAGGCTGCTCGGGCGCTCCGCGACCGGCTGGCCGCATACGGTTCTCCGGGAGCGAGTTGTGAGCGGGTGCAGGCAACTGCGGCAGCGCCGATCCCGTGTAGGGACGCCCGACTGGGCGCGCGTTCGCCGGCCGATCGTCCAACCGGTTTGCTCTGTGCTCTGCGTGCGGGGCTGGCAAGGAATCCGGCCGTATCGCCTCCGCGTAGCGCAACCCATACGAGTAGGGGTCCAGGGCTCTGGCCCCAAGATCGAGCGTCTCTCGCTGGCTGAGTATCAACGTAGAGCCGGGCTCGGCCCGTCCGCTGCCCGTAACGCCGCGCCAAGCACAGCTTGGTTCCACTGTTTCCACCGGAGGCGGCGGTAGCCGATACGCGCGTGCAGCCGCGACTGCTGCTTGCACGCGGCGAGCTTCGGCCGCCAGCTCGTTGAGGTCCCTACAACTGCAGTTCCTCAAGTACAAGGCAAAGGTGGGGTGGCATTGCCTGACGACTCGATCGACCCGCTCCGGGCTCGGGGCATGTGGGTCGGCGTACTCGTAAAGTTCCTGCATCGCACGAACGTACTCGACGAGCGATTCATCCGGGGCTTGGGTGCGCATTTCCAACTCCCTACGCATTCTTGGTAGGTAGTCGATGGGCAGGAATTCTTCCCTGAACATCGTTCGAAAGTCGTCCATCGTGCGCGCCGTATGGCCTATCATCCGATACCACCGGGCGGCCTGGTCGACTAGGGCTGCGGGCAGGACTCTGCGCAGCACCGCGCTCTCGCTGATGCCGGTCGCCTGCTCGTAACAGCTCAAAGCCAGCAGGAAAGCGTTGGCGCTCGACTGATCGCCGTAACCGCTGTACGTCGGCACCGGTAGCTGCACCCTGGGCTCGGGTGAGCGCGCCGCCTGCAACGCCTGCTGCATAGCGCTTGCGAGAGCGTTCGCGATGGAAGCTGCGTCGGCAGACATTCCTCCGCTTACGGGCGTCTGCGAGCCGACTGGCACGAGAGGCGCGCTGTTTGGGGCTTCCGCGTCTGCGTAGGCCCAGCACCTGGAGTATGAACGCGCGGCGTCGCCTGACGAAGAGCGCTCGTGGAATCCGGAGCCTTCCGGGATTCCCGTTGCTGCGCAAGCCGCGGCTGCGGTTGCGTAAGGGCCGTGGAGAAGGGGGACCCGAGCCGCGTCGGCGGCTGCGGAGGACGCTGTTGATGCAGGGCATCGCGGGGGCTCCCGGGCATGACCACAAAGGTCGGCCAACAGCATCAAATCCGCCAACTCATAGTCGTGTGCCATGTTCCTTTCGAGCTAGCGAACCTCGAATTCGACTGAAGACGAGTCCCACGTTGGTGCGCCAAAAATGTGGGGACCAGGGTTCCGGCCGCAAGGCTAGCTCGGCTGAACTCCGCCACGGACCGCCGACCGGCGTAGCGGCAGAGAGCAGCAAGGAACACACAAACACAACGAAACGGCTAAACTCTCGTTTATTGGCGTTCCACCAAATAACGTAGCTGACTCTCGCTCGTCCCGACCCAGCCGTCCGGCGAGGATCAGGAGATAGGCGCAAGGGGGTAGACAAAGGAAGGTGGGGAAGCCGGATCTCCGGTACTCACGTCTCTCTTCGTTGCCCGCTGGAACCCAAGAGGGCCTTCCTCTGTCCCGCGCATCGCGACCGGCCCCTCGGGGCCCCGAAGAACCGGTCACGTGCCGAGCGACCGACACGCCGCCGCCGCGGCGGGAGCGACGTAGCCGAGGGGAGAGAAGGAGCCTTCCCCCCCCCCCGCCTCGGCGGCGGGCGGCGAGGAATGGGGAACGCGCCAGGACTCTGGGTTTCCCACAATGAATAGAAAACATTACTTCAAGAGGCTTCAATGTGCTTTGACCTCAGCCAGAAAAAAAGGGGGATAACATTCTGGAATAAAAAATAATGTACATGAAGTTTAGGGACATCTGAAAACTATAACAAAGAAACTAAACTTAAGTGGTTTAGGAATGAAATTCTCACTGACGTGTAGTTGTGCACTCCACAAAACTGCCCAATTGATATTACCTGACCTGAGTAAAAAATGGTGTAACATTACCACTAATGTTCAAATTCCTATGCTGAGATGGGGCATGTTTCTGACAGTAGCACGAAACTATAGGAACAACTTTGCTCAGAAAGGTTTTGTTGCTTTCCAGGCTGGGACGTGCGTGCAGTTATGCCGCAGCTGTCTGCTTCGTAGTGGACTTTTGGATGCGCGTATCCACTACTGATCCGGGGCCGGCTCCAACGGAGTTGCCATGAGAGTAGATAAAGCCTCGTGTAAAAAAGGTAAAGGAACATTGCATTGATCATTATGAACCAGCTCTAACAGCTAGCAGCATGGCAATACCACTAATTGTGCTGCTAGAACGGCTGCCTCAGTCTATTTGGCAAGTCCGCGCAGTTTCATAGAACAAGTCTTCGAATCTTTCTATGTTGACCTTGTGGAATCCAAGGACTTTTCCTACACCCGGCACAAATGTGACCCGGAACCAACAGTACCAAGAAACCCGAAGTTCGAACAACTAAGAGCTCTGCCTGACACGGCTGCCTTTTATAAGAGAGTGCAGGAGGTGAATGCTTTATCTTGCTGCTATATAATAGGTCCAGATAAAGACTCAGTGGGAAGTAAAACTTGATTTGTAGACACCCTGCACAGGAGAAAGCACTTCCCCTTGTACTTTTTGTGAGGAATATTTATTAGAGATATTTCTTTTGCTGCACTTTGCTTCGATAGTATGGAAACAGTTTGTAAGGGTCATTTCTGTTATAAAACGGGAGACACATGGACGATTTGTGCATGGGAATCGCATGCGACTGATCGTTACGACTGTCGCCGCGACTAGTCGTACCAGTGAATCCGAGACACATGGCCCGATGTGCGCGTGCGATGCATCATCGGCGTTGCTCCGCCCACTGTTTTTGCTCCATGGTGAAGTACGATTATCGCTGAGCTGAATTTGTAGATTCCGCATGTCGTTCGCAAGAAATGAATAAAGCAGGCAATCGTGAAGCGATTTTTGCCTTGGGAAACAGTCCCCGCACACGCCGGCCACGCCTGCCAGCTCGGCACATTCAGCGGCTCGAACCGGCGCAGACCACGGTAGCAACCGCTTGTCGCTGCTCTTCCGAATCAATCTGACCGCTAAAAAGAAGTTCCACATGCGAGAAAGTAGGTGTTAGTGGGGGGGAAAATTTTGCTACGGATTGTTGTCAGAGCTTATTTTAAAAGCGGCGATCAGATATCTGCCGTGATGCAAGCCTACGCTGACCGGCCGTGTAGGTTCGCCGGTACGACCGGTCGCCTCGGCGCACGGTGCACAGAGCGGCCGAGAGATGGCGATACCTGCGCGGAAGCATCGAAACAGGCTACGCAGATGTCTTAGTCACCAATCCCTGTTAACTTTTTCTGTGCATTTTCCAGGTTGCCCCTAATGCGAGGGTTGGCCCTGAGCATGTGCGGCCAAAAGGCCGGAAAACCATCCAGCCCAGCTCCAGTGGACGCCACCCCCACAGAAGATACACCAGACTGGCTAGATGTTTCGCTCGGTGCTCCCCTGAGCTTTACACCGCTACGTATCTAGCTAAGAAAGGTTTTCAGAATCAAAACATTAGTGAGGTCTTTGAATTAGTAATGGAGAAGGTGCGCATTACTGACCAGGAGTCGAGGGCCATAGAGGTTGCTGCAAGAGATCAGGCGGGTAGCCCCCTTTGGTTTCTACACAGGAACGGGAGGGGGACTGCGTCCCTGTTTAAGGATGTGTGCCGCTCCAAGAGGGTACGCTGCAGTACCCTCATCAACAAAATTTTCATCCACCACCAACTGAACGTGCCAGCCATTCAGTATGGCATCGACAATGAAGGTGTGGCGAAGGAGAGGCTGTTGGCCTTCCTTCAGGGCCATCATAACAACGCGCGGATTCAACCATGTGGGCTGATTATCAATCCTAAGCACCCACTACTTGGCTGCAGTCCCGACGGGGTTTTCCGATGTGACTGCCACGAGCGCGCACTAGTGGAAATTACCTTTGATGTGCTGAAGTTGTTGAGCCATGGAGCCTGCCATAGTTTTGGACTCCAGGTTAATTTTTGACCACCAGGGGATCTTTAACGTGCACCGAAATCTTGACACACTGGCATTTTTTATACTTGACCTCTACCTGATGGCTGTGGCTGGTATTGCACCTGTACCTCAGGCTCTGCAGCACAGCTGCTTAGCCATTGAACCACCACCAGCGGCCCGAGAATAAACGTTTATCGACCAGTGTTTTTTTACTATTTATAACAAGCTAAACTCTGTTTTTGCTCTGTCCTCATAACAATGATGCCAACTTTACTGCAAACTTCAATGTCTAGATATTAAGAAAAGCAGATGAAGCACTGGCAACTCCCCAGCCACTTTCCAGCGGTTTCTTATCGTCACAGGTGATGATGGTGAAGACATATTGCACAGAGCAGAAAGTTTTATGACTGCTTGGCAGTGGGGAGTTGGTATGAATGGCCACCGTTAGGAAAAGAAACTGCGGGATTACAGTTGGGCGTCTACCTCCCTATAGTGCTCCCCATTGAAAGATAGCTTCACTGCTGCCGTCATGCGGCGCACAATTGGAGTTTTTCCATTTTCAATTCCTTTTCTTTTTTTCGGTTGAAGCAACGTATCTCGTGACTGGAATGGAGCTAAATAAGTCACCAAACGCTAGACATCTGCAGTAAATCATTTTCATTTTCTCTATTTTAAACTTTGTTGCTAGCCTCTTAAAGTGCGTAGCAGCAACGATTGTGAATACCTGAAGAACTCATGCTCAGGAACTGAATAAAGGGTGTTATAGAAAGATAGTATCCCTGTTCATTGTTTCCTGCCATCAGCACCAATGCCAATAAACTAAGGTCTATTCTGTCGTTTTCCTTTCTACCTTTTAATAAGAAAAGCAATCGTCATATTCCCAGCGGTTGTTTTATCACCTGTATGAGAAGGATTACTAACCATCAGGTCGGGACATGCCTTTTGTAATGCAGTTGCTGGTAGTTTTCCCATGGTCTGCGCACTGCACTGGACATTATGTACCGCATCACTGTTGCGGCACCTCGAAGCAACCCCAAGAAAGATGAACTGATTGCTCAACAAGTAACATGGCAGAACACAAACAGAAGAGCCCATCCACGTGAATTGCTGTTCTTGAGCAAGCCTCATCACAACAACATTGGGGTGATTTGGGAGTAGTGGGACATCTATTTGCCTTTATCAAATTTGATACCCAACAACTAACCAGGCGTACCCGTTGAAGGTGTTCACATTAGCTCTGGCATGCAGATCTTCATTAATGATTTGCTCACCTCGTCTAGACAGAGGTGCAGAAAGGTTGGCGAACCCAGCCACAACAGCAATGACTTCGTCGTACACATCGACCACTGTAGTCTGTACGGTGTCCGTCATAATCCGCCACTTCTTCAAGTCCCCAATGGCCCTTTCAACGATGATGCGAGACGAGGATATTCTTCTTGAGGTAGTGACTTCCTGACCAGGCAGTTGTACTCGGTTCTTGGTGAAGCTGGGTGTGATAAGCTGACAGTTCCGCTCGAGGAATTCTTCAAATACCAGAAAACCCCTTTCAGCCAGGACTTGGTCACCCGCTTCAAGGAGGTTCATAAATCCTGTGAAAAAAAGGTAGAAGAGGAAGGGCAATAAATATGTTAAATCACTAATTCGCTAAGCTTAGCAATGCCAAACCATTTTTTTAGAAGTGACCAGCTAAGCAGGAACCCTACTTGACTTCATTGCAACTCGGGGATGTAAAGTGCGGATGACACACTGACATGAAGTGAATGCCCTTTCAGAACAACCTTATTTCCATCATGCTCCTGACTTTTATGGGGAAACTGAATCGGTGTACAATCAAGTTTGGGAATGTAAAAAGACTTTTCTATACCCATAACCACGCTGATTTTATTGCACGCTTCAAACAAATAATTGACATTTAACAAAACGTATCAACCAGTGGCAACTCCATAGCTATTTTCTAGCAACTTCTCTATGATGTCGCAAAATCTTGCTTTTATGACTGGCGGCCTCCAAGCCAAGCTACTCCAGGAGACTTTACTGGGTGATTTAATCGCATCACTTGATTTTCAAAGTGAAGTTAACAGTTTTGTAGTGCTGGCCCATATTTACGTCTCTTGGGTCCCTTATCACATTCACTCCAATGTGGCTGGAATAGAGCTGACTGAGTAACCAAGGGCTAGTTCTTTCAAATCAAACAAAGTTGTTTTTTGTCATCATGACCCCTTAAATGGGCCATGATTACAAAAATCAACTTTTGTTTGATTTGAAAAAACACCCTTCCACTGCTACTCCTGAAATCACTCGGCAAGTATAGCCCTGTTGCCTCAGTAACCAACTTCCTGCAACTCTTGACGCAACGAGTAAAACAATTATGGTGGACACGTCGCACCATGCACTGAGGGGCCACATAAACAAATATATTGTGTCGGGGGAATTTTAGACATCAGACGGCGTGCATGTTTCATTATCCGCATTGCTTTGTTTTACAACAGCACGGCTGTCGTAAAAGTAGGATGGCAAGTCGGACAGGACAAAAGTGGAGAGCAGAGCTTGTCTTTGTGCCAGCTGCCACTTTTTGGGGTGCGTTGTTTTGAAGAATATTATCTAGATAGCTGTACAAACACCTAGACATCCTAATTAGCAGGCAGTTATCTGTTTTTTTGTATTCTGCACCACATTTTTTATTGGACACGCCTTAAGGTTTTACATGTCCTGCAGTGTGTCACAGCGCATTACACTGAACATAAATAAAAAACACGAAATGAGGACCAGCCATAAAAAAACTCGGTATTAAGAGAGCTAAAATATGCTAAGTTTGCAACACGCAGACATTTTTTCTCTCTTTTCCTATAAAATTTCCCTCTCTACCTTCAGCATGAACGTGCCAAAGCAACTCCACGGCTCCGGTGTTGCACTACTGAGCACAAAGCCGGAGGCTTGATTCCCAGCTGTGGCAGCTGTTCTCCTCGTGTTTTAAAATTTCTGCCCACCGTAAAGGTATCCAGGTGGTCGAAACCCACAGCCCTCCCCAATGGCTCACCTTTCAGCCGAGGCACAGGAACAGCACGTAAAACCTCTGAGGAGCAGCTCAGCTATTGAATTGCCATGGCGGTACCTGGAGACAGCTTATCTTAAAAGTTCATCCAAGAGTTCAATGGGGTGACAAGTCTCAGTCCTTCCAACTTGGTAGGAATCTTCCCCGGAACTAATGCAGCATAACAATGTATTCACGAGTAAAATTTGGGTCCTAGCAGAAATGAAACGTGAAATTGCACTTACACACACCAAGGCAGCACCCTGTCATTTGGGCATGTCGTAGTGAAAGGCTTCAGATCAGTTTGCAACGCCTAGGGTTCTTGGGGCAACATGGATATTCTATAACCAATATAATTATGTTTTTCCCTCCATCAGACTAACAGCTGCTGAGCTAAGAATCGAACCCATGACCGTAATTGGCAGCAGAATGACCACGGCAAGTGGCTCAGCGAGAAGAATTTCCATTTGATGGCATTATACCCCACTGTGTTGACCTTTATGAACAGAGTGATCCCTGCCAGTTGTTATGCAACAACAAGCAATGAGACTGAGTTCTGAGGCAATACAATGGATTCTATACTGTCCTAAAGGTTACGGAGTACATTCTCAAAGTTCAAAGCTATTTTGATTGCAAAACAAATAAAAATGTAACCAGAGCAGACAGCAAAATGTTGCTGAGCACAGCTTACCATATGCCAGTGTGAGATGTTTGTCAGAGGCTCTGCCTGCGTACGCCTTAGAAATGAACATGACGGCTCCATGCGGATTCACTGCCACCAGGTACTTCAGCCTTGTTGCCTGCTTGTAGTGGCTCCATAGGACCTGCTGGCCATTCAAGTTCAAGGGTCTAAAAAGGAAGCACAACATTGCCTCGTACAGATTAGTACACTTGATGACACGTGTATGATACGTCGAGGTGAGAGAAAACGTGCCTGGCAAGCCGCATTTCAGTGCAGTCGATGATGGTGCGCAGGCGCGTAAAGTTCTACTTTTCTTTCTCAGTCAGCCAGCTGCGGCAAATTTCTGGATTGGAGAAAACTATTAGGCCCTTGCAAAGGTGGTGCACAGCTTGGAGCCGCATCCTGAAGCTCCGGCTGATGGTCTTGCGTGTCACTCCAAAGCGATACGCCAGGTCCTTGAAAAGCAAATTTAGGCGTAACTTCATCAAAAATGAGAGAAGTTGTGTCTCGTGCGGAAATGCCCTTTTCGCCTTTTGGAGCACCGGGGCAATTCTGTCCAGGATGGCAAAAAAGTGGTTTTGACAAACCTGTAAGTAAACGTCATCGGTATGCAGGTCAGATTACCCTTTCAACATGCAAGGCAAACAATATGAAGTTTGTACATATTTTGTACCTGTGTAGAAGTGCACTTTGTCATCATCCATAACGTGGACGCTTCTGGTCTGTTGAAGGCTTTGAACCTTTCCCTGGAGGTGCTTAACCTGGGCTTACAGAAGCCTGATGCGCTCCGTATCGCCGGACCCAGAGGGCGGAACCGCGCAACTATCAGTTTGGGCTTCCACCGCTCTGGCCAGGAAATGGAAAAAAAAGTTAGTGCAACATGTTATGACCATACACACACAGCACAGCTAACCTTTTATTCTCGTCGTCCAACGATTCCTCCTCCGAGCTTCCATTCTGGTGTTCGGCGGCGCTTCCGCTCGCATCGAGAAAGCTCGCGCCGAGGCGAGGCAGCGTGTCCTCGTCACTACTCGGGTTAGGGTTCGTCAGCTGCGAGCTGGGTGCGTCGATCCGTTTTTTCCCGACGGTCGCATGCCTTTCGTGGCTGCAAGACGAGTAGAAGCAGCTTTAGAACAACACTAATTCTAAAATGCTGTCTGTTAATATTATTCTCCTTTTTGAAGTCTCGGTCGCTCTCTCGTCGTGCCAAAACAGCGACGGCGTCTAGTCGATGTGCAAAGGGTCTTCGTTTAGAGCACCTGTGAGCACACAAATATGATTCGCATGCTAAGTCGAGTTGCCTGTCATTGTTGAAAATCTAGTCTGCACTTGAGTATGCCGCAAACACTTGCCTGTTACGAAGTGGTCTTGGCATAGCCGCGCTCCAACTCCGGGCATCCAAATACCGCCGTTTGTGATGCCCCGCTTCATAGCGACAGCTCACTCCAGCATCCGCGCCACGTTCCACGGAAACCTATGCATCTTTTATCCCTTTACACTCGCGCTGGTGCATCCTACTGCGGAGCACCAAACCATATCGCTTCCGCGGATCGTTTTAATCGCGTATCACTCGTTAGCAGTCGTTAGCAGTACCACAGAACAGGGAGGATGCCGCGCAATCGCCTGGGCAGCGTCGAACCGAAAGTGCGTTGCAGACAATGTACCGGTCAACCATGACGATGTCATCCCCCCTATTATTGAGGAGGCGAAACAGGGCTTGCTCCGGCGGTGCGATAAAGTCATGGCGCCGGGCACGGCACCGACGCGCCCTCTGTCACGAGGTGCCAAAGGGAAAAGGCTGGCCGGTTCAAGGTCAGTCAGTGCACTGCCGCCTGACGCCGTGGGTAGACGACGCCTACGAATCGCTCGCGCGACTGGACTTTCATTGAAGTCGGTTTGTGGCGGAAGAAATCATCGCGTTTCAAACATTTTTTGTGGGATGAAGGGGCTTTGATATTTTTAGAACGCGAAACCTACAATAAAAAACATGTTGAGACTCTAGGTATGACGAGTTACAGTGAATGATGATTCTTATCCTTTATGCCATTAGTTCATATTTACATACTCCTAACTTCGCCGCCTTGCCTGGGCAACGTGAAAAGCGCGCGCAAATCTGAGAAGCCGCCCGGGAGAGGCGAGAGCGGCGTGAGTGAACCACTCTTGGCGGGAAGGCGGCGGCGGACGTCGTCTGCTCCGGGATTCCGTATAGTGCTTCGTTTCAAGCGCGGTAAGGCTTGTAACTAGGGCAGTATTTACTAATAACCATGAGTAACACAGCGCGAGAAAAAAAAAACCAGGGACGAGAAGACCACAAACAAGCGCTGACTTCCAACTGAAATTTAATGAAATGAAACGTACATAAATATACATTCTATCACCAAGGTATGGCAGAAATCGCCGCTGCACCAAAGCCACGTGCACGAAACAGATCTAAACCCGCTGACGCATACATCGAAACAAGTGACAAGGAAAATAAGATTACACAATCATCTAAAGGAAAGTTCACAATTGGGTGCCCAAGTAAGTAGTCTCATTTTTTGACACCAGAATGGACGGGGCACTTATGCACTTTTCTCCTTCACTTATTTGACAGCTGATTCAATAATCTTTGCGGTAAGTGCATGACCATGACGACTGACAACAAGGCACTCATCAAACAGTGACGTGCAACCTGCCTGTTCACACGAACGACAATGCCGGCTAAGATTCCTCTCCAAACCGCGCCTAACATTATAATCATGCTCCCGCAACCTGTCGTTCAGACCCCGGCCGGTCTGTCCTACGTAATTCTTACCGCATGAAAGGTGTATCTTGTAGACAACCCCTTCCAAACACTCAACGAAACTTTTGCGGTGAGTTACGGGGCAACCACTACCCGTTTTAGATTTGGGCCTATTTATTTTACATAGCCTGGACAGCTTATGCGGCGCAGATAACAGGACCTGAAGATTCACACGCTCAGCAACTTTCTTCAATTTGTGTGACACTCCATGAATGTATGGCAACACAACAATTTTCTTTTTTTTGTGGATGACTTGTCACTGTTTTCTTTGTTAGTGTGCTTAAGAGACTTCAGCAATCTTTCACCAACGGCACTAATCAAAAGCGGAGGGTAGCCTGCAGACAGAAGACGGGAGGCTTGAACATTACAGCTACCTGACATTGCATGAGGGCATGACTTTTTGATAACATTCGACGAACATCTATGAAAAATACCCCGCTTAACAAGCTTTGAATGACAAGACTCATATGAAAGCAACGACTTATTACCACGTCGTTCATACCACCAACACACGTCGGAATCTTGAACAACCGACGTAGATCAAAGAAACGAATGGAATTTTCAACTGGAATTTCGTGGGTCAAAATCATCGGGCTAAGGCAATCTTGAAAAATCCCCAGAATGCACTTTGTGGCCTGATCAACACTATTACCATTACTTTTAAACAACATCAGATAGTTATCTACGAACCTAAACACACAGATCACGTCACGTTTTGGCAGACGAGTACACTCTAAGAACTCGAGGAGTGCTGGGCACTCTGTCTAGGAGTAAAAACTTTTGTCCCATATTTCACTCCCTTTGGAAGCATTGGGCGACTCTTCCGAGGAGTAGCGCGTGGCGGCCGAACGAGAGGCGAAACACTCCCCGTGGGATTTACTTGCTGCTTTCGAAGCGGAGTACTTGAACCCTGTGTGGGAATTGCAATGCCATCTCCAAGGCAGCGTTCCCTCACTCCCTTTAGGCGTAAATAAGCTCTATTGGCGGCGTTCCCGGATACTGCAGACGGGTACTACTACTCTCTCTTGGAAAGCATCTCGTTACGCCTCAAGAGCGTTCTGCTATTCCCCGCGAGGCAGCGTGCTTTCGCTCCGCCTGCTACTAGACCCCCCCCCCCCCCTCCCCACGATGGTACTATAGGCAGTTACAAGCAAACAAAACAGGACAAGCTATTTTGAAACATGGAAAAGAAGAAAAAACAAGCTCAGACTTTATTTTTCAAAATACCACAACAATCGGTTCATTCTGCAATTTAACACAAAATGCAATTTATTGGGAATTAAAATATCACGGCATAAAAACGGTTCGTACTCCTCATGCACACAGGAGACGTAGCGCCTATTTAGGATACATCCAAGAAAAAATTCACGAATAAAAATGCAGCAAACCAATTGAAAACACTGAAATACAAACATTAAATTATGACGATAAAAATGACATTAACATCCACAAATAAAAAGGTACTGGCATTAGCACGAAAAGCGTCAGTAGAAATACAGCAGTGGGAGAATAGTTAACAGTATTAACATAAAACAAAATGGCCTTAGTACATCAGTGAGTGCTTCACATGGACTGAAAAAGCCAGCTCTTAGTTAACACACATAAAAAATATTTACAAATAAATTTTGCGAAAGAAAAATCTGGGACTAAAACAATTCAGCGTGGATTACTATTAACGCATTACAAGGTGCAATCAACACAAAGATACAAAGTCATTGACACGGCAACTTTGCAACAGATATATTTTGGTGGTACAATAGGAAACCGCAGGAAACATTCCCACTGCGTTTTTTAGGCGGGTGGTTCTCAAATGAGGATGCGCTAGTAAGATTTAAAAAGGCATAACTTGGTATTAAAAACAAACACGTTCGAGCTGACTGCTTCATAATGTTGGTGGCGGCCTTCAGAACAGTACCGACCAGGGCACCGTGCTTGAGCCAAAGTAACGTCTACAGAAGCAAGAAGGTGCGCTTCGCCTTTGAAGCGTATTACACGATGAACGGCCAAAACACAGACAGCAGCAATGGGAACCCATCCACGATGTCCAAGGGTGTGAGGAGAAGTGTCTTGAATGCGACGGCCACTGCTGCTGACGCCTCGGGGATCTCCCTCTCTCTCAAAAAAAAAAAAAAATCTTCGGGCAAGTAGCGTCTTCCCGTGGTTCCTACATAGACAGAAAGAGGGGGACAGCAAAGATAAGTTCTACAATGAAAAAAATATTAACGAGTTTGACAACGTTAAATGGAGTTTATTGGGTGATAGATTAGTTTTTGCGCCGAGAGCACGCACTGAACCCGTATTGGAATGCCATACTGCTTGGCGCAGTAACCAGTCTAGATGCGGATGTGGTGACCTTGGATGCCACCACGCTCTTTGTACCACTTGGCCAATGTCATGTCAGACAGCGCGCCCTACTGTCTGCCTACGCACTGCGCCCCAAACCCATTAGTGCTTACGTGTCCGTAGCTTCAACTGTTTACCCCGCTATCGTTCCCGGTATAAAAACATTGCACAAAATTTAAGGAAACATAACTCTTTTTGTAAGGTTATAATCCCTGAATAATTTGCATTGGATTTTGTCCTCAGCCGACTGCAACGTACGGCCAATTATACGTCCACAAGACTAGCGTGGAAAAGTTGCTAATGGGTCATATAGCTACTGTTTTCTTCATTCTCGAGTACGCTTCGTTGCATGCACGCTGCAGATCGCAACATTTGATGAGAACCAATAGGCTCGTTATTGAACGATCAGAACGCTCGAACGACGGCGACAACCGACGCGAAAAAAGTAATGTAATGGGTACAACAAACAGTGTGGGCGACAGCGACAAACGAAAAAAAGTAATACATTGCTGCCAATGCCCTTCTTCGTCGTTGCTGCCGCTCGCTTGCGGGCTGCTTCTGTCCGGGAATAAACCCGCGACGGCGACGGCCCGTCGCCTGCCGCCGTCGCCGCCGTCAGCGGCCTGTGTAAAACATTTTCGCTTGTCTGTGTCGCACACAATACCTGTTTGCCGTACACACTGAGTGAGGTTTCTCGCGCCGCTCATCGCCTTAGACGCATGTAATTACCCCTTAACAGTGCGGTGAGTACGCCCCGAAAAGTCCCATTTCCGTCCATCCTGCCCTCAAGCAAAGCGTAAAAAAACTTGTCTGAACAGCATTTCAGTCTGCTGCTGTACGCGCGGCAGTCACTAAAATTATTGTAATTTAGTGACTACCACGCGCTAGACGCGCTCCTATCACTCAGCCTATTGTACGCAATTCTTTGGAGCCGCGCAGGTAGCCACAGCTACTGCACGGCCGCCACTCTAACCCTAGCCGCCGAGCTATGAGTACGTACAGCGTAGCGCTGCGACTACTCGCGCGACCATGCTTCCTACCTGCGAAAACATTCCGCAAGGATACCAACACTTCACGAATTAAAGGGATTGAAACGGTGCAAGAATCGACGCTGTTTGCACACGGGTACTAAAGCCGCCCTTCAAAACTAAGCAACGGTCAAAATCAGTCACGAAAACGTTAGGACTAACCGCTTCCGCGGACCGAAGTACCGAGAGTAACTCTGCTTCGTTAAATACACAAGACAAGAATACGAGGTTAACTAATGGCTTACCTCTACTTCCCGCCAGCGTTTCTTCGTCCGGTAGATAAATCCAAGGTCGTAATAACTGTGAAAGATCCCAAGCTCAAGGCGCGAAGCCTGCGACGGCCGAGGATACAGTCCGGCCATTGCGCGCGCATCGCTACACAGTGCGCACTGCGCATAGTTCCGAAATCGGCCTCAGCGCTGTCGCCGCTGTGATGTTCGTCCGAAAGAAAAACTAGTACCACGCACGCACGCACGAATGAACGAATATACGACTTGCTCGCGTGCGCATGATGTCGCGCTGACGCACAAGCGGCCAGCGGTTAGCCAACACGCGTCGTATACTGTGTCCAAGCAAGTATGACGATAAGGGCAGGTCCAACTTCCCATGTTGCACGAAGCGTCTGCTTGAAAGCCCACTTCGTTCGTAGCACATCGACATCACGGTCTGGCGCGGCCTGTAAGTCGCCCGTCCGGCCTTGGCGGGTTCACCGCCTGTGTAGGTTTTTGCAGAACACGCGCACTTCGTGGCGCGCTGAAGGTGCCTTTCTCACGCTTGCTCGGGCGGTTCGCATTACCTGATCCCCCGGATGTATGACGCGTTACGTATCGTGATCCACGCCTGCGCCGCCGCGGGGGGGGGGGGTCATCATTTTTCTTTGCTTAACAAAGGCGCTTGAGTTCCCGCAACCGATCGGTGTGTACGCTTTTATCGTCGCTCGTCAGCCGACGAGATAGTTTTCACCGTAGAGGGTGTATTTGAGATGCCCTCGCAGTGATATCGCCTGTTCCTCACAATCCGATCTTGCAGATAGGCCCCATATTGTTGTTAATACCAGTTATGTATACGGATTTCCTTTATTTAACCTAGTAAAAGCTATCGTATGTACATGCCTATCTCGGCGACACTAGCCACGGTTGTTGGGTCGGGTTCGTGTTGCGCTTGCAGCTTGAGCTATCAGAAGAGCGCGGACTTCACTTCTTGCAACACCATTTTTCTCAATCGATCTCAGATTTACAATCCGTTTTTTTTAGCTCGACTAGGCGCGGGACAAGCGTACGTCTATAGATCAAACTCTTTCAAAGCGACCGTCTGCAGCGGTCCGTAGACTAGTTCCTTCGGTTTGCCGCCTGCCGCCACTGAACGCTGCGAGCAATCGTTACACGAATTCATATTCTTGCACGTTTAGAATGCGCGGCAGAAGTAATCGGGCGCTTTTCACACAACCGCTTTATATAATATATTCGTATGCAAATAAAACACCGCTGATGAGTTGGTGCGCAGATGGCAGGAGTGCATCTCCATGCTTACTCCCGCACTGGACAAGAATGAAATTGCAATTCTACTCTTCGTACTGGAGATGGGAGACGATGCGCAGGTTTACTCTTCACTGGTGCGGGAGCAGAACTGGGGCTGCACTCCGCCGCGCACGAGAAGAGTACGCGGTCAGTTTTGCTCTCCTCCTCATGGGGAGCGAGCATTGCATCCAACTCCCCGCAGCTTTCGAGGGGAGTCCACCAACGCTTGCAAGAGTACAATGACGGTTGGACTCTTCAACTGCTCCCCCGATTTCTTAGAGTGTAGCTAGCATCCGATCAAAATGCGCCAACAACAAGTCACTCAACGGTGGAGCAATTGAAGAGCCAATACAAACTTCTTGCTTCTGTATGTGCACTGAATCATCCCATCTGATATACGTTGACCGCAAATATACAGACAACAATTCCAGAAAGCCCGCAACCGTAAGACCGGAAGAATTTTGAAACGCCACCTCACCAAAGCTTTCTATGGAAGCCTCGACGCAAGCCAACAATTGATTATGAGGCAATGAATAGTACAAGTATTTTATGTCAATTGACAAAGCGTTAAACACTTCTTCAAGACGTTCTTTAAGAAAGCCCAAAACCTGGTCTCAATTTTTTGTGTAGAACGGATCATCAATCGTTAATAATTTCAGGTTCTTTTGGAGGGACACACCGACACTCTTCTGTCAACTTCCCTGCTCCGTGACTATCACTCTCTGGGGCCAATCTACTTTATGTGTCTTTACCGGGAACAACATGTCAAGGCTCAGGACCTTGCTTTTCTTAATCTGTTTGTTAAGTTGTGCTTGGTGCACATCTTCTCGGCAACGCTTTTAAGCTTACTTAGAGAAACATCCTCGACAAGATTGAAATTTGAGTTGATCGCCTCAATACCCTTACTTTGGTATACCCCTTTGGGAAGGACAGAAAACCCACTTTCTTTATCGGAGGGAAGCACACACAGAGCATTGCTTTCCAGGTACGTGGCCACGCGTTTCACTGGTGGGTTGCGGCCAGAAGGCGGGCGCCGAAGGAGAACACCCAGTCCCTCTGAGACGCACCTACACTTTCATTGTCAGCAGCCTACGTAGAAACTTGAAGGACAAGCGTCAGGAGCTCGGGGCGACTTTTCGTCGGTTCCATTGCCAACTTGGGTCCAAGAGCAAGGGTATCCCGAACAAACTCCAGTAGCACAACAGCGGACTGGACATGTACGACTTTGTCGTCGGATGGAGTCCTCGCCTGCCACTGAGCACAGAGCTGTAAAAGTGTTCTCTGCCATAGAAAATCAACCGTTTGATCGATCAAACGGGAAAATTCTTTCCACCGCCTTTTCTTCGCCGTTACTCTAGCATGCTGGCCCCGAATCTGCGGAAAAAGGCAGTCTGTATAGCCACGCATGTCTTCTCCATTCGGATCTTAGGATCCTATTGAAGCGGCAGCCATGCCCAACAGATGGGCTAAAATGTCCGAACAGGCCTTCCACTTCCGGGGTGAGTTGTTTGGTACGGATGCAGTAGGAAAACGCACGAGCTTGGCAAACGGAGACAGCATGAGGGTTACAAAACTGAAAGTTGTAAAGTTGCACACGAGAAAGGGCCGGTTGTATTAAAAATAAAACCTAAAAGCGTGAGGGTTCCGGCTAGTGGGTAATCCATGAGTAGCACAGCGCGAAAAAACACCAGCGACGAGACGAAGACCACAAACAAGCGCTTACTTCCAACTGAACTTTGATGAAAAGAAACGCCCACAAATATACATTCTTTCACAAAGGTATGGCAGATACCGCAGCTGAACCACAGCCACGTGCACGAAACAGATCAAACCCGCTGACGCACACATAGAAACAAGTGACAAGGAAAATAGGATTACACGAATATGATTACACATGTTCGTCAAATGTTATAAAAAGTCATGGCCTCATGCAATGTCAGATAGATGTAACGTTCAAGCCTCCCCTCTTCTGTCTGCAGGCTACCCCCCGCTTTTGATTAGTGCCGTTGGTGAAAGATTGCTGAAGTCTCTTAAGCACACTAACAAAGAAAACAGTGACAAGTCATCCACAAAAAAAAGAAAATTGTTGTGTTGCCATACATTCATGGAGTGTCACACAAATTGAAGAAAGTTGCTGAGCGTGTGAATCTTCAGGTCCTGTTACTTGCGCCGCATAAGCTGTCCAGGCTGTGTAAAATAAATAGGCCCAAATCTAAAACGGGTAGTGGTTGCCCCGTAACTCACCGCAAAAGTTTCGTTGGGTGTGTGGAAGGGGTTGTCTACAAGATACCCCTTTCATGCGCTAAGAATTACGTAGGACAGACGGGCCGCTGTCTGAACGACAGGTTGCGGGAGCATGATTATAATGTTAGGCGCGGTTTGGAGGGGAATCTTAGCCGGCATTGTCGTTCGTGTGAACAGGCAGGTTGCACGCCGCTGCTGGATGAGTGCCTTGTTGTCGCCGTCATGGTCATGCATTTACCGGAAAGATTATTGAGGCAGCGGTGATAATAGGTGAAGGAGAAAAGTGCATAAGTGCCCCATCCATTCTGTTGTCAAAAAATGAGACTACTTACTTGGACACCCAATACTGAACATTCCTTTAGATGATTGTGTAATCTTATTTTTCTTGTCACTTGTTTCGATGTATGCGTCAGCGGGTTTTGATCTGTTTCGTGCACGTGGCTGTGGTGCAGCTGCGCTTTCTGCCATACCTTGGTGATAGAATGTATATTTATGTGCGTTTGTTTTTATTAAATTTCATTTGGAAGTCACCGCTTGTTTGTGGTCTTCGTCTCGTCCCTGGTCCTTTTTCGCGCTGTGTTACTCATGGATTACCAACTAGCCGTAACCCCCACAATTTAATTAATAACTGCTGCTAAAATGCCAAGCACTTCTATTTGTTTATTTTACAGAAACAAATCAGGCAATTTTCACAATGTGTTCGATTATTACGAATTTTGTGCATCGCGTCCTTGGAAGAACATGTCAACTATGGCAACGCGCTTGACGCGCCATCTGTTGTACTGCTCCGCAAGCTGCATTTCCTCCTCGCCAGACGGTGACATTAACGCGCAGCTCGCCCACGCTGTCCCAGCCCAGCAGATTTCCCTCCTCAAATACTTCTTTCTCCGCGCCTTTCCCGACCGGGCCTCCGTCGAGACTCTCCGTCTCCCGCGCGCACACGATCGCGCCGCCCGCGCGCCTATTCCCTGCACGGACCGGTGGTGCCATCTCTCAGGGGACGCCGATGAACCAGTTGAGCGCCGGACCGGTTTCAGCGCAATGCGTCTCTCCCGAAACGCGCGTAGGCTCGGGATCGCGGGCAGCGGTTCTCCACGATTCCCAGTCTTCCCCCTTAAAGGGGGCCTGAGATGGATTTCAAAGTGTTTTTGTTGGTGTCAGAAATCTACTCTATAGTTCTTGTAGAAACAAGTCCAAAAATAGTAAGCATATTCGCTCACGCTAACAAAAGTTATTACCCCGACGAGACAGAACTATTTCTTGGCTCGGCGGCTTGCGATGACGACATAGTCCGACCTCGTCCGAGGCGAAGCACTCATTTCATGGTTGGCCGCTGGAATGTCCATGATTTTTGACGGCGGCGGTTTGGTTTAGAGCGTCGTCGTTACCATGGTTACTTCAGCGAGTGGGTCGCACATGAGACGACGACGTCCTTTTTTTTTTTTTTTAAGCTATGTTTTCAGTCTTTACGGACTTTGAGCAGGAGATGCTGGTGATTGCGGAAGTCGACCTTGCATGCGCGAGAGTTTCCGTGAACGGTAACTTATTTTTACCGTCGCTACATAGCGATACAGAGGCTAGAATTTCTACCGACTGTAGTAGCGAGCCCCCTGCGCCGGCGAAATGTACGCTCGCGTTTTGCTTAGATTGCCGGAAAGTTCCGAGTGAACGCCCTCCCCCGAAACATCGCCCCTTTTACGGGTGAAATATTCAATTTACTGAAAGACGCGCGCCCACCCCGTAAAATCCATGGCTTTAGCGCCGATGAGTGAACAAAACAAACCCGAATCATCTCTTCATATGTAGAGGCGGTCACTTATTTGTCCTTTCCGCGCTTGATTTTTTCACTTGATATCACTGTACTTAAATTTGGGTGGGCGTTCTTCCGGAACTTTACGGCACAGCAAATGCGCTGTGCTCTGCGCTTCATGCAAGCAATCTTAGTTGATGTTGTTTACTACATTCTTGCTAAATGATGATCAGGAGCACGATAAATGACAATTTTTTTTTCGAATGAGCGAGCAAAATTTCCGCCCCTACTCCAGCTTCCCACGCTTACAATGGTTCAGATGCCTTTATGAACTAGCATATCTCTTTTATGCTTTCAAAATCGTCTTGGGCAAGGTAATATAGGTAACTGCGGAATCATTACAATATATCTTACTCATTTTATATCGAAATATTTAGCGGTGGCGTGAATTCTGGTTAATGCAATACTTGGTCCTAATTCTTCCCACTAGATGGCGGCGTCAACGTCATGTTTTAGATTTTTTAAGCTCTACAGTAGAAGTATACGGCTCTTTTAAAAAAAAATTATTGTATTGTGAGAGTTCAATCTAAGACGTCTAAGATTCAAGCCATTTCAAGCGTAAGCGAACAGTTCTGGGCAACAAACGTTTGTGTCATTTGCTTTGCGACAAATTCGCCAGATGTCGCTACTCGGCAGAGCCGGTAAGCCGGAATGCAGAAACCGCAGAGTGCAATCCTTTCGTTTTCAGCGGCAAACGGCTACTCTTGCTTCATTTAACACGGTAAACGGTAAAGCGCGCTAAGGACACTAGGCAACAGGTTCATTCAGAAGGCCGGTGCAGCAAACCACACTTTCCTGCGATCATGACTTGATGGGAAGCAATGAAATGAAACTCTTTGGCAGTTGTCGTTACGGGATGAGCATGCTCTTGCCCTTGTCGCGACCGCCGCAGAGAATCAGCTGCGACAGCGTTTGGGCTTGAACTGATTTATTCAGCCCGCGTGAGCGCACTTGAGCGTGCGCCTCGTGATCACGAGCAGTGCCCGGCGTCGTCCAAGCGCTGCGTGCGGAGCTCCTCCTTCGTCGTCGGCGCGGCGCTCCCTTGGCGCGCCGTTCGTTACCACCTCTGAAACAACGTCGAGGCTACGCTCGAAACACAGATGGTGCAATGAATCCTTTCGGGTACAGCGTCCAAGAAAGCAAATGCAAAGAAAACTGATGATACTCTAACACCAGACACGGAGCGCTAAGCGATCATGCTGGCTGCAAGCGTCGTTGCTCCTGCGCTCACTGTATCCTTCCGCCGAGAACGGAGGAGCGTCAAGCCCGGTTTGGCCCGGTGTGTAAGTGCTTTACACTCCGGTATAAAACAAATATGTGTGACTGTGTAAAAGCACCCACACACATAAGATGTTTTTTGTAACTTTTTGATGTTTTTACGCTCGTGAAAAATTGATTAAATCAAGAGCGCACAAACACGTCACGATTAGTTCAAGAAATAGCCGTTGCGCTCCGATACCATCGACCCCCCAAAAACCCCCATCTCAGGGGCCCTTTAAAAATGTGTCCAGCGCTTTGGACACATGTACGATTGGTACACGCGATTCGCATGCGACTGATCGTTACGACTGTCACCACGACTAGTCGTACGCGTGAATTTGAGACACATGGCCCGGTGCGCGTATGCGATGCGTCGTCGGCGCCGCTCCGCCCACTGTTTTTGCTCCATGGTCAACTACGCCGATCGCTGAGCTGAATTTGTAGATTCCGCGCGTTTGTACGCAAGAAATTGATAAAGCAAGCAATCGTGAAGCGTTTTCTGCCTTCAGAAACAGTCCGCGCACACGCCGGCCGCGCCTGCCAGCTCGGCCCACTCAGCGGCTCGAACCGGCGCAGACCACGGTAGCAACCGCTTGTCGCTGCTTTTCTGAATCAATCTGATCGTTAAAATGAAGTTCCACATGCGAGAAGGTAGGTGTTTGTGTGGTGAAAAATTGCAATCGTGAAGCGTTCTCTGTCTTCGGAAACAGTCCGCGCACACGCCGGCCGCGCCTGCCATCTCGGCACACTCAGCGGCTCGTACCGGCGCAGACCACGGTAGCAACCGCTTGTCGCTGCTCTTCTGAATCAATGTGATCGTTAAAATGAAGTTCCACATGCGAGAAAGTAGGTGTTGGTGTGGTGAAAAATTGCAATCGTGAAGCGTTTTCTGCCTTCGGAAACAGTCCGCGCACACGCCGGCCGCGCCTGCCAGCTCGGCACACTCAGCGGCTCGAACCGGCGCAGACCACGGTAGCACTGGTAGCACGGTAGCAACCGCTTGTCGCTGCTCTTCCGAATCAATCTGATTGCTAAAACGAAGTTCCACATGCGATAAAGTAGGTGTTAGTGTGGTGAAAAATTGTGCTAGGGATTGTTCTCAGGGCTTATTTTAAAAGCGGCGATCAGATATCTGCCGCGATGCAAGCCTATGCTGACCGGCCCCCGCGGCGCTGCGGGCGGTGCGCCGACCGGTCGAGAGATGGCAATACCTGCGCGGAAGCATCGAAACAGGCTACGCAGATGTTCAACTACGACGATCGCTGAGCTGAATTTGTAGATTCCGCGCGTTTGTTCGCAAGAAATTGATAAAGCAGGCAATCGCGAAGTGTTTTCTGCCTTCGGAAACAGTCCGCGCACACGCCGTTCGCGCCTGCCAGCTCGGCACACTCGCGGCTCGAACCGGCGCAGACCACAGTAGCAACCGCGCTTGTCGCTGCTCTTCTGAATCAATCTGATCGCTAAAAAGAAGTAGCTTATGCGAGAAAAGGGATGATAGTGTGGTGAAAAGTTGTGTTACGGATTGCCATTCGCAGTTACACAGATAGCGGCAATCAAATATCCGCCAGTATGCTAAGCCTAAAGTTTCCAACACGCGAGCCGACCACAGCAACGCACGCCGGTTGCGGGGGGTTGGGGCTCAGCGGGCTCTCATTGGCTGTGGCCTCACGACGATTGCAACGATGGCACGACTGCATCTGGCTTGCCAGACGCACGTCGTGAGCCTCCTCCGACCAGCGATCGACGCCAAAACAGGTCCTAACGATCAATCGTAACGATCAGTCGCATGCGAATCGCGTGTACCAGTCGTACATGTGTCCAGCGCTTTAGGCGTACCGCCTGGCAACGTTACTAGATTAAACTGGGCGGCGCTGCCCGGAACCACCACCGATCCTTCTCTCTGTGGCGCTGCAGTCGCAACCGGCTCGGTAGACGGGGCGCTCGCAGGCGGTTTCGCTTATGCTTCTCCCTTCGCGTTCCTAGTTCAGCGCTCGGCGCATCCTTTTCTCGTGTGTGCGCGGGCGCGTGGGTGGGCGCACACATCTGGTAATTATTTACATTCTCGGAAGGAAATAGCTACAATAAACAGCAGACACAATGACATTTTTTTCGCCCCTTGTGTGGTTCTTCGGGGTCCTTTTTTTGCCGAAGAGCAGTACTCGCAGTAGCCGGCACATTCAGTGCCCCGGTCTCCGGCGTTTCTTGTTCGCGCGGTCGTTCTCCGTAGTGTTGAATGCGCGATGCCGTTCGAGTGGCACGTTTAGTGATTTGCCAGCGACTGCATGTATTCCATTGATGTGGGCCTCTGCATGTGAGGCTGAGGCAGACAATGCCGACCTGCTTCGTTCCCGGGTGTACCAGCAGCAACAATTAAGAGCAACACGGACAGGCACTTCTTCTCGGCTCCCAAAGATGCGACGCTTCGCTCGCTATGGCATAAGGTCATCCCGCGTGCGGATAAGGAGCTTTCGACAAAGTCCGAAGTGTGCGACTGCCATTTTCAAGTACAGGACATCGACAAATGGTACGTACACAAAATGACGTTCACTCTGAGGAATTCTCTGCGCGCGTCATCAAATCGTATTTGGTGACGCGCATGCATTTCTATTCCAGATTCCTTCAGTGAGAACGTCCCTTGAATGTGCAGGTTAAGTCGGCGCGCAAACGCGCTAAGCTACTGTAAGCACGCTGACAAAGTTAGAGTTTGTTGTAAATGAAAAAAAAAACCTTGCATACATGTATCTATTCATTACTTTTTTCTGTTAACATGCTTTGGTATTTTGTAGCCATATTCACCGTAAGCAATAAAGATGTGGAGTTGATTTCTAAATAAAAATGCTGACATGTTTCTATTCATTGCTTACTTTGTTTCTGTTAACGTGCTTTGGTGTATTGTAGCCATGTTCACCTTAAGCAAAAAAGATGTGGAGTTGATTGTAAATAAAAAAAACGTTGGATATATTTTTCTACTTTGTGTCTGCCGTAAAGTGTGTACTGTGAAAACCAATTAATTGCTGAAAAGAACTTTATGCTTATTGACATGTAAGCTGGTTTAACTTCGTCATTTAATTGACTAAATAATTCTTTCAGTTAGAGATATTTCGCCTTTGCAGAAATGTCGCTTCTTAGTGACGTTTGGTAAAGCTAACTGTTGTCAGGGCAAAACATGGGAAAGATACTATTCTAAAAAGGACGTCGAGAAAATTAGGAAGTTTCGCCTTCGAGTGGCCTGAATTACTAGAGCCACTAAGTGACGTAGCTCCAATGCTGACCTTGCTTCTTTGGCTGGAAACAAAATGAGCGGTTTCATGATTTTTTATAAAATTCGGAAGAGTCAATCAAACTAAGCTTTAACGGAGGCTTATTCTATGCTACCAGCTCGCTGCAGACCGTTCACGCTCGTGGTTGACTGCCAGCGAGCAGCCGACGCAAGCGCGCGCAAACTACGATGCGCTTCGGCTGACCTGTTGAAGAAAGCAAAGCAATGAGCCGTAACGAACGGCTTTTACGCCCCACATTAGCGATCCTGAGCAGCTACTGGAAAGTACTCTGGCCTAGATGTAGTCTGGACGCGGACAACTTGGCGGGTAGCGGGTAGTCTTTAATATTATTGCGCGCTAACGCCATGAGAAGGCCGAAGAGGCGTTGGCAGAGACGCCGTTGCACCAGGTTGCACGCGACGAGCAGCAGCCGGGTAGAGCAAAATGTGGCGGTCCCGCCCTCTCGCGGCACGCCGAGAAACGGAGACGCCGGCGATGCACGGCGCATGGGGAGAGTTTTACAACTGAACCTATCTAGTAACGTTGCCGCCTGGTGCGTGTAGGAAAGTTTAAAGATTTGCCGTCACGGCTGTACCGGGCATCATAACTGTCTGCCTGCAACAGACTGGCGCGAGGTGTTTGGTCCGAAGTATTCCGGATAAAGTATAGCGGGCTACGGCTGCAGCAACACATTTGTCTGGAATTTGTATGAACCTGGAATTTCTCTGAAGACGAGTCCCACATTGGGCGCCATGTGGGATATGAGGGGTTCCTCGGGGACCTTGCCAGCACTCTGGGGTAGGCCACCATGCTAGCTCTCGGTGTGTCAACCACGCGGGCTCCCGAGCCTACGACAGCCCAGCGAGGCGCGCCAATACGAGAACACAATAGACAGTAGTGCCAAAGCACAGCCGTTTATTTGGGGAATCCCAAAGCATGCGAGCACAAGGCGCGACGGCGTTCGCGAATCACGCCGTCCGGGTCGTGACCACGGACGGGAGGCAGGCACTCACGGCGCGCGACAAAGTTCCCACCTGAGATGCATGTATCCGCCACCGCCTACATGTTCAGCTGATCCTTTTCCGACCGAGCCTCCGTCGAGACTCCCCGTCTCCCGCGCGCACACGATCGCGCCTCCCGCGCACCTATCGCCCGCATGGACCGGTGGTGCCGTCTCTCGGGGGACGCGGATGAAATGGAGCGCCGGACCGGTTTCAGCGCAATGCGTCTCTCCCGAAGCACGCGCAGGCTCGGAATCGCGGGCCGTGGTTCTCCACGATTGCCAGAAGTTTCGTACTGCTACTACTAATACTCTTGGCGGCTTGACGTTCTAAATGTTTTATTTGAACGTGTCTTCTGGCCTGTTGCGTGTTTTAGAAACATTTATGCAGGCTCGCTGCGCCTTCTTTCTTCCTCCTTCTTGTTCGGTTGGCATTGCCACTATACAGCCCCCAACCAATAGAAGTATTCCTATAGTTCGAGCAAGTGTTTGCCTCTTCCTTGTTGGGTCTGCTCTAGAAGATTCACAGTCCGACCGGGAGCCAGCTTAGTTCCTTACCGATCAGCCACAGCCCGTCTAATCACATACATGTATACTCACGCATTCTATTTTGCCCCAGCTCGGCCACGAGCAAGAGCGCACCTGGCACCTTCTTCACGAAGAAGGGCGGCGCCCTCCCCCCCCTCTACCCCTACCCTCGCCCGCGACCTCCTTACAACCCTTTAATCACTCGTGGCGAGCATCTCCGCAGTGCTCCGGGCGTTCAAATCGCCTTGGCGGAAGGAACTGCCATCGTCGCTCTCGATCCGGGAGCCACCAGCTTCCCTAACCTCGAAAAAGTTTTTTTCCCTCTCTCTCTCTTGTCCGTCAAGGTGCTATTTTCGTCCTTACAATAATGTGCCAACCTGCCCAAATTTCAACACTTTTGCGGTGCCACAAGCAGACATACATCTAGGGTTTGAACATTGCGCAGTGCAGCAATCTCGCGGCTTGATGGCCGCTGCACAGCCCCAGAGAGGGAAGAGCAAATTTGGTGCTTGAAGCCTCCAGCAGGGTGCCGAGAGGGTGACTATTCTTTTCCCCAGCCTTACACCCTTGCAATACTGGTGCGTATTGCAGTATTGGTGCGCGGTCCTTTCACCTTGTTGTGACCACGTAGACAGCATTTATACAGTTTTGTTTCACCTAGAAGGAAAAGTGCGCTGGAGATACCGCAGTTGATGCTGGGTGAAAGAGAAAAGCCCTAAATGGCACTGAGCACACGTTATCAACAACCGATGGTTGAACCGTTTTGTCGTTAACTGAGAACCATTATTTATTTTTCTCGTTCAGTTGAATTCGGGTTGACCCTTCTTAGGAAATAACCGTTCGTGTTCTGGTTCAGTTCGGGCAAAAATATCCCTTCGGTCCGTTTCCGGTTCGAGAGCCTCACTAAAATAAAAGTGTTGAGAAAAGACCATTGGAAACATTGCTAATAACCGCAACTGGATAAACCGCGTCGAACCTTGAATTTGGACAAAACTGCACCAATTGGCGGGAGAAGCACATTTAATCACTATATTATCTTAACTGAAGATAACTTGTCCAAAACACTTTACGAAAACCAAAAATAGAACAAAAATAAAAAATACGGTAATGAAGCAAGAAGGAGAGACACACCGAATTAAAGGTTTATTGTCACCACAAAAAAAGGAGCGAATGATGATATTTGTTGCACTAGCGCTTGTCATGTAACGTACCTGGTCGCGGCGCTTTCTTCTTGTTGGGAGGATTGCTTGTAATTATTTAGATTGGGTATTTTTCGTGAACTTGCTGTTGCACGCATTGGTAAGCCTAACGCATCCTTTTCTGCACGCTGCTTCGCCCCGCTTTTTACATGCCCATAGAACTGTCATGTTGTCGTTTAATATTTTGTAAGCTTCATGTTGTCTTGCAGTTCGCGTGCCATCTGCCTTACGCGCCTGCATTCGTTGTCTACTTGTGCCTCGCTACTTCCCGTGCCAAGCCTTGTGTTCTGATTCTGGTGGCTCAATGATAAATCGTGGGGATCCGTATTTCCCATAGCGTCGCACAGTGGCTAACGAGGTAGCTCTCTTTGATGACATGACAACGCGAGTGACGCAGTGTCAGCGTGTGCACGAATCGTGTGCCGTCAGGT
Source organism: Haemaphysalis longicornis (assembly GCF_048455015.1). Lineage (NCBI taxonomy): Eukaryota > Metazoa > Arthropoda > Arachnida > Ixodida > Ixodidae > Haemaphysalis > Haemaphysalis longicornis. The sequence continues at coordinate 486,127,267 of NW_027526203.1, forward strand.
AGCGCATGGCACCATCGAACGCAATCCGTCCTCGCATGTAGCTTCTGCAATGTTTCCCGCGGGGCAGTACTACTATCGCCGAGAAGTGTATCCTGACTACTCCGCGGAAATGATCTGTGCACGCGGCGCTGGAGAATCCGTGCAGGGAGTGCAGCTTCACTTCCGTGGGTGGAGCCCAACTGCCCGTCCATGGACATCAGCTCAAGATATCACTGCAACCAATCGCTCACTGGCTGGCTTCTTGTTCAAGGAGGTTCAAGCTCCAACTGTGCAAGCATGGGCAAAGTGCAGCCGATAAGACCGCCGTGTGGGCCAAGTTTGGAACTTCTGCGATATAGCGCTTTTAGGTCTGGTGTGCATAAATTAAACAAGTGACAGTTCAGTTATTGTTCATCTATGTTGTTCAAGTTTCTTTCTTCGGGTACCCTTGTGCTTTCAACTTGGAAAGACTTAATGAAATGATGGGCAAGACTTAAAATGAGCTGCGAATTTTAAGCAATCTGTAAGCAGCCATTATTGAATGCACACGAAACAGAGTTGTAACGTTTTGTCTGCCTTGAAATTATCCACAGAGGCTACGCGGAACTGCCAGCTAGAAAGTTTGATGAAAAAGTTCTTATCTGCTCCAATGGGTGTAAAGAAGTGGCAAAGGATGGATAGGATAGCCCTTCACCCTTTTCAGTTGATTCTATGCTAGCGCCACAGGATTTAGTTCACAATTACTGCTTGCTTTCATTTCCCCTTCCTTTGCTCCAGTGCCTTTTGCTTCCCCTAACCTGGTTAGGCAACAAAACGTTCCCCTGCATCTGCTTTCAGTATGTATTTTGATAGGCTCGTTCCTTCTTTACCCTTGTGTTTGGCCTGGAATTGAACACAACCAGGCACAATACTTTCATTCACTATCAGCGGGATGGGCCGATGATGATGAGAGCTTCTGTCGGAGGCTTGCAGTCTATTTACAAATTCCAAGTGGCTGTGACATCTATAAGCCCAAATGCGGAATTAAAATTGACACTAATGCTTGTATTCGCAACTGGTGAAGAGTGCTTAAGCGTCTGCTGTCCAAGCCTTTGGGGTAGTGAAACGAAGAGTTCCAATTGTGAGGGGATGTTTCATATTTGTGGGAATTACGGAGGTCCGCCATCTTACCTATCTCTCTCGGCTCGCCGCGGACGCGAAAGGGGGAAGGTCCCTCTCTCTCCCTGCGGCCACGCATATCCCCGTCGCGGGAGGATGACGGCGAGGGAGGGGGGGCGCTGCCAAACCCCTCACATGACAGCTTTGTCCGGAAGCTCCCGGTGGGCTGGCCCGGGGGCGACGATGAAGGAAGGGCCTCTTTGGATACCAGCCAAATATTGGGAGCGGCCGTAAGTACGTCTCGTTCCTTTTAGATGCAGAGCATCTCTTAGTCGACCCTCCGTCGTCCGGCGTCCGCACCTTTCCTCCGCGTACCCCTCTCCACGCCAGCTGTGATAACGCCGCTCTCCTCCTCGCCGCTCGGCTCGTCTCGTGCCGGCTCAAGAAGACACCGGTAACACTGTGCCCTAGCGCACGCTGCTCCTCCTCTCCCCACCACTTGTGCGCAACGCGCGCTGCTCCTCCTCCCCACTCCCCCTGCTCTGCAAATAAACCCCGTCCGCGCTCCGCTCAGTTGCTTCTTCGGTACTGCGCCGTCCGATGACTGGAAATGAACGCCAACGATTCCGCCAGCGAACTGGCTGTCACACCTTCAACTATCGCCATCCAGCACACTGTCAGAACCGCGAGCACCTCCGAAGACAAGACTGCGCAGAGGAGAGCTCGCGACGCCGAACGTAAACGGCAGCGACGAGCAGCGGATTCCTCGCTTCGAGAACGAGAAGCCGCTTTGAAACGCTAGCGGCGTGTAGCTGATCCAGATGGCGTTCGGCAACGTGACAACGCTTCGAAACGCCAGCGTCGAACAGCGGATCCCTCGCTTCAAGAACGAGAAGCCGCAAAACGTTCACCACTACTCGATAAATAAGGAAGACATTTAATACGCTACTATACGTGTCTTTACTCTAACAACCAATTAACACGCTACTAATCCACGGCTTTGCATCCCCTCAGGGTTCCCACGTGCGAAGATGGTGTAATTTTTGGCCTTCCTTTGCCCGCCCTCGCACCTGTTTCTCCCGTCATGGCCAAGGTGGTCTTGGCGGTGGAAAGCGACGCGCCCGACTCTCCTTATTGCAGTGCAATAAACGTCGGAGTGGGCGATTTCTGTGTCCTGTGTTCCTTGCTGTTCGCTGCGGCTACGCCAAGTTGGCGATCCGTGGCGTTGTTAAGCGGAGCTAGCCTTGCGGACGAATCTCGAGGATCGAGGTAGGCCGCCGTAAGAACCCTGGTCCCCACACATTCTATTGCTTTTTAACTCCGCACTGTGTAAACTGTTTCGAAAATTGCTCAAATTAATTTACTTAGTGGTAAGGGGCATAACAAAATTTCCCACATTTCGTTCACAATGGTGCAAGTCTCGTCAGAGGCCAGCTGCTAGAAAGCACATTCACAGGTTGACTGTGAATGTGAAAATGACTACTGAACGTACTTCTGCTCTGGTATCAATGAGCAGCATGTCAGCATTGATAAGTGCTTCGCTGTTGACACAAAAACAAGCCATGTTGAGGCACCCTGGCAAATATTCATGAAAAGCACTTCGCTGTTGAGAGTTTTGTTACACAACCAGCCATGTTCAGGCATCCTAGCAAATATCCAGGAAAAACACTGGAAAGAAACCGGACAAAAAAGCTGCCAACACGTGTAAACCGCGTTCATCACGGCACCTTTCCTAGTACTTCAGTACCGTTTATCAGCGCTGCTTTTGCCCCAAGTAGTAACGAACTATCCCAGCGTCGCACCTTAAGCAAGAAATCAAACACTTGTTTGTCAATGAGAAGTGATCTGCCAAACTTCCATGGCTATGCAAAAAGTGAGTAGCTCTACTTTCTCTGCACAGTCTGTAGTGTGAAGCTCCATTTCCAAACAAAATGCCAGGGTTTTTCTCGTAGATGCACAGCATTAAAAAAACGAAAAAGGAATAAGCAAGTGATACTTTCTCCCACTACAATAGAGTCCTGCAGGAAAGCCAAACCAGCAAGTGATCTTTTTGCTTGACTACAAAGTGCTCCAGAGGAGCCAAGAAAAAGATTACTTTTTGCTGACACCGAAGCTACGTTGGAAAGCCAAAACTTGGGGTGTCTGTCACTGCAGATTTGCTGCAAGACGGGCATGTGAATGTATTGCAATAAGGTATTTACGTTCACGCCAAGAGTTATGAACCAGGCTGGCGGGGTAACAAAATCATTGAATGAGGTTACAACAAAATGTGTTATTAAAAATTGTAGAATATTGTTTGCTATAAATAGCAATAAAGGTATAAAATGGTTTTGACACCAGTTAAGTGGCCTGTTGTAAATCATTGGTAAAACCTAAACAGCAACACTTCAGACAGCTTCAATTGTTAAATAGCAAAGCATGCTTGGGCCCTGAATTCAGCAGGCATGCTCCAGCTGAGAATGTATAATTTCAGAGCACAACAATAATAAAGGCCTGGGGAAAAGGTGAGCTTAGTTGAGTTACCACCAAGGTAGAGAGAATGGTTACAAAAAGAAAGAAGCAATATGGGAGCCTTATTTTCCCTGCTTTAGGTTCATAAGGACTGAGCTGCATGTTCCGCACGTAACACAATTGAAGACTGTTACACCTGCATGCACTCGGCACAGCAGATTTTACGGTATAACACAGTTTAGTTCGAACATAGGTAAATCAGACAATATTGCATAAGCAGTTCATGTATACGTGAAATAGAAACAGCAGAGTTTTTAAAACGAAGCTCTTAAGTGTGCTGAATGAAAGGGTCGAATGATGAGTTTATGTTGTTACTAATAACAAATTTCAACCACGATGTCAGAAACAAACCCCTTCCATGGAGGGACTGTGTGTAATCATAAGATGTTTTTGAGAAAAGTTTGTAAATGCCGTGTACATATATGTGAAAAGTTATTTTAACACCCCAGCCGGGGACTGTGAATCATCAGCACTCTTTTCTGCTGTTTAGATGATCAAGGGCTGTTGTACAGGATCCACTTTCTCTTCTTACTGTGGTAACCATCTTTCTTAATCACTGAATTCATGTGCTTGCTCAGGGAGCTAGCAAGCGAGGTCGACATTCGGCATCAACTACCAGCCGAGTTCCCTCAGGCTTGGACAATTCCTGAAGAGGCTAAACAATGTTTTTGAGATCCCTATCTGAGAGCTTTCCCTTTTTTTGTAAAAGAACATCTAGGCAACATTTGGAGAACTGTCCGAAATAACAAAAATGACTTTTGTGCAACCTAAATAGTTAATCCACGCACAGTCAATGTTTTGCATAAAAATGTATCAATGCAAACCTACCCTTTGAACCTGCTTAATACTTGGTAGAGACTCACTCCATTGGCCGTTTATGGCACTGTGTGGGTGGGCTACTGGTTTACACCTATGCAGCCTGTGGGCTGCTTCTAGTCTCTGTTCCTTCCGTCAAATGTTTTTGGAGACTAGCGCTACCCTGCATTGTACGAGCCATGGATTCCTTGCGTTGGCCATGGGAAATTCTAGTGAATCGTTACAAGCCACCAAAGCAAGTGAGCATTTGTTTATCGACCACTGTTTTGTGGCCACGCAAAGTTTCGTTCATTAAAGACTAACAAATGACATCAATTTTATCGCAAACTTCTAACAAATAATTGGTATCACACAAAATGTGTAAAGCAGTCCGAGCTTGTTTGTGCGACTAACAGCCACCGACCTTATCCACTGCAAAGAAACATAACTGGGTTATTATACAGTGGGGCTCATATCATATCATATCACTTGACCTAGCTTCTTCCTAATGTAATAAAGGCTATCTCCTCCTCCTCCTCATATCATACAGTGGGGCTCATATCATTTGATCATATCAACTGAGTGTTGACGTACAGTTAACATACTGATGACTGCATTAGTAGCGCATGTCTATACGACGTCACTCCTGCCCATATTACATCAACGTATTTTGAAATCGGGAGGTTTTTCACCATTTCTTTTCATTAAACTCGCCCCATGACAGCCTTGACGTTTGCCTATCAATTACATCTGCAGCGTGCTCACTGCTTATACGTGTGCACACGAACAATCCGTAGATGCTTTCACGTTCCAGGCACATCTTCAGATTATCTTTGACGTTGATTATTGAGCCTGCACAGAACACATGGGTTTTCATATGCTGGAGTGCATGTATGTGTATTAGACATGACGGTAGGCCAAGTGTACACCCTTCCTATTACCGTCTGTACAGCCTCTTTTCTGACCGTATCGTCTGGGTGTCCTGAATTAACTTCCTTTGAATGAAGGGACCTAGTAAAGTCTGGCCAACATAGCGTATACCATAGGATATACAGTGAGACGTGAAAGCTCCGCGCACGGGGCGCCTCAAGTATTCATGGTGACTGTGAGTAGCGACACCGCGGACCCCGAGCTCACATACATAAGCCGTGCCCAACCGCGGCGAGGTGTTTAAAGGTGAAGGGTAGAAGCCGTAAACGGTGGCCGTCGGAGCCTTGGTCAACCTCCGGCCGATGGGCTCGATGCCTGTCTACCAGGCAGGGAGCTCTGGGACCTCTTTGACTACCAGGGTAAGGTCAAAGGAGAAAGTACCCCCGTCAACCTGCTTTTATACTATGCCGTATGGTATTTTCAACCCCCCCCAACCGTGATCGGCCCCCTAAAAGGTGCCGCACCGAAGTATCGTTTCCCCCATTGCCATCTTTGACATTTCCTGAACCAGATCATTACTCTCGATTTCTTGTCATGGAGTCCTTCAATCCAACCCACCCTCTAGCATCTCAGTCAGTCTTCTTGATCGCCAAGTATCTTGAAGCCATAATAGGAAAATCGTATAGGTGCAAAAAACAAAGGTCTGGTGAACTCCTAATCGAAATAAATGACAAGCAGCAGTCTGTAAAGCTTCTAGCTCAGACTAGACTGGCTGATCTCGACATCAGGGTCACACCCCATCGGAGCCTCAACAGCTCGCAGGGTGTGATATCCGAGACAGATCTCCTGAACGAAACGGATGCGGATCTCCTTGCGGGCTTGAAGGATCAGGGCGTCACGGCCGTGAGACGCATCACTATCCGCAGAACCGACAAGGAGATTCCCACCAAGCACATTATCTTGACTTTTGACTGCGCAGTTCTTCCACAACACATACATGCAGGTTTTATCCGTTGCTCCATCCGTCCGTACATCCCGAACCCGCGGCACTGTTTTACGTTCCAGTGGTTCGGGCATGGTACAAACACTTGCGTGGACGAACGACGTGTGCGAAATGCGCGGCGCATGATCATCCGAGCGACAATTGTCCATCCGATACCCTGTCTTGTGTGAACTGCGGCGGGCCACATGCAGCGTACTCCCGCAAGTGTGAAAAATTCCAACTGGAAAAAAAGATAATCAACATAAAGGTAACTGAGAACATCACCTTCCCGGAGGCGCGAAAGAGGTTCGCCTCTTTCCCCCTGGGGAGGTACGCTGACGCGGCTCGCCGGGGGGCGGAGCGGCGTCTGGTGTCCACAGTGACCCAGTTAAGCGAGTCTGACCTGGCCCGCCCCCGCCCCCCGCTGGGTTGCCTCACGCAGCCCAACCCGGCACCACGCCGCTTGCTGAGGCAGCAGCGGTTGTGGTGCAAACCACTTCTGTTGGGACCGGTGCCGCTCCCGCCTCTACCTCCCCGTCCTCCAATGCGTTGGAGGGTGCCGAGGGGATGGACACCACGGGCCCCGCATCGGCTCCCACCGCCACCGCACCGCCCGTGCCACCTCTGGCACCCCGGACGGTGGCGGCTCAAACGAAGGGCTCCCGAAAGGGGGCCAAGTCCGGGGGGCACGGTTCGACGGGCACCCCCCGGACATCTGAGGACGAGATGGACGTCACGCCGTTCTTGCCTGCTACGCACCGCAAGGAGCGGCCTCCAACGCCCAAGCCAACAGAAAGGCCTAAAAAGCCAAATCCAAGAGTAACAGCCCCGAAAGACGACACATGAACACACACGAACACACACACTTCAGTCATTCTCAAATTTAAATAATGGGAACAGAAAACATCATTCAATGGAACTGCAGAGGCGCCCTTAAAAATCTTGATGATGTGTATGAGATTCTGCATGCCAGTCAGCCAAGTATCATGTGTCTCCAGGAAACCCACCTCAATTCTAAACAAACAAATTTCTTAAATAGGTATATGGTATTCAGAAAGGAGAGGCTTGGCTGCACCCACTCTTCAGGAGGTGTGGCCATTATCGCCCGGAAATCATTAGCATGCCACACTCTCTCTTTAAAGGAGCCATGAAGAGAAAATGCAAGTTGGTTTTATTCGAAAGATTTCGTGTTTTATAGTGCCCCCAGCGCTTGTCCGGATACAAACGGTGCTTTATTCACTGAGAAATTAAACAATTTAGGTTAAAATTTTGATTTTCCCGCTCAATCGTGCGTTTTCGTGGTCCCAAATGACATCACAGGAACCGACCGTTCTGCAGCCTAGAGTACCTTCATTCACGCATCCGCCGTACAGGGTAGAGACACGTATACGCTGGCGCCGCCATTTTCGGTTGCTCGCTCGCCGCCGAAGCAAGTCATTGTGTCAAAACCGCGCTAAAATTATCGCCGCAACGCGGTTTACTGAAGAAGTTTGAATCATATTGTCTGTTTCGCGTTGCTAGGTCTCGTGGGAAACGAAAAGAATAACGCGTTGAGCCCGTTGGCCCAATTGCGGCGGCACGGGACCGTTCAAAGGTTGTCTCCACCCTGTACAGCGGTGTTGGTTTGTTCTCGCGTTTCTTTACGTTCCGTAACCTAGATGGCGCCACCATACTGTGGCAAGCGTTTGGTTTGTTTTTGCCCGCATTTAAACCTGGCTTGTTTTTGTTCTGGGAGAAAATATTCGTTCCCTGAAACAGTGCTCGCTCGACAAATGAGGTCACGTAAGACACCGTTGCTTGCGTCAATCGGCCAGTGTCGTCTGAGACAACCCCAAGCCCCGTAGTGCTGTGCAGCTAAACCAAGCATTCTGTGCGCAGTACGAACAGCAGAACGCATCAGTACTTCTATGTTTACATGTGCTTTCGTAACTTCCACTGTTTGTCCCATCATTCTTATTGCTTTGTAAAGAATGTGCCCTAAATTTAAGCGCAAATCGCTCGTTCGTCTAGTTTGTAAGCTCTACCTAATTTGCGTCTGCTTGTGCCAGCCTCCGCCAATCGCAGAGCTTAGCTCATGTGACATCATAGGTTCTGTTGCGGGAAATGAGCTGGTGGGTCGCATGACCATTCCCGTTGTTCCTAATTATGTAGCTTATTTGAGCGAAGTTTACGTTAAAAGTGGTGTCAGTATGATTCTAACGAGACAATCTTTTGAATGAACCAAACTTGTGTTTTCTCTTCATGGCTCCTTTAAACACTGTCCTCGAGGCTGTAGCGATCCGTACAATAATATTTAATAGGTTAATAACGGTATGCTCCATCTACATCTCTCCTGATTTTGCACTTCTGAGCTCTGATTTCGAGGCACTGGTTGACCAGCTGCCCGAATCATACATAATAACAGCTGACCTTAATGCGCACAACTCCCTTTGGGGCTCCTCCACAACGGATGCCCGAGGTCGCCTGATAGAGAAGTTTCTTACATCCTCCGGAGCATGCCCTTTCAACGAAAAACAGCCTACATACCATAACTTAAGACACAATACATACTCGCATCTAGACTTGGATATTGGTTCCGCAGTTCTCTTTCCATGTCTTGAGTGGGGTGTGGGCACGGACCCATATGGTAGTGACCATTTCCCCACTTCATTAACGTATATAGGTAAAGGCCCGAGCAGTCCATCTTCCCATAAAAGGTTTAATGAATCAAAAGCAAACTGGAGCACATTCACACAAACATCTCAACTACACCACACATCCATAAAACACCTACACGTGGAGGAAGCAGCGCAACTCATCATGGCGCACATCCTCGACGCCACCGAAAAGTCCATTCCCCACGCCCCCGGTGCTCCGCGCAACCAAAGGAGGCCGTGGTGGAATGAGGACTGTAGGCGGGCGCGAGAGGCCCAGAACAAGGCGTGGGGTGTCCTTCGCCGGTACCCCACGTCAGATAACCTCATTTCTTTTAAACGGGCAAAGGCTATTGGGAAGCGAGTGCATCGTGAGGGGAAAAGGGAGAGTTGGCGCACCTTCCTCACTTCCATCAATTCATACACAGATACACACAAAGTCTGGTCACGAATACGAAAACTAAAAGGACAACAGACACACAGCCTGCCCCTGGTTAGTACAACAGGGGACACACTGGAACACCAGGCTAACACACACGCACAACACTTCCAACACGTGTCCAGCTCTGCACACTACACAAACACTTTCGTGAAACATAAAATCACTTTTAAAAAGAAGTACCTACATGACAATAACAGGTCAACATCTGGTTACAATTCTGAATTTACACTATATGAATTGAGGGTTGCGCTGAGCACATGTAAACCTTCAGCTCCAGGGGCAGATACGATAACATACACCATGATACAACACCTACACCCAGACAATCTTGAAACACTCCTAAACCTATACAATAAAATATGGCTTTCGGGGCACATTCCACACTCTTGGAGGGAGGCCATAGTAGTGGCGTTCCTGAAGGAAGGGAAGGACCCTTACACTCCCGCCAGTTATCGTCCCATCGCCCTGACAAGCTGCCTGTGTAAGCTGCTCCAGAAGATGATAAATCGCAGGCTCGTGTTCTTCCTTGAGTACAATGGTCTTCTCGAGAGCTGCCAGGCAGGCTTCAGGGTGGGGCGATCTACCAACGATCAACTTGTTGCGTTAGAATCCTTCATCAAAGATGCATTTGTTCATAACCAGTTCTGCCTTACGGTATTTTTTTATCTTGAAAAGGCTTACGAGACAGCCTGGCGATACGGCATCCTTAGCGACCTCAAGTCCTTTGGTGTGTCAGGTAACATGTTAAACACCATTTCTAGTTACCTGTCCACGAGGACATTTCGTGTTAAGGTTGGGTCATCCCTGTCCGGGATACATGTGCAGGAAAATGGTGTGCCGCAAGGTGGAGTTCTAAGCTGCACATTGTTTATAGTTAAGATGAACTCCCTCCGAAAGGCATTGCCACCAACCATTTCCTGTTCCATCTATGTAGACTATGTGCAAATATCTTTTAAATCCTGTAACCTGTCAATTTTTGAACGTCAAGTTCAGCTCGGTGTTAAGAAACTTGCTGGATGGGCGGACCTTAATGGTTTTAAACTAAACCCGGGCAAAAGTACGTGTGCTCTGTTCTCCCGTAACCGCGGGCTTAATGCGGACCCTGAGATTACGCTTAACCATTCATCTATTCCTGTTAAACGGGATCATAAGCTTTTAGGTGTCATATTTTATTATAAGCCCACGTTCATCCCACACATCAAAGCACTTAAACATAAATGCCTCAAAACACTAAACATTCTGAAGGCCCTCTTCCACCAATCCTATGGTGCAGACAAAGAACTGCTGCTCCGGGTCTTTACCGCCTTAGTCGGGTCTCGGTTAGACTACGGCAGTGTAGTGTATGCGTCGGCAGCAAAAACGACACTAAAGATTCGTGATCCAGTACTCCACTTGGGCCTCCGCCTTGCGTCGGGTGCATTCCGCACTAGCCCGGCCAAGAGTCTATATGTTGAGTGGAACAAGTGGTGCCTTGAGGACCAACGAACGTACATGGACTTACTCTACGCTTCTAAAATTTCATCGTTGAATAACCATCCATTTAAACCTGTTCTTAATGATACATATACGTCACCGCTGTTTGCAAATGACCCATCCGTTCCTTTGCCGTTCTCACTTAGAGTGAGACAGGAAGCTTCAAATTTCGGCATCTCCTTTTCAGACATTTACACATCTTCTTTTACTGACGTCTTACCACCCTGGCAGCTTCAACCTGTGTGTTGTGACTTGTCCTTCGTGAAAATTGATAAAACCAGGGTACCACAAACTGCTGTTTTGCAGCACTTCTTGTCCCTGCAGTTTAAGTATGAATGTGCAGAGTTTTATAGCGACGCATCAAAAACTGCCCTTACTGTGTGGTGTGCGACGCACGGACCCGATTTTAGAGTCTCTAAGACCCTGAACTCGAAAACCAGTATTTTTACGGCGGAAGCCCATGGAGTTTTGCTTGTTTTAAATCACATAGTGCAACGTGAAGTACCCAAGTCTATCATTTTCACCGATTCACTGAGTGTTGTACATGCATTGTCATCCAACAAGTCTTCTAAAAACCATGTTCTTAATGTAGTGATAAAACCATTATGTCAGCGTATGCGTTAAATCTCGACGTGATCATGTGTTGGGTTCCAGGCCACTCTGGGATTGCGGGAAATGAGACCGCGGATCAGAAGGCCGCTGCTGCTGCACATACAAATACACCGGACATAGCAACAGTACCCTACACTGACCTCAAGCCACACATCAGACAACACCTTCGCGAAACATGGCAAGCACTTTGGAATCAACAGACAGACAACAAACTACACATAATAAAGCTACTCCTCGGACCATACACGACTGACACACACAACAGACACACTGAAGTTGCCCTTGCTAGGTTACGGATAGGCTGCACTCATATAACACACTCCCACCTGCTCACAGGATCTCTAAGACCCCTGTGTAGCGGGTGTGGAGCGGCCCTATCTGTAATCCACGCACTACTCCAATGCAAAGCACTCGACACAACACGACACAAACACTTCACCCAACTTTACAGACAACACATCCCGTTACATCCAGCGTTTTTCCTGTGTGATAATCCTACATTTTCTGTCAAGCGCGTTTTTAAATATTTAGCAGAAGTTAAATTCTTAGACTTAATTTCATACCACGAATGATCACAACCTGGCCACCAACACCAGCCATCCTCACTGTCTTTTTATTGATTTTACTTTTGTTCTTGCTGACTGATTTTAGTGTTTACGTTCTCACCTCTCATATTTAACCACTGTTTTGGCGCTCTTTGCCCAAGTTGGCCTGCCGCCATTAACATCCAACCATCATCATCCCCGAGACGTTAAAGCTACACCAGTGCAGTAGCTATGAGATGAAGCACCTAGCTAATGTACCTTTTGAAGGACCCAAGTCCTAAATTGTCGTAGATTCATGTATTATACTACGAAATATTTTCTACTAGCAAATCTTTTAAGCGCTCAATATCACGCAATTATGATGCTTGTGGCGCATCTTTTTAAGCGCTGAATATCATGCAATTATGACGCTTCTGGCGCATGCTCACAAGACTTTTCTGCTCACAAAACGTATCCTGGGTGTAAAACAAATTTTAAGCCACAATTTCGTCTACTCGAAAATAAGAAGTTCCCGATTTCTGGTAATTTTCCTTACTAATATTTCTGAAGAGGAGATCTATTGTAGTGTTACGTACGCGGTACATGTGTGTGGACACCAAAGCTTACCTTTCCAATTCTTGGCGCAATTGTTTGTAATTGGAATGCGCACATGTGCCTAGTAAAAAACAGTTGCTTCCACTACCCTTCGTCCTTAGCCCCGTACATTTCCAGTATCTTTTGGCGCTGCTAAGTCGTCTTCATTTCTAAAACACACACCGCGATTTCAGGTAGCCCATTTAAGCATTCTGAACTTGCCATGGCGCAAACTGTTGATAGCAGATGCCACAGCACCGACATGCGTCGGAAGTTTCACAGAATTACTCTCGAACGGTGTCTTTTCTTGCGTGGAACGTAGCTTGTTCGAACGGGGCCAGTCGGCTGTGCGATGTCGTCTCACGTACGCTGAAACTGTACGCAGGTACTATCGGCGTACACCACGTATAACGAAGCGGTCACGGGTCAACATTACTCGATAGCGGCTATTTTGCTGCCGTCTGGAAAGGCTGCCTTGGTCCCCACGCAATACCTAATCACAAGCAAGTTTCTCGCGTTTTCAGATAGTGCTTCTAACAGTATGGACTCTGGTTTATCTACGTTGTCGGCCCGACAAAATCGGAGCTTCGTCCCGCTTTCGGATACGCGACTCGTACGCGATACGGCTGCAGCAGCAGCAGCGCCAGCTGCTTCCGAAAGAACAAAAATTGTTTGCTTGGAAAAGTTCTAGCAGTTGAATCGTGCTTAAATGTGTACTACAAATAAAAAATGTGCATTTGGGGCTACACTACACTACACAAAATAATGACAGTTATTATTGTTATGACGTCATCATGACGTCACCATAGCAGGAGCCACCGCGAGGGGGGCGTGTCTCGTACCACGGGGTGGTACGAGACGCTGCCTAAATGGCCGCGTATATACTCGTTTCGTTGCAAATGTCGACGAAAGACGATACCCGACTGGCGCCCCTGCCATGTAAACACCTCCCTCCTCTTTTCCGCTCACCTCTCATGCTGTTCCTGTCCCGTCTCATTCCTCCCATGATAACACGCTAGAGGTTTGCTCAAGTCAATTTAAATTTACCGTGTTCCACTGCTTCAGGCCGGGTGCCTCGATGCCAGCGCTGCCGTACGGTGGAGACGCGTGGGATTCGAGGCACCCTACTACATGTTTCTATTGAACCACGTTGCCCTGCTGTGTGTGTATTTCAAGCGGAAAGTGGAAGCTATCTAGTGGAACCTTTCATTACTGTTGCTGTTCAATTTCTTAAAATTCCACCAGGAGCTATAGTTGCGCGGGCAAGAGCAGGCGAAGATTTTCTGCAGTTGAGGTAGTATTTCATGTGATATCGCAAAACCCAAGCCTCCATGTATTTTTAAATAAAGGAACACTAAAAATATCACTTGTGTATTTACTTTCTGCCTTACTTTTGCGTAACGTTTTGTTCTTGTTCAGCAATTTTGAAAAGCATGAAGATTGCGGCTGGACTGAGACATTTAGATTTGGCTGTGGGTACATACGACTATTGCGCAGATTCAGTTCCACTTTGGCCAAGTGACGAGATCGAGTCACAGACAGAGAAACAGAAATACAGACAGACCAAAATTTCTTCGTTTAAGTAGCCCAAGAAAGACTATCTTTAGAATAGGCAGAATCTGAGCTAGTTGGATTATAATTGATTAAATACTGGTGAGCCTAAATTTAACTGGGGACGCAGACAATGACGAGAGACGAAGCACAAGCGCTGACACTAACAACTGAATTTTTATTACTCTTCGCCTTGTATGTACATTTATACCCTCTAGCCACGTGGTCCCAGAGTAACATTGCGCAGAAACAGTTTTCTTTATCGGTTAGCGCAATCGCCGCAGTACTGACACAATCTTCGGAGCTCTCTTCAATTTCTATAGCTTGGATGATTTCGCGCGCCAGCCTATCGTTGTTTTTATGCATGGTAATGACACTATGGAAGTCACCTTTACACTTGGGGCAATCTCGGAGGTGCATGGCCAAATGTCCTGACGGGACGTTCTTTGTTGAGGCCTTGTGCTCTCGAACTCAGTCGTTGAAACAACGGCCGGTCTGGCCAATGTAGCTTTTCCTGCACGATAACGGTAGCCTGTACACAACCCCCTGCACACATGCTGCGTACTTGGTACGGTGGTTGGTTGTGCACTGGCTCGCTATCATTGGGTGGTTGACGCGGTGGCACATGGCATATCCTTTGTTTGGGGCTGAGCACACAACTGTCACCCCTTCTCTGGCCGCTATCTTCTTAATGTTGTGTGTTATTCCGTGCAGATAGGGCACAACCGCAAGCTTGCTCCTCGGACCCTCGGACCCTCGGGAACTTTTCGTTTTTAAGTGCGAATGCACTTCTTAAGCGAGCCTGAATCGTCCGCCGCCGTCGTCCGCATAGCAACAGCTGCGGGTGCGCGCGCTCCTCGTCTTCCCTAGCAACGGGGTGAGATGGGCGCGCGCTGCCTGGCCGCGTTCCTGCTGACATGGCACATACCCACGTGGGGGATTGGCCAGGAATCGGGCGTGAGAAGGGCTAATGCACCGGCAATCAAGCAATCGGGCGTGAGAAGGGCTAATGCACCGGCAATCAAGCAATCAAGTACAACGACAACACAAATAGGTGTCTGTGAATAAATGCAAGCAATCGGGCAAGCAAATCAAATCGGGCAAGCAAATCGGGCACGCAAATGCAAGCAAATCAAGCAATCGGGCGTGAGAAGGGCTAATGCACCGGCAATCCAAGCAATCAAGTACAACGACAACACAAATAGGTGTCTGTGAATAAATGCATCTTTCTTTCTTTGTAGTTGTGTGTGTGTGTGTGATCTCTCTTTCGCGAACATTACCGAACCGCGCAAATTCAACTCGTGCATTCGCACTTTCACATTCTTCCCCTCGGGGAAATGCGGGGCATTTTTTGCTTTCAAGCAAAGACTCGCAGATCGACACCAGGGCCGCATTTGGATGGCCTGCATTGCACAGCTTCGAGATTTGGTCGGTCAAGCTCCTCACCATGTCATGGCAGCATGACCGGCTTAAAGCCGAGTTCAGAGCACTGTTCGCCAAACCGCGCTTGACATTCTTCGAATGCGCAGAGTCAAAGGGCAGAAAACCTTTCCCTTCCCGCGGTGCGTATCTCCAGCACGTGAGATCGGTCCTGAAGTGCAGTATTAGGTCTAGAAACCTTATTCTTTCTTCGACTGCCATCTCGTGAGGGAAAGTGAGTGCTGGGCATGCGCCTTTGAATACGTCCAAAACCCTTCCGAAGGATTCGTCTTGGTCCGCCGCTGGGCTCTGCGTGCACAAAACTAAAAATTCGTCGACATACCGGTAGATCACGAGCGCTCTCTCTTCTCCAAGCATATCGGTGACCTGCCTTCCGAAGAAGGCCAGAAAAATGTCGCACAAATACGGCGCAACAAATACGGTGCATAAGCTACAAATTACGGTGTTTGAAACTAAGAAAAAGGGTGTAAAGAAAAAGGGTGTAAGAGACCTCCAACTTCGGAGGTATTTCATACCCATTTACACGGGAGGACAGAACATTTTCTACCAGCGGAGTATGTTTTGTACCTCACGATGTTTCACACAACCTAAAATGGCATAATTTATTACAAGTGAATCTGTTTAACCTTGAACGAGGTTCGGTGTCGTTAGCAAAAAAAGACAGAAAAAACGAACTGCGCCCCTGTAAAGGGTGCACCACCACAGATAAGGTATTATACCAGTGAAGCCGACTTTGTAGCCTCTTCAAATGTTAACACAGAAGGCGGAAGCGTATACGCACCTCTTACTGCACTGTTTCAAAGGTACTAATTTTTTTTCGATTCTGAAACGCAAAAAGAATTGGCGCAGCTTGCAATGCCGGTGCATTGCTGGAGAAACAGCATAGTTGTGGGTCGACCTAGCTTGTTTCATTCTTCGATCCGCTGTCGGTGTTGGGGACATACTAGAACAGCCTTGTAAAATCTGGTTAAACTTGGCCTCACCCCTGAGAGCTTATCCTAGCTTAGCAAGAACATCGCAAAGCCTGGAAAACGTAGCAAAGCTTAGCGACACCGAAAGAAACTAGGTGAACCCGCAGCTGCGCTGTTCTTTTTTTGCAACTGAACATTTTTTCGCAACTGAATTGAACGGAACCATTTACAGAAAGCCAAGAGTGTTGCCGTCGTTATACACCCTTTTTGCCACACAACTATAGTTTCTATTTTAAATGTTCAAATTGATATTTCACGTGCCAAACCTGAACTTGGGGCATGGGACACACCGTATATTGAAACGAGCGATCATTGCTGACGAACAGCCTTTTTTGCTTTTGAATATTTCTTACTAGTATAGCAGGGCATGTGGGGATGTGTTGTTCTTTACAGTACAATATACATGTATGCATGGCTCATTCAAGAACAGCTGAACACCTTTTCCACGCCCTTTGAACACCCCAAGAAAAACCAATGGTGTTGAAGTTGATCAACACAATTTGTTTCATACAAAAATGGTGTAAAACTAGGAAAAGGGTGTTGAGATTCCATAAAAAGGGTGTAATGGGATGCCGCCACCCTTTTTCCACTTATGCTGCACCCTTGTTGGCCAAAAAGGGCGTAAAAACGTTTATTGTGTAGCACAGTTGCACTTCGATTTAACAAAGTCACCGGGACCAGCGAATCGTATCGTTAAATCGCGAACTTCTGAAAATCTACAGAACGACAACTTTGTTCCACAGAAGGGCAAATTTATTGCCAACTGACAAAGCTCGTAATTTCTGCCTACGCGCGCTTCCTATGCCGTCAGCCCTCCCAGATAGCGCTAGTATACTCTTGGAGTATACGGAAAGAACAGTGGAGAATCTAAAACAGCCAAGTTAACCAAAAAAGAGGCAAGGCAAATTGAAACGAACAAATGGAGGGAAAAATGGAAGCTAAAACGTCGTTAGAGATGTACAGGGCTGAGAAATCGAACATCAGAAAGGAAAATTTCTACGATAATTCCCAGGGCAGTGTTTTGCTTTTTGAGGCTAGAGCAGTTTTCTTGCGAACTAAAAGCTTTGTGGGGAAGTATTCACAAAATGATGCGGTATGCGTGGTCTGCGGAAAAAGAAACAAACAATGCGGCACATAGTGTTACAATGTGAGGCTATCCCTCCAAATCTACACGACGGAAATATTCGGCTTCGAGAAGCCCTAGGATTTAAGGGTAGCACAGAGGAAGTTACCTTCAAGGCTGTCGAGGCAACGAAAAGAAGATTAGAAGGCTGGTGGACGAAAAGCAGAGAGGGGTATATTGCCTAGGACAGTTACCACCTGCAACACAAAAAAAGTATTTTGTGCCTAATAAGCTTTTTGTGCCTGCCCTAAGCAGGGCTAGTATTGAACCAAGAGTTTAAAACATAGCAATATTTGTACTATTTGGTAAGATGACATGTCATCACCCAGCTACAAAGGGGAAACCAATAGCAATCATCATCATCACCATCATCAACGAACCGTTGTCCGCGTTGCTTTGTTTTTGACCGTATATGCACCTGGCTTGTTTTTATTACCGTAAAAAGTAATCGTTTCGTGGGACATTGGGTATCCTCGACAAACAGGGTCACGTAAGACAACGCCGCTTACGCCTATCGGCCAGTGTCATGTAAGAACTTCAAAGCGGCGGAGTGCTGTGCAGCTAAAACAGGCATAGTGCGCCCAGTACCAACAGCAGTGCGCATCGGTACTTCTATGCTGACGCGTATTTTCGTAACTTCCATTGTGTACCGCACCATTGTTACTGTCGTAAAATGAATATGCATTACATTTAAGCACAAATATATCGTTCGACAAGTTTGTAAGCCGTGCGTAATTTGCCTTTGCTTTTGCCGGCCTCAGCCAATCGCACAGCTGGGCTCACATGACATCATATGTTCTGTTGCGGGAAATGAGCTAGTAGATCGCATGGCCATTCCCTTTTTTTTCTAATCATGTGACTTATTTGAACGAAGTGTGCGTTAAAAGTGGTGTCAGTATGATTCTAACCCAGGCGCTCTTTCGAATGAACCAAACTTGTGTTTTGTCCGCATGGCCCCTTCAAGTTTCATGGATCAACGTTCGTCGCAAGCTTCCTTGGCCTGCGCGAATGCGCCCGAGTCCTTATCCATGGTATAGAATTGCCATCTTTCAATTCCGTGAAGAATCTATCATCATCAGCGTTGCACCGACTACATCACCATCATCGACGCCTGTCGTCATTGCACGATCGTCGTGCGCTCGCACTACGTCTTCTTTTAAGTCACCATTAAACCTTCCGACTGCTCGGTCGCTCTCTCCCTTGTCTGAAGGCCTCTCTCGTCCTCAGTAGCTAAAGAATCCCACAATCTGGTGCCGGAAACCCGGGATACAACGACAGCGACAGGCAGGGCCTGACCAGCCTCAACGACAGGGCCTGCTTGACTTTACACGCACCAGCCCCTGATGACCCGAGATGACCTCCCTGGAGCGCATCCTGAGGCGCCGAATCTCTATGCGAGCCAAGCTCAACGGCGTCTTAAAGGAAATCTTAGACGGCCTACGTGATGGACGGTTGACCACACAGATGGATTTTGCTATTTCCCTCCAAAGAATCGAATTCATGTTCAAGCCGATCCAAAAGCTGGATGAGGACATCTACCGCGAACACCCACAGGAACTCGACGCGGAAGAGACCTCCGACGTGACAATGTTCAACGATAGCGTCGTCAAGATAATGGCAGAGCTTCGTTACCACTCCCACAACCATCAGACCGGTGAGTCTCACCCTTCAAATTCATCAACTAGAGCCCACGCTGCTGAGACTGTACCGATACGGACGAAATTACCGAGCTAACAAAGTTTGACGGCCATCGTAGAAACTGGCACAAGTTTTGGAGCCAGTTTTAGGGCTCTAATCATTAAAATCCTGACTTAAAGGACACAGACAAATTCCACTACCTGACGAACCTACTAACAGGAACGGCGGCTTCTGCTATATCAGGATTACCGATTACGCATGCCTGCTACGCTGACGCTGTAGAAATTCTTAAAAAACGATTTAGAGACAATGAAGTCATCGTACAGGATCACTTGCACGCTTTGATTAACCTGAAACCTGTCTCGTCATCGTCAGACGTCGCAGAGTTACGCAAGCTGTACGACAACGTACAGGTGCACTGGAGAAGCATGAAAGCGCTGGGGACGCATCCCCTGACGCCCTGACGTACTGCTCCATGCTCCACGAAATCGTGCTTCAGTCGCTGCCTCGAGATATCGTTCTGCGTTATCACCAGCGATCGAAGATAAAACGGGAGGCGGCCGATTCGGGCACCCCAGAACCTTCGTCGCAGCCAGCGGACAAGCATGAAAAGAAGTTTGAACACCTTTTTGAGCACACGCAAAGCTTGGACACGCCGGACTTCGCGACACGCTTGTCCAGCTTCGTGAACGTTACTGGATTGTTAGAGGTCGTCAATTGTTAAAGAAGCTCCTGAACACCTGCGTAATTTGCAAACGGTTCCACTCAAGACCACTTGCTTAAAGGTGTTGTGCCACCAAATTTTAAGTCTGTAAAAAGTCTACTGTAGGCTTTCTCTGTATGCAAGGACCATCAACACGAAGTGCTGGGTACAGCAAGCGCTTAATATATATTTTAATTCGCTTCTAAAAAGTACCTAAAAGCTCTTCTGGAGATCGGGACCCATCGCTAGCGCCACTAACCATGACGTCAGTGAATTGCCAGCATAACAAAGTTTGTGACGTCATACCACGTTAGCGACTCGAGCGACGTCAACGTGAACTCCAGTTACCACAGCTTGTTTGGTCGCTTGGTCGTATCGACACACTAGGCCGACACGACCAACGTTACTAGAATAAACTTGGACACGACGACGACGCGACGCCCACGATTCGCCAAACCATCGGCCAACTGCCGAATTGCCAGACCGCGTTGTCACACTACGCCGACGGCGACACAAACACATCGGCCGATGGAAAGTCGCCGTAGTGTGATGACTCGCCGACCGAAGACGCCAACAAAACCGGTCGCCTGACTGGTCGCCCCGCGCGTCGTCGGGAATCGACCGAGAAGCGAAAACTGCCCCCGGACAACATTCGTTCCGCAATGAACGCGGCTCTATTTTGTTAGTTTCTGGAGTGTAATAAACTCAGTAAGGTCCATGAAGCCTATACAACTGAACACTAGCGCTAATGCGATCCGTATTTTGGCGTTCGACGCTTCGGCCGTGCTCTTCGGCGACGCCGCTACCCCGGAATGCGTGTGCGATCGGCTCGCCTGTAGGAAATATAAGGTCAGTTTCGTGCAGAAGAAGAGTTACGTAGGGTAATTTGGGTAATAAGAGATCAGTATCGGTAAAGGTTTTTAACGTAAAACGTAAAACCAAAGTACGGCGAGCACTATCCCCACAGTGCAAAATCGTAGTCGCAGCCTGGCACACTTATTTTTGCGAGCGCTTTCCCGAAGGAGCACAGTTGATGGCGATAAGCTATTGCGGGGGCTTCGCGGAACCTTGCTGCGCAAGCGCTATTTAAGAAATTTCAGTTTACCAGCCAGGAATTCTGTAAACTAGCTAGTAAACACCGACGTACTACTCCAGGGATGGGCCTCCTCCTAGTACACCGGCTATTTCGCCGCGTGAAAACATTTGTGCGGTGGCCCAGTGGACTCGGGCGTCGCGCCCACTCGGTCAACGTTGCGGGATCAAGGCGCGGCGGTGGCAGATTTTTTTTTAGCGGTTTTTTTGAAGGGGCATGGTTTGCATATTCAATTGCATTTCCATGGTTTGCATATCCATGGTTTTCATTTGTCTGCATCCGAGGATGCAGACAAAGAGTCTGTGTCGGAGCTGTCGCGGCTTGACATGACGAGTCGACGTGTTTACTTCCATGGTGAAGCACGTGTGTGCGGGAGCAGACGCCGCAGTGAAGTCGCAGCGTACCGCAGCGCCGCATGGTAGACACACGTGGCAGAGCCTCCTCGCAACACTGTGACGTCACTGCTTGAATCGGCGCCCAGAAACCGAAACCGAATCCTGTTCACATGAATCGTGCGATAATAATTTTTTTACTCAGAATATGTGCATGTGAGAGCATGTATCATACTTTCTAACGAAATATAAAACGTTTGCAACAAAGAATGCACAAGCAACAAATTTCGTGGCACAACACCTTTAAGAAGAAGCGCCACTTCCTCAAGACCGCGTAACAGCAACGTCTCACTTCCTCGCCTGGGGTGTAGACTTCGCGGGACCACAGTACACAAGAGATACATCCCAGGACAACCGTTGCTACATCGCTCTTTTCTCAGGCGCTTCAACTACAGCTCTTCATCTCGAGTTGGTGGAAAAAAATTGCGCCCACCTCCCCTCGCCGGAACCCTGGTGTGATGCAACGCATCTCATGGGGGGTTCCATTGGCGTTTTCCATCGTATTGATTACGCTTATAGCAGGGATTCTCACGCGAAGGGGAGGTGGGCGGACGACCGTCGACTGAGACCGCCGGAGCGCGGCATGCCGCTTTATAATCACAGCGCCCGAAGGAGAGGAGAGCGCAGAGAGAGAGACTACTGCACATGCGCAGCGCGCGCAGCGCCGACCGCAGCGCCGCCCACCGGTGCCTAGCAACGGAGTGAGAGCGCGCTGCGCCAACCCGCAGCAGTTTGGGAGAGAGTGTCGCTATCGGAGAGAGGAGAGGAGGAGAGGCGCAGCTGTGCGGACAACGCCGGACAGACGCAGGAAGTACAGAGGGGCGAGCATAAGATGCGTTGCATCTAATATGACTTCAGAGAGTTTCATATGCGCGATGCGTCGCTTTGTCTCACGACGTGGATTGTGCAATACCATCTACAGTGACAACGCGCGCGCATTCAAAAGAACTTCAGGGAGCTCGCCGACCTTTGGAGGACGCTTCAACACCAGGACGTGCAAGCCTATTTTTCCGGGAAGTTCATTGTCGAAAGGCTCCTTCGTGGGGTGGATTTTATGAAAGGATCGTCCGCTCCGTCAAGAAGACGCTAAAGAAGATGCTGGGTCGACAGCAAGTGAATGTTGTGGAGCTATCTACAGTTCTCACGGAAGTTGAGGCGATCATCAACTCTCGCCCGCTGACGTTTGTATATAACGACGTAGCGGAATCTAGCCCCCTAACACCAGCTTGCTTCCCCGTCGGCAGAAGGTTGACAGCGTTGCTCCCTCCTTTTTATACAGAGGACCTGACCCATGGATCGACGTCCACAAACCTCCGACGGATGTGGCGGAAAAGAGAAGACATTTTAGAGGAATTTTGGACGCGTTGGAGGAAAGAATACCTCTACGAACTGCGCTCTCAAGGCCAGAGACGTCAACCTTCAACCGGGAAGCTACAGCCCGGAACAGTTGTGCTAGTCGAAGAAAACGACACACCAAGGTTGTTTTGTACTCTCGTCCGCATCAAGCAACTTCAACCAGGTCGTGACAACAAAGTTCGCGCTTGCACACTACGGCTCCCAAATGGACTAGTGACGAAAAGACCGGTGCATCGCTTATATTTACTTGAAGCCGGCTAACACCTGGCAGCCGCGGCCGGGGAACATGTAGAATCTATCATCATCAGCGCTGCACCGACGACATCACCATCATCGACGCCTGTCGTCATGGCACGATCGGCGTGCGCTCGCGCTACCTCTTCTTTTAAGTCGCCATTAAACCTTCCGACCACTCGGTCGCTCTCTCCCTTGTCTGAAGGCCTCTCTCGTCCTCAGTGGCTAAAGAATCCCACATTCCGAAAGCGCCGGGTCTCTTTAGTAGCTACGGAACTAGCGACAGGAGAGAACGACCATGACCGCCGGCTTGTCCTTTGCGTCACGGATGATGTCATTGCCGTACCACCGCGGTGAAGTGTCTTTGTTGAGGTTTCGTGCCATGAAAGGCCCGAAGGTGCAGCAGTCACTTACGGCATTCTGTCGCGCCTCTTCATACAGGGAATATGCATCGCAAGAGGCGTCGTGCAAGGGCAGAAAGGAAGAACACATGTGCGTGTGGAAAAGTTTAGCAAGGAGCACCGGCATTATTTTCGAGGTACTTGGGTAGCCCACACCGGGAAAATTGCACAGGTTCCAGACTGTTTCACGGTTGGAGAAAACATGACGGTGACAAACGGAGAAAACGAAGACGCGAATTCAGCCGAAAAAATCGACATAAATCATGACCTTTCGGAAGACCCGAAGAAACTGCTCTGAAAGCGTTTACTAGAGTTTCCTGAATTCTTATCTTCGTCATCGGAAGCTAGCCCACCAAAATGACAGAACACCGCAATACCACACACGAAAATACACAACCCATGCGGCAGCAGCCGTACCATGTGTCCAACAAAGAGCGGGAAGTTATTCAGAAGCAAGTGAAAACAATGCTTGACGACGACGTTATTCAGTTCTACAATAGCAGACGGTCATCACCAGTTGTCCCGGTCAGGAAAAAGGACGGGGCTGTACGCTTTTCCGTCGATTACCGCAAGCTGAACCATGCGACATAAAAAGACCTCTATCCCCTACCACGCATAGATTACTCTTTGGACGGACTACGCTGGGCCAAGTACTTTTCTTCAATCGACTTGAGAAGTCGCTGCTGGCAGATCGAAGTCAACGAAAGGGACAGAGAGAAAACCGCTTTCATCCCGCCGGATGGCTTGTACGAGTTTACGGTACCCTGTTTAGGCCTTTGTTTTGCCCCAGCCACATTACAAAGAATGATGGACAGTGCACTCGCCCGTCTGAAATGGCAGACATGCCTTGTGTATTTAGGCGACTTCATATTTTGTTTAACCACGTTTGAGTACCACCTCTCCTGGCTGAGGTAAGTGCTCGAGGCAGTGTGCTCGGCAGGCATTTCACCAAAAATTGAAAAATGCCACTTTGGATTCACAGAGCCTACCTTCTTGGAAAATATGGATACGACAAGACACAGAAAAAACAGCTGCCATTGCGTATTTTACCGAAGCTCGAGATCAAAAGGCCGTCCGGCATTTTCTTGGCTTCTGCGCCTACTACTGCCGGTTTATTGAGGGGTTCTCCAAATTGATGAGCTACTAAGTACATCGCTGACAAGACACGACATTGGAGAGACGAGCAGCAAGAAGCCTTCGACGAATTGCATTTACGCATACAATCTCCTGTGCTGGCGCATTTTGATGGAGACGCAGACTGGGCTTTACACGGACGCCAGCAACATCGGACGGCGTGCTGTGGTCGTGCAACGGCGAGAAGGCCATGAAGGAGTAATAGACTACCCGAGCGGTGCCGTTTCGCGTGCCGAGTCAAACTCCTCCACAACCGAAAAGGAGTGCCTCGCAGTCGTGTGGGCAATGACGAAATTTTGTCCCTATCTTTGCGCCAGTCCATTTAAAGTGATCCCGGACCATCCTTCTCTTTGCTGGTTAACAATCCTCAGAGATCCATCAGGACGCATTGCGCGCTGGGGTTACCGATTGCAGGTGTTTGATTTGACCGTCGTTTATATACGGGATCGCAAACATCACGACGCTGACTGCCCATACTGGGCACCTGTCTAACAAGCCTGTGAGGACGCTGATGAAGACAGTGCTTTCCTGGGTGTTGTAAGCTCCTCCGATATGGCACCGAGACCGCGAGCCAAGACTGAGCTTTGAGCCGTTATCAACCACCTTGAAGGCAAAAATGCCACCTTACCGCGACACCTCGCCCGAGTGGTGGATTTGTTCTGTTTACGGAACGGCGTTATTTAACGTCACACCGCGTGGATCTTCAAGTCTCTAGAAAAGGCCTCGCACCAACTTCGCAAGCCAGTGGGCTCGGCAGCAGCGTAGTGGGCCAAACGCTCATGAATCCCTTCTGCTTCTTGATTCAGATTGGTTTTTACATTCCTGCTAAGTGCTATAGAAGCGACAACCGATTTTTAGTGCTGCTGCCTCGCCCACTGAGTGTACGAGAGTTTCTAAGTGATGCGTGCGGCTTGAAAGTGAATCTTTTGTCGTGTGATGACGTTGAGTCAAATCCAGGGCCTGCAGAAAAAGAAATGTTGGAAAAACTGCTAGCTGGTCAGAGCAGCATGCTACCTTCCGTAGATGACATTTTGGACTGCCAAATGAAAGCGATAAAAAAATTAGTAAATTGACGAACCGAATTTCTGGACTAGAAACTCAACTATCAGCATAAATTATTTAAAAACGGAAGGGAATGATTTGAAATAAACCATTGCTAGCACTCAAAAAGACACTACTTACCTTCTAAATAAAATAGACGATTTGGAAAAGAGGAGTAGAAGAAATAATCTTGTAATCTATGGAATAAACGAGAAGGACGAGGAATCACCCGAAGAACTAATGGATAAGATAAGAAACTTCGTGTTCCAAGAAAAACTCGCAGTCACAGTTGAAGGCATTGAAAGGTGTCACAGACTAGGCTGGCGTGGTGAAAGAAGCCGCCCGGTTATCGTTAAGCTACTTGACTATCGGGAAAAAGCAAGAATACTAAACGCGTGAGCAAAATTGAAAGGAACAACTGTATCTGTATCAGAGAATTTTTCGAGGAGGGTAAGGGAAATCCGAAATAAGTGATGGCAAAGCTCGAGTCAGCAGGGAAACGCCGGGGCTAAAACAAGACACTTTTTCCACAAACTCAGCATTGACGGGGCAATGTATGCATGGGACGAAGAAAGGGATAAACGATACAAAATTAGTAAAAACAAGTGACCCGACAAGCTTAGACAGGTATTCACTATTTTAAACGTGAACTGCCGCAGCATTGTAAACAAACCTGCTGAGCTCGAAGGATTACTTGTTGCTCATGACGCAGAATTTGCTTTACTCACGGAAACGTGGCTGAGTGATGATATCTTCGACAGAGAATTCGTCCCTGCAAACTATCGGGTGTTCCGTGAGGACCGCGACCGAAGCGGCGGGGGAGTAGCTATTCTTTTTAGAAGTAAAATTTGGGTTTTAAGGATGCCTCACGTTTCGGGTGTTGAAAGTATCTTCTGTAAGGTGTGCATTAACAAAATTAGACATATAATTGGAGTAGTTTATAGAGCGCCAAACAACTCTGCTCTGGTATTAGATAACTTGAAAGAATATATTTTCAAACATGTAAAACCTGGCGATAAATTCATAATGGCTGGAGATTACAACTTGCCTAATGTGGATTTGGCAGACTTCTCGCCAACTACAGAAGCTGAAGATAAAGAGCTAGATATTGTTTTTACGTATGACCTATCTCAGATCGTAAGCGACTACCCAATAACGCAAAACAGATCAGCCTCCATTCTCAACTTATTTTTTGTTAGCGTTAGTATGGAAACTAAGACGTCATGTCATGTCACGACAGGCATATCCGATCACCAAGCTGTTGTGTTAAAATTAGAAGATCTTCATACTGTGGAATATAACAAGATTTGCATGCACCCCAATATGTCTCGCGCTGATGTATCCATCATTGACATGTTGGAAATTTATGACAATTTTGCAAACATGATCTGCTCTGTGAATGAATTGTGGCTCCAATTCAAATACATTGTGAACGAGTGTGTAGAACGCTTTGTGCCTACAATTTCTAAAAAAAATCCGAACACCTCAATCCTTAGATAACTCGGGGTACGTTGCAATTACAACGGAAGCTCAAGAGAATAAAAAAAGTACAGAAGTTCTACAAATCAACGCCGCCTGTATTATCATTGCATAATGCGTGAGCGAAAAATGGCCAAACAGCCACTCTCCTGTTGCTCTCTCCTACCCTTCCCCGTTCCGTAGCCTTCCTGCGTGCTTTCATGTTCGCCGCCCAGCGCCGCTTATCGGAAACTATGCAAAATAGCTGAATGTTTCTTTAACGTTCCCCAGGCGGCGCTCGTACGCCTTCTTCTTTTTCACCATGCCTGTCTGGCTTGGTCTGTCGCTAGAAAAAAACCGCCTTTTCCTTGAAGCAAAATCACTTGTGCTGCCGCAGGCTGATGCCGGCTTTGCGCGCTTATCTACTTGGATAACGGGCCCCGAAATTTTCTGAGTGGGGCATCCCCCTCTGTCCCCTCCGCATTTCTGTCTTGTTTTGCCCCGCTGTCCGCACTCCACGTCGGTACGCGCTTTTAAAATTGAGGAGTGTACTGTAGAAGCGTCCGGACACGGTGGCGGGACCTTCAACTGCTTATCGTTTTGTTTTTTATAATCTCCTAAAATTTACAAGCACGTGATATTTTTGGAAAGTAATGGTAGAAGTGAGCGCATGAACAAAAAAATGTGCAAACAATTTTTTTCTTCCCTAAATCCTACAGAGAGAAAAAAACATCAGTAAAAGAATGACTGCACCATCCGAAATATCGTTTTTCTGTTCGTTATTGTCTGCCGGACAATTAATATGTTCTCGCACTATCTCAGTTCCGCCTCGGTCAGTTGTCTTTGGAAAAATAACGCAAGTATGAAGCGAGCGACACGTTGAAAGAGGTCTCCAGTGCGCCCCAGAACTGCCGCCCCGCCGCGGCTAAGATGTGAGCGAAACTGCTCTTGAAACCCTACAGGCAAGCTGACAGGCCCACGTCGTAGAAGTGGGTGCAGCGTTCGTGACTCGCGAGCAGTGACGTAAGGCGAGATGTCCGCCCGTGCGCGCCACATAACGGATGGTTGCCTGAACTAAGCGTCCCTACCCTTCCTATTGAAAAGCGCGCGACGCGTTAGGCAATGTTATACAGGCGGCGTACAAATGTCCAGCAGCAATAGGTAATAAATAAAATATCAAGTGAGCTAAAATTAACAATTTCTCAAGATAAGGATAAATACTGCGGCTTCTTGCTTCCGAGTTTAATTAAGGCGTCCCCAGAGAGATTCTGGAAAATAACTACCCCTAAGTCTTGCATTCCTGACATGTTCGTTATAGACGGAAAATGCGTGAACGACGATGAAGTGGTTGCCGCCGCCTTTAATGACTATTTCACGTCAGTTTTTACGATGGACAATAATGTTCTTCCCGCGTTTTCAACAAATCTCTCCCTCCCCCCCCCCTTTTCTGATGTTAGTATTTCTGAGCCTGGAATATTGAATTTACTGTTACATCTTGATATCAAAAAATCTCCAGGACGAAACGATATTCCCAATTCCTTCTTAAAAAGATACGCGGAATGGTGTGCAAAATATCTATATGTCGTCTTCGCGAAGTCTGTAAATGATGGCGCTTACCTGACGACTGGAGGTTAGCGACAATAAACCCTGTGCATAAAACCAGAGGAACAACTTGCATTCCAAATTACCGCCCGATCTCACTCACTTCAACATCATGTAAACCGCTAGAACAGATTATTTACAGGCACGTAGTTAAATATTTAGAAAAACAAGGTTATAACATATATGTAGCACGGATTTCGGCTGGTTTCTCGACCACTACTAAGCTAGTGGAAACCGTTTATGACTTTGCGAGTGCCATTAATGAAGGAAAACAAACTGACGTAATATTTATGGATTTTAAAAAAGCATTTCATAAAGAACCGCACCAAAGCCTTCTACACAAATTAGGACATAGTATACGAAATGATAAATTACTTGCCTGGATTTCTGCATACCTCTCACGTCGAAGTCAATTTGACGCAATCAATAACGCTTTTTCTAACTGCGCGCCGGTTGATTCTGGCGTCCCTCAGCGGTCATTACTGGGTCCTTTATTGTTTTTATGATATATTAATGACATCGTTCTTGACCTTTCTGTTCGTGTTAAATTGTACGCCGATGCCTGCATTGTATATGAAAAGATAGAATCTCCACAAGACCAGTTAAGACAAAATAATGACTTCCAGAAAATAATTGCTTGATGAAACGAGTGGCAAATGTCTACCAACTTCGAAAAAAACTGTCTTCATGAAAATAACTCTTATAAAAACGTTCCCTTCTAGTACCAATACACCGCTAATAATGTTCGTCTGCAGGAAGTAGAACTCTACAAGTACCTCCGCCTATGGATGTTAAACAAGCGTTCCTGGACGAAACACATAGACAACATCACAGCTAGATCACTACGCAAGTTATTCTTTCTACGGCGTTCCTTAAAATCGTCCACACCTAATGTACGTCTTCTTGCATGCAATGCACTTATCTGACCAATGAGGGAGTCTGCAGTAGTAATCTGGGACCCATTCACAAAATCCGATATTAATAAATTAGAAAGGTTGCAAAAAAGGCTGCAAGATTTTTTTACAATTCATATGGGAGCACCTCAATATCAGACCTCCTTGAACGAAGCGGGATGCTGCCCGTCTCAGAAAGAAACAAAATTTGCCGCCTGAAGTCCTTCTTTCAATTAATCAGAGGGCATTACTTTGTTGACACTGCTCGCATCCTAAAATATTCATCCGGTTATTATACAAGACGCCGCCACGCGTTCTCTATAACCCCATTGAACCCTCGAAATAACTATTACATATAGTCATTTTTTCTTCGAACAATTGTTGAATGGAACGATCTCACTAACGAAGCGGTAACAGAGCAGTCACGGACTTAATTTGAAAAGTCTTTGTATTAAGATATGTATTGTTATTGTTGTACATTTTGTGTTCGTTTGTTTGCTGCCATCTTTTGTATACATATATATTTATTTTTACTTAACTGTACCCACCCTACAAAAGTCTCGAGAGAGACTGCAGTATTTACAAATAAATAAATAAATGAATAATAAATAAATAAATAAAAAACGGAAGACAGCGATATACCATACCTCTTTCTCGTGCCAGACGACCTGCGCAACGACGTCCTGTTTGCCTGCTACGATGAAACCACGTCCGAACACGTCGGATTTTTTTATTTAATACATACTGCCAGCCACCTCTTGGTGGCCAAGGCAGGAGTGATACAAACTTGCATACTTGCAGCCTCGTAACACAGTACAGTTCACGGTACAGAAATAAAATCACCACATAACAGGCTTGCGTGAGACATGTATGTACTCCGGTTACAGGTGCAACAGAATAGCGGATTTACGGGAACCCTCTCAAGAGTCCGCCAGAAATATCATGGGCCAAAACTTGCAGCAAGCATCAAACGTTACCTAAAGACATCATCAATGCCAGCGCAGGAAAACGCCGCGTTTAAACCCGCAGGTTTCTTTCCCCCCATTTCACCACCTGCAACACCGTTCGATCAGTTAGGCTTGAACCTACTAGGACCCCTTTCCTCTGACTTCATGGGGAAAACAATGGATTCTTGTGGCGACAGACTATTTCACACGTTACGTCATGACAAGAGCGCTACCAAATGTTACTGCCAGCGAAGTAGCGATATTTCTTTTACATGACGTTGTGCTACGTTATGGTGCTCCGTCAAAGGTTATCACGGGCAGGGGAACAGCCTCTACGGTAAAACTGATGACAGATTCCCTATGATTAAGTTACACGACCCACCGCAAAACGACAGCCTACCACACCCACACAAACGGGTTGACTGAAAGGCCAAAAAAACTATTTCATCGCCGAGAGGTAAAGTACAGCTCAGGCAATCACGTCTTGCTCTGGAATCCAATCTGCCACCCAGGCCTTTCAGAAAAGCTACTGCACCTCTATTTAGGACCTTACGAGGTTCTGCGACGTCTCAGAGATGTAACCTAAGAGGTTATTCAAGACGGTGCAGTGCAAACTAGGCGCCAACCGCGAAGTGGTGCGCCTAGTTCATATGGGGTGGATTAAACCGTACTTTTCACGCTAGTCCGCCCCGCAACCGGTGATGCGTACCGTACTATACCGGGATTATTGTGTAGGTGAACAACGGAATTCTGGTCTTTTGTTCCGTTAAAGGACTACCACTTTCCTCTTTTTTACGATAAGGATTTCAAACTCTTTATTCTCAGTTTCTTTGTTGCATGTGCTGTAGTTTCACTTTCCGGTCGCGTTGTTCCCGCGTAGGTGTTTGCTAATACGATGCCCAATTTTCTCCTTTTGTGTATTCAAACGCTTCCAGCAGATGCCTTTTTTTCGAGAGGGGAGTACCAACACATCTACTGGCGTAATTAGAGTCGCACCAGCGTGTGCCCGCCTAGTCTCGCAGCGGGCTCGCACACGCTATCAGGCGAAGGGGGTCGCGTGAGCACGCGCTTAGAGGTGTCGGAGAGGAAAAACCGGGGGATCACGCGAGAGCACTTGGGCTGTTCTTGGCAACGTGAACACCACGCTGGTTTCTTTTGTCTTGTTTTGGGCACAAGTTCGCCCCTCATAAACATCATTCGTTTAATTGTCATTCCTTACTGTGTGACAATATTGCTTGAAAGCCTTACGTAGTGTCCTTTGCTGCCGCAGGTCCGAACCCAGTCGTGCCCAGAAGATATCCAACGCTGTCCGGAACGAACACGGTTCCTGACGAAGAAACCAACAAAAGATTTTGAATCTTGGGTACTTTATCAAGATCCCCTAGTGCTGTTTCATATCCTTGTCTCAATGAGTTACGCGCAGAATTGAAGACGAGCACAGTACGTATTCAACATTCCCTTATAAATCATCACCGAGATTGTTGTTAAAAACCGGCTCAAGTGCGACTGCATCGGCCGAATCATAATAAAAAACTTCCAAACGAGAATTGGGTCGGAAGGCTGTTAGTTGCTTCTACGTTACGCTAGATAAAGCGCAACACTATTTCGGAGTAGGCGCCTAACAAGACTGGCGACTTCCTTCTGCGTTCCTCACTCAACTCTGTATATGAGAGACGCGTGAAACGAACCTGATACCGAGCCAGACGAAATTCGCGCACAGTTCTACTGTATCTAAAGTAGAGGTCCCGCACTCAAATTTGTTACGAATCAGGGGTAATGCACCCGTTTATGCGGCGTCAATTTTCTGTTCGCGCGGAACCTTTGCGAGCGGCGCGGCGTTTTCAGGGCCCTTATTCGAACTACATCCATCCTCCGTGAATTCGCCGACTTCACTGTAAGCTTTTGACAGCGGAGCTTTCTATACATTGCCAATGGCGACCGTGCCATCACCAAAACGCAATGCAGGAAACCCACAAACAGATTACAGAGAACAATGACAAAAATTAGTGCCCTTTAACTCTGAAAATGGATTACCTGCGATTGCGCAACGCTCTTCGAGGAGTGCGCGATACAAAACACGTTTGTTTGTAAAATTACGACTGAGCATACTTCCTAGCCAATTACCTGAATGAAATTTGGAAACACCCGCGCTTTATCCTAGCGGACAAACCTAGAACTGCGTCCTTGCTTCCGGAGTCGTAAACATCTTACTATTTGTGTAACACGCCAACCCAATCCCCTCCACCAATGAGGACACTGGACCGGTCGCATTGCATGGGCTGTTTGACGGCCATTTTAAACCTCATTCCAACACAAGCGACATGTGACCAGTAAGGGCATGAAACGTGTACCTGCACGTGCCCGCCTTCCCCCACCCTACACTCCTAACCAGTGCACACATAAACTGGCAACCGGTCATGAGGAGGTGCTTAGAAGTGAAAGACACTGCCGAACATGTCGCTCTGAAAGCCCTTGAAGCTGAACAAGCATATTTCCCCAATCCGGCGCTCCAAGCGGCCTAATTGGTGTTCATCCGGGAGGGATTCGCAGCTACTTGAACAGCTGGATTTTCAGGCGGCAGCGGCGGCTGCAGCGGCTTCCCGTTGTTCTCGTGCCCATTTACGCTTCTTTTCGGGCTCACGCCTTCTCAGTTTCCGGTCTTCTTCCTCTAAAATGACATGCGTCCGTCCCATAACGAGTTAACTCTTCGAAGCCCTCAAACTTTATTTTATACAATTGTGTGCCCCTCCCGCTGCCCAGTCGTAGGCAGTTTTACATACCAACCCAGACCCAAAGCGCTCGATTGCAGGGGACAGCTGACAGGGCGCACTGAGCCATGAAACTCCCAGGTTTAAATCTCCCACCACCACAGCGGGTGCCATGAGATTCCTAGGTTTAAATCTCCCACCACCACAACGGGTATGTCATCGGTAGCAGCATTAAGCCCTGCTGTGTGTGCCTGACCCTCCGTCTACCCCAAACTCGTGCAATTTTAAACCGGCAACCGGAGATGGGCACATAATTAGGTGTGAAATACACCGGCCACCGGTGAGAGAAATATGCGGCCAGACTAAGATCTATTATTATTCTTCCGCTGGAACAACTATGACCAGCTGGTCAACGAGGGTTGCCGACGCGACAAAGTCTCTCTGAATGACTTTCAAGCTAAAGAAGAGTCGTGCTCACGCCGGCGTTCAAACGGGGCAAATTGCTTTCAACCGGCAGGGACCCACAGTTAGTGGGCGAGGTGAAATTTTTAGGCGGCAATGGCCGCGGCTGCATCCTCAGCGGCGGCGGCGGCGGCGGTGGCTAGCGGGCGTTTTAACACGAAAGTGTTCTATGCCCGAATCCGCCAAGATCTGACTGACGTCATATCCGTCACGGAAATGACATCGCCAGAAAAACGCGGCTGCGCCAGGATTCGAGCCCGGTGCTCTGTCGCCGCAACGAGAGGTACAAGGCGCTTTACCGACTCCGCTACGACCTTTTTTTTGTTCTTTATTGCCTTTCTTTGGTATACACATTACGAACAAAAAAAGCGATTACAGAGTCTGAAAAGACACCAGCACGTTCTTGCTAGCGTGCGATTGCTAAAAAGGCCGAAACCATGCCACACTTTCCAACGCATTTAACCAGTCAGGTGGACAAGGTTTTTCTTTATACACTCCCATGATGTCCCGTGTGCTCTGGCTGAACAACTCTCCGCTCGGCCTCACATCAACATCATTATGGCGAACTGCCATTCGAGATTTCCACATACTATGCAGGGCCAGTAACATTAAAAGATGATGATGATGATGTTTAGATTTTTGTGGCGCAAGGCCGACTGAGGGCAAAGAGCGCCAAAGAAGTGTTGGTTGATGATGATGGTTGGTGTTTAATGGCGCAAGGCCAACGAGGGCAAAGAGTGCCAGAGAAGTTATTTAAAGAAGCGGAGGCCAGCCTGCAAGCGGGCCAGCCTTACGTCACGGTCTCACCCGTGACGTCAGGGACGTTTTTCTTTCCTCCATGCGTTCGCCGCATCGTCTGCTACGATTTCACATGGTCCGCGACTCGCCCGCGCAGTCGACATGTCGTCTGAATCGTCAGACTCGGATGAGTCACTGCCACCCGACAGACAGAACAACTTTATTTGGCCAGGCGATTAGGCCGGCGATGTCTTCGCCGTCGTCCGTTTTTTTAATATCACTGCGGCTCGAACCGGCGCAGACCGTGAAAGCAACAGCTTGTCGCCACTCTTCTAATCAATCTGATCACGAAAAAGAAGCTCCACATGCGAGAAAGTAGATGTTAGTGTGTTGAAAATTGTGCTAGGAGTTGTTATCAGCGCTGAATTTAAAAGTGGCGTTCAGATATTTGCCGCGATGGTAAGCCTACGCTGACCGGCAGTGGAGGTTCGGCGCTCCGACCCAGCACTGCGCAAACCACGGTGCGGCGAGCGGCCGAAAGATGGCGCCACCTGCGCGCTAGAATCAAAACAGGCCGCGGCAGATGTCTTGGTCGCCGATCGCTGGAACGGAAATTATTGCCAAAATAAAGTTTCATATGCGAAAAAGGGGATGATAGTGTGGTGAAATGTTGTGTAATGGATGGCCATTCGCAGTTGTACAGAAACCAGCCATCAAATAGTCGCCACGATACTAAGTTCCCAACACCCAAGGTGACCCGTGCAACCCCGAGCCCGCTGGCTTGGGCGACAGTTCTTGCGGCCGCCGGCGCGCACGAACTCAGTCCACGTTTAGCGCTGCATGTCGTCGCGTGGAAAATAATGCATCTTGGTGTCGTCGTCGATTTGCTCGGAAAGACTTCCACGAGCAGTACTTCGCATACGGCGAGCTTGCCATAGCACAACTTGGGCGAGCTCGGCGACGCGCACCGCCGCGTCGCCGTGGTGCCCGTCGACATCGCGCAGTTTT
Source organism: Haemaphysalis longicornis (assembly GCF_048455015.1). Taxonomy (NCBI): domain Eukaryota; kingdom Metazoa; phylum Arthropoda; class Arachnida; order Ixodida; family Ixodidae; genus Haemaphysalis; species Haemaphysalis longicornis. The sequence goes on from NW_027526203.1 coordinate 486,162,673, forward strand.
CGGCACCAGTGCCGAACACCATGCGCCGGCAACGAACTGAAGAGCAAAGACGTCGAACACGCAACGTTTACAAGCATTGCTCACACAGCTACGCCCACGTCTCCTGCCCAAACGAATACCACCGACAACAGCAGCGCAGGATATCGTTTCCGGTTCTGAAAACGACTATATGACGTCACCCTGAACCGGCCAGACACGCAGGCCAATGTTTCGTCACGCCGAAAGTGATTGCGCTAGTGCTGCCGATTTGTGGAAGCTCGCGGCCTGGACAATCAAAATCGATTTTAGATGTGATTCCGGCCTCGGATTGCTGCAAAAATTTGTGTGGGGCATCTGTACAAACTACTGCAGCCAATTATATCATTTTTTAGGTATCAAAAATTGGTGTCAGTACTCCTTTAAGATAAACCATGGATTTCAAAAACCACTCCGAAAAAGATGACAACTCTTCAAGAATTGCGTCTACATTTGCACGAGAGTAATCAGATATAATTTTCACGGCTTTGAAAAAAATGCGTGAGCTGCGGGCACTTCGCTGCAAATCCTGGTCAGCGCTTGTGGTCGATCCCTTTTGTAACATCGAGGTATTCTTGACGGGCACCGCGCTGACGTGGTTCGAAAACCACGAGGCGAATCTAACCACTTGGAACCGGCTAGCAGAGGATATAAAGAAGTTCTTTGGGGATTCGATGCCAACAAAAGCGAGCAGAGCAGACGCTACATCAGCGAGCACAAGTCGCCGGGGAGTCTTGCACGACCTACATCGAAGAAGTATTGAAATTGTGCCGGATTGTGAATCCCGAAATGTCCGAGGAAGACCGGGTTGGACACATTCTTAAGGGTACAGCTGAAGACGTGTATGGTTTCCTTATCAGTAAGGAGAGCCTGGACACAGTTGCAAACGGCATACCACATTGTCAGGAGTACGGATTTCTGGGCTAGTTGGTGATGCTTTGACGAAAAATTCATAGCGCATAAAAACAAGGACAGAGAAGAGGAGAGACAACACGGAGCGCACTTTCAACTAACTTTATTTGGAAGTCACGTACAAATATATACCCCCACACTTATCGCATCCCCCTCCCCTCTACCGCCCACGTGTTGCAGCCTTGCCAAGGAATTCTGACTCCTTATCAGACAGATTTAGAGACGCCACGCTCACACACGTGGAGCCAGCCCTAAGAATCATTTCTGCCTCCATAATCTCGCGTACAAGCTGTTCCCTATGCCTGGCTCGGACAACGCAAGATTCGAACAGTGGCACGCAGCCGCAGTCATGACAATGAACCGACAGATGGCCATCCCGGTGGTTGCCAACATTTAATCTATGCTCCCTTAACCTGTCGTTAAGGCAACGTCCGGTCTGGCCGATATACTGTCTCCCGCATGACAGCGGCACCTCGTACACAACTCCCACCGCGCATTCCACAAAGGGCGTGCGATGCTGTTTTCCACACAACACCGGCCCTTTGCGGTACGGGTTAGTCATACTGCACAGTCGATTCATTTTGTTAGGAGCAGATAGTACCACTCTCACATTTATCCGACCGGCTATCTTCTTGAGACGGTGCGATGTGTTGTGCAAGTACGGAATTACGGCTACTTTTTTCTTTTCTGTATTCTCCGACAGGCACTTTTCAACGTTTAAGTTCTTGAGAGAACTCTCAGCTACAGAAACAAGAACAGCCGCAGGGTACCCAGCTGCCAGTAGGCGTTCCGATTGTTCCTTAAAACTACTCTGTATGGTGTGACAGCAGGATCTACTCAGGGCGTTCTTAAAACACATACTGGCAATGCCTCGTTTCGTGAATTTAGAATGCGCCGAATGAAAGGGTAGCAGAGGCTTGTTTGCCCGGGGATGATAAGACCAACACACATGCTGCTCAGATAGCGTTAGGGAGATATCAAGAAATTGTAGCACCTTGTTATGTGGAACTTCGTGCGTTAATTCCAACGGGTTAAAACATTGCCGAAACACGTTTAAAAGCTTATCAACTGCCTCAGGGATTCAGGCATTCAGACATTGTCAGGCATTCGCAGCCCTGAATACCCGTCATATAGCACCAAAGTTTGGTCGACCCGTCATATAGCACCAAAGTTTGGTCACTTGCCAAACGTAACCACTCTAGCCAGCGTAGACGACACCCAGGCCATGGATTTGTCATCGACGATAAGGCAAATAGTTCGGGAAGAACTGCGTCGACATGACGAATCGGTGCGTCGCATCGACACCACTTGCGACTGCCATCCGCCATACGATGCCCTGATGCGATGTGCACCGGTCGGCTACTACGCTCCGCGAGATGACGCTCCCCGACGTTCATGGTCCCCTACAGAGTTCCATCCGTCCGTGAACACTGCTAGCTTTGACGATCACCGTCTTCACCCTTCCCGGAACTCTGATAACTTCGACAGCCACCGTTACTCATTTGAACCAGCTGGAACGAATACCTGGTCCTCACCACGCGGTGTGTACTAACGCCGTGATGACGAATATTACGGTGAAGGTCGACGGGCCTACAGACCTCACACGCAGCCCACTGCGTCCATGCAACCCGACAGTATTCGCCACCCGCAGCCCGCGTGCTACTGGTATGGAATTCCGGGCCCCATTGCAAGGTTTTGCAGTCGTCGTAGCGAAGAGCAAACAGAAAATTCCCGGTATGCTGCTTCAGGACCACACTGTCGAAAGTCACTGGTCTCAGGTCCAGCTTTCCGTCAAGGATTTTCGGACCATTTCGCAGCGCAACGCTTCCCCGGCTACTTCCGATCGCAGCATCACATCACCCGCAGGACGACAGCGTAGGATCCGCTTCCCCGGGAAACTAGCTGGCACGACCGATGGAGGTGAGGTCGCCGGACAGCCTTCGATAGATAAACAACCTCTGCCAGTTTTTATGATGACAAACAAAGTTCAAGTGCTCGTGGACGGTGTTTCTACAGTAGCTTTAGTTCACACTGGTGCAACGGTTTCAATTAGGCGTAATGCTTTTAAAGATGGTCTGGGACGTAAAGTGATGTTCAACTGGGACAAGGGAACCTCGTTTCGTGGAGTCGGTGGGGAGAAGCTGCACCCTCGTGGTGTGTGTACAGTCAATGTTTCTACCGTAGGAGGGACGTTCAAAGCGGAATTTGCAATTTTTGCCAAGTCAACACATCACGTAATTTTCGGCATCTACTTCTTGCGCTATTGCGGTGCCACTGTCGATTGTACAACGGGCGAACTTTCTGTTAGCAGCTTACGGTTCTCTGCACTCGATGATGAGCCCCATACCTATGAAAATACTGATACTTCGCGTGTTTCTGAGGACACAGTTGTACCTGCGTGGTCTCTGGCGATCGTACCAGTCAGTGCTATAAGTGACACCGGTATATTTGGCGCTGTAGTGGAAACACTCTCCCCGAACTGTGCGAAGAAAGACCTTTTGGTGCCCCGTTGTGTTGAACAAGGACGTATACCTATTTGTGCGCTCTGAACTGTTCTTCGCAGGGCGTGGTGTTACCGCAGGATATGAAGCTAGCCGAGTACGAGACAAATGACATTTCAGTCTCCGCTTTGTGTCCTGATGGGGCTGCTCCCGCTGACATTATTTTCCCAAACTCGAAGCTTCTCAGCATGGTTAACAAGTCGCTCTCCACGGGTGAACGAAACGCGTTGGTCGACATTCTTTCTCGATATTGTCACGAAGCCACAGACGACGCAGTTGTCTTGAAGGAAAACACGTTTATTGGAGCGAACTTGTGCTCCCCTAACAACTCAAAGAATACAGAGGCGGCGAAGCAGCAGTCAACAAAGTGACGTACGCATGCGAGCTACGGCGAGTCGAAGACCTCGGCGTCTGCTCTGCAGGCTTTTTATCTTTCGGCGCGCATGGTTCTCGAACCGTCGATTCACATCTAGAACATTGTAGATCCAAGAAGATTATTCTGGGCTGTTCACGTTAGATCGGAATGCTCTCCCTATCAGAACAGATGACACATGCGGCACAGAAAGAATGGAACACGCGCTTCCCTTGGGACAGAGATCAACGAGACCGGCGCAGCCGGGCGGTAAAAGCAAAAACACAAATAAACCCAATGCATGGTTCGCGGCATTACCCCCCGTCTAAGAGTGAATCGACCCGATGCTAACATAAGCGACAGTCCGAACAAATAAAAATAAAAGTTCGTCATCGTCCGTAGAAAGGTTTTAAGCGAACCACGTGAACTACTTCGGGCCGCGTGTGTCGTCGTGATGTGCGGGAGTCACCATCGGGGATCACTTCAAAGGTAAGTTGGCCAACACGTCGTAGAATCTTGTAGGGTCCGAAATACCGTCGCAGAAGTTTCTCACTGAGTCCACGTCGTCGGATGGGAGTCCAAACCAACACACGCTTCCCACGGCAGTACTCGGCGTCTCGGCGCCGCAGGTTGCGGCATCTCGCATCCACCAGCTGCTGGTCCGTTGTGCGAACTTGAGCGAGCTGGCGGGCCTCCTCCGCACGCTGAAGGTATCCTTGGACGTCGGCGTTAAGGTCGTCGTCTTCCAGGTTTGTTAGCATGGCCTCAAGCATCGTAGTCGGCCGTCTTCCTTAGAAAAGCTCGAACGGTGTCATCTGCGTGGTTTCTTGGATAGCCGTATTGTACGCAAACGTGACATACGGGAGCACTTCGTCCCAGGTCTTTTGTTCAACGTCGACGTACATGGACAGCATATCCGCAATCGTCTTGTTCAAACGTTCCGTTGGTCCGTTCGTTTGGGGTGGTACGCCGTCGTTCATCGGTGATCCGTGTTGCTGTAGCGTAAGATTCCTTGAATGAGCTCCACAGTAAATGCCGTTCCGCGGTCCGTGATCAGGACTTCAGGGGCTCCATGTCGCAGCATAACTTGTCTTATGAAAAACTTGGCGACTTCTTATGCAGTCCCCCTGGGAAGAGCGGCGGTCTCCGCGTAGCGCGTTATGTAGTCTGTTGCTACGACAATCCACTTTTTCTCTGATCTTGATGTAGGGAACGGGCCCAGAAGGTCCATTCCAATCTGTTGGAAGGGCCTTGACGGGACGGCGATCGGCTGCAGAAGTCCGGCGGGTCTTGTCGGTGGCGTCTTTCGTCGCTGGTAGTCACGGCAGCTCCGGACGTAGTGGGTGACGTCGGATGCAAGGCCGGGCCAGAAGTACTTCGTCCTGATTTTTCCAATAGTGCGAGCTGTGCCGAGATGTCCGGAAGACGGGTCGTCGTGGCATGCTTCCAAAATTTCGTCGCGAAGGTCTGTAGGAATGACAAGAAGATAATTCGTTCTGGTTCCGGGGCTGAAATTCTTCTTCACGAGGACGGAGTTTTTCAGGCTGAATGCTGGTAAGTTCCGTTTGAAGGTCCTAGGAACGGCGACGTTGCGTCCTTCGAGGTAGTCGATCATTACGCGTAACTCGGGGTCGGCACGCTGCTGGGCGGCTAGGTTGCTTTCCGTCACGACTCCGAAGAATGCGCTGTCTTCGTCGGAATGTTGTGGTGGTGGGTCGACGGGGGCGCGAGACAGGCAGTCAGCGTCGGAGTGTTTCCTCCCGGATTTATAGACTACCGTAACGTCGAATTCTTGCAGGCGCAAGCTCCACCTACCAAGACGGCCAGAGGGGTCCTTCAAATTGGCGAGTCAACACAGCGCATGGTGGTCTGTCACAACCTTTAACGGTTTTCCATACACGTACGGGCGGAATTTAGAAATGGCCCATATAATTGCGAGGCATTCTTGCTCAGAGGCTGAGTAGTTTTTTCCTCCTTGGACAGACCACGGCTGGCATAGGCGATTACTTTTTCGCACCCGCTTTGCTTTTGGACGAGAACGGCACCCAAGCCTATATCACTGGCGTCCGTGTGCATTTCCGTTTCGGTGTTTTCATCGAAATGCGCGAGCACAGGCGGGCTTTGCAGGCATTTTTGCAGCTCGCAGAAGGGTGTTTCTTGGGCATTTTCCCAGCTGAAAGGGGTGCTATCTTTCGTCAAGCGTGTGAGTGGCTCTGCAATGCGTGAGAAGTTTGTGACGAAGCGCCGGTAGTATGCGCACAGTCCGAGAAATCTGCGCACTCCCTTCTTGTCTTTGGCCTTGGGAAGTTCGCTATGGCTGAAGTTTTCGCCGGGTCAGGCAGGACTCCCGCGGCGTTGATGACATGGCCCAAAAACTTGACTTCCTCGTACGCGAAGCGGCACTTTTCAGGCTTCAGCGTTAACCCCGACGTACGGATGGCCTCGAGTACAGACTGCAACCTTGCAAGGTGTTCGTCGAAAGTCCGGGAGAATACCACAACGTCGTCGAGGTATACGAGGCAGGTGCGCCACATCAGGCCAGCTAGCACAGTGTCCATGACTCTTTGAAACGTTGCTGGCGCCTTGCGCATCCTAAAGGGAATCACTTTGAACTAGTATAGGCCGTCGGGGGATATAAATGCAGTCTTCTCTCGGTCTCTCTGCTCCACATCAATTTGCCAGTAGCTTGTCTTCAGATCCATCGATGAGAAGTACTTCGCATGGCAGAGGTGGTCGAGGCCGTCGTCGATTCGTGGCAGGGGGCACACGTCCTTTTTGGTGATCTTGTTCAATCGCCGGTAGTCAACGCAGAACCTCAGTGTGCCGTATTTTTTCTTCACGAGTACGACCGGCGCAGCCCACGGACTTTTCGATGGCTGTATAATGTCGTCGACTTGAGTCCGGATGGCTTCGCGCTCGTGTGAAGAGACGCGGTACGGTGACTGTCGGGTAGGTCAGGCTCCATCCTCGGTTATTATCCGGTGCTTCGTTAGAGGTGTCTGACGTAACTTTGAGTTCGACGAAAAACACTCGCTGTAGGGACGCCGCAAAGCCAATAACTTGTTCGTTTCTTCTTGCGGTAGCGCCGGATTCACGTCGATGGAATGCGGAAGCTTGAAGCTATCGTCGGGTGCGCGTTCAAAGTCGGCGACTGCGATCACGTCACTTGCTTGTTGCGTTTCTCCTAGGAACGCGATTGAAGCGCCCTTGTATAAATGCTGGTACTCCTCTGTGAAATTGGTGGCCAAAACGTGGGATTTAAGCTGCTTAAACCTCGCAATGCCTCTTGCGACAGATACACCGCGGTCGAGAAGCAACGTTTGGTCACTCTCCACGATAGCGCCGGCGCCGGGAGCAGCACCTTCACAGTACACGGTGACCATCAAGCTTGCGCGGGGTGGCAGCGTGACGTGATCATCGGCGATCCTTACAGCTGCACGGTGTGCGGGGTTCGATTCCGGCGTCATGGAGTTATCGGAGAAAAAAGTTATTGACTTCGTCTGCAGATCGGTTATTACGCCGTTGTCCGTCAAAAAGTCCATTCCGAGAATTACGTCGTGGGAGCAGTTAGGCAAAATGACGAACGCCGCTGGGTACGTCGTGCCGCCTATGGTGACGCGCGCTGTGCACGTTCCACTTGGCGTCACGAGGTGGCCTCCTGCTGTGCGTATATGCGGACCGTCCCATCTTGTCGTAACTTTTTTCAGCTTAGAGGTGAATGACCCGCTCATTAGCGAGTAGTCGGCTCCCGTGTCGATGAGGGCGACTACGTCAAAGCCGTCGATGGACAACTGGACGTCGGACGCCGCCTTCTTCAAGTTCCGGGTGCGTCGGGGCGTCGCATCTCTGCTTGTGCGTGTTGACGGTCGGGCACTGTGCGTCGTTGTTGTTGTCTTCTCAGCGGCAGTCTCGGGCCGTGAACCATGCCGCCAACCATGCATTGGGTTTATTTGTGTTCTAAAATCGTTCCAAGACTCTAGAGAACTCTCGTAATTTTCCAACCAGATCCGTGCTGACTCCTCAAGGTAGAAGAACACTTTCCTCGGTGTCTCCGCGTCGTCCCATCGGTTAAACAGTCTGACCCGTTCAACCTGCTCCAACCAGTCTTCGGGGTCCTCCGCAGGCGACCCATGGAATGATGGGGGCTCCCTGGGTTGCTGAAGAAAGAGGGCAGGATTGGAAGCGCTGGTCCTAGTGCCTGCGTTGATAATGGTGGTTTTCACGACGTCTTCTGTCTTCACTTTCTTCGGAAGCAGTCCAAACTCTGGCTGTAGACCTTGCTGTCGGCGGCTGACACGAGTGGGGCTTGCTTGTCGGCTTCACGACGGCTTAGGGTTCACCCGCACCTCACCAGATGTCACGAAGCCACAGACAACAAAGTTGTCTTGAAGGAAAACACGTTTATTGGAGCGAACTTGTGCTCCCCTAACAACTCAAAGAATACAGAGGCGGCGAAGCAGCAGTCAACAAAGTGACGTGCGCATGCGAGCTACGGCGAGTCGAATACCTCGGCGTCTGCTCTGCAGGCTTTTTATCTTTCGGCACGCGTGGTTCTCGAACCGTCGATTCACATCTAGAACATTGTACATCCAAGAAGATTATTCTGGGCTGTTTACGTTAGATCGGAATGCTCTCCCTATCAGAACAGATAACACATGCGGCACAGAAAGAACGGAACACGCGCTTCCCTTGGCACAGAGATCACAGAGACCGGCGCAGCCGGGCGGTAAAAGCAAAAACACAAATAAACCCAATGCATGGTTCGCGGCAATATGCCTCTCTCTTCAACTACTCAGCGGATGTTTCTCAGTCGACAGACTCGACACTTCCAGCCTCCCGCACTCGTCACACTATAGATACCGGATCGGCGCACCCCGTTCAACAGAAACCTTACAGGGTGGCACCATCTGAGCGAAAGATAATCTCTGAGCAAGTCAAGGAGATGTTACAGAAAGGTGTCATACGTGAGTCGGCCAGCGCATGGGCAGCGCATGTGATCCTCGTACAAAAGAAACATATGGTACCTGGAGGTTTTGTGTGGACTACCGACGTTTGAACGCCATCACCAAAAAAGACGTCTATCCGCTGCCCAGAATTGATGATGTCATAGATTGCCTGCACTGTGCATCTTATTTATTGTTATTAGATTCCAAATCCGGATATTCGCAGATCCCCATTGACCCAAACCACCGAGAAAAAACAGCCTTTGTCACTCCGGACGGTCTTTTTGAGTTTAACATGATGCCATTTGGCCGCTGCAACGCGCCAGCGACATTCGAATGGTTCATGGACACAATTCTGCGTGGTCTGAAATGGGACACATGTCTGTGTAACCTTGACGGCATAGTCGTCTTCGGACGAACTTTTCCCGAGTACAACGCACGACTAGAGACAGTCCTCAGCTGCCTAAAAGGCGCCGGATTAGTGCTGAACTCCAAGAAATGCAGTTTTGGTAGGCTTCAAACGCTGGTTTTGGGACACCTTGTTGATAAGGGTGGCGTCAGACTGGACCGTCAAAAGATCGCTGTAGAGAGATTTAAGCCACCACAATCAGTGCGAGAGCTCCGTAGCTTCTTGGGGCTTTGTTCATACTTCCGCCGCTTTGTGCCCCACTTTGCAGATTTGGCGTCTCCCCTCACTAGCCTCTCGCACAAAGATGGCGCCTTTACCTGGACCACCGAGCGTGAAGCTTCGTTTTCCTACCTTAAATATCTTCTCACTTCAGGCCCTATCCTTGGCTACTTTGACCCTGGTGCGCAAACCGAAATACATGCAGACGCTAGTGGTGTTGGACTTGGTGCAGTGCTCATACAGCGGCATAGCACTGCCGAGCATGTAATCGCTTACGCCAGTCGTTGCCTCATCAAAGCTGAGCGCAATTACACAGTCACCGAGCAAGAATGCTTAGCTGTCATCTTCGCGATCACTAAATTTCATTCCTACGTGTACGGCCGTCCCTTTACAGTCATCACCGACGACCATGCGCTGTGCTGGTTGACTGGCCTCCGTGACCCTAACGGCCGACTAGCAAGGTGGGCCTTAAAGCTCCAAGAGTACGACTGTTATCGCCTACAAGAGTGGTCGTCGGCACGCACACGCTGATTGTCTTTCCCGGCTACGAAATGCATGCCCTGATCGGGACGAAGACCACTTCGACAACTGTTTGGCAGCTGTGGACACAGAATACCCCGCTGTTGCTACTTTCCGTTCGGAACAGCAGAAAGATCCAAGAATAGAGCACCTCATCGCTGCTGCGGCGGATCCTACGGCTCCTCGGCGTTACTCGTTGAATGACGGGCTACTCTACAAGATTAACTACATGCCTTGGGGAGCACGTTTTCTTCTTGTCGTGCCAAAACCTTTGCGTGCTTCAGTTCTACGCACAATGCATGACGATGTTACGGCCGGTCACATGGGTTACATAAGAACTTTACACCGTACCCAAGAAAGGTTCCCCTGGCCAAAAATTCGCCGTGAAGTTCAACAATATGTGTCGAGTTGCCTCTGATGTCAGCACTACAAGCACCCTACGAGTATTCCATCTGGGCTACTCCAACCTATAACTTCTTGTTTTCTCTTTCACCAAGTCGGCGTTGATTTAATCGGTCCGCTTCCACGCTCTTCGACTGGTAATCGCTACATCATTAGAGAGTTTTAGCTAACCGTCTTCGACGGTCCGCTCCGGCATCGGCGGCACGCTCAGCGCAGCCGGAGCCAATGCCGTTCGCAGCCACGCGCGCCACGCGTGCGCAATGGCGCTCCCGCTTGCTTTCGGAGCGGAGCGTACCGTGCAAAACGGTCAGCTAAAATTCTCTATTGTCTGCGTTGACCACCTGACGCGTTACGCAGAAACTGCGGCTGTAGCAGCTGCGAAGGCAGACATCATTTCGTCATTCCTGCTCCGGTTCAGGGGGGCACGGCATGGTGCCCCCCCCCCGTGATTATCAGCGACCGTGAACGTCAGTTCGTTGCTGACGTTGTGGAAAACTTGCTGCGCCTTTGCTCGACTCACTTTCGTCACTCAACACCCTATCATCCACAGACAAACGGCTTGACCGAGTGTACCAACAGGACTCTCACCAACATGATTTCGATGTATGTTGACTCTCGCCACAAAAACAGGGATGTCGTTTTGCCGTTCATTACATACGCGTATAACACAGTCCAACATGAGACCACAGGCTTCATCAGCCCGTTCTATTTGCTCTACGCCCGTACACCTCCTAACACTCTGGATACAATATTGCTCTTCTCTTTAGATCACGACACATCCATTTTGCGCACACTGTGTCTCGCTGAAGAAGCTCGTCGCCTTCTTCACCCTGGCCTCCCAGCGCCGCTCAAAACGCCTTTACGACAGTCGGCTCCGTGCGGTTTTGTGCGCTAAAGTCGACATGGTATTGTTGTGGACGCGTGCACGCACATGGGGCCTGTAAAGCAAGTTCTTGTCGCATTACACGGGTCCATACGTTGTCGTCGATCGGTTGAGTGATGTCACCTACGTTATTTCTCGTGTAACGACCCCTGGACGGAGAAGCAGCAAAACTGAACTGGCCTACGTCGCCCGGTTGAAGACATTCTACCCTCGCCAGTGACTTCCTCGCTACTCGCCCGAAGGGCTCCGTCTGCGAAGGGGGAAATGTCACTATCGGAACTGTACAGCGTCAAACTGGTCGCAACCAATCCCCAAGCAGGGTATGCGTCAAGGGGTGGATTAGAAGAGGAAGTGGAAGTCCAACCGCACTCGTACTGACCGCAGGATCGGTGGCCGCCTCCTTCAACGCTCTTGTTCTCATTTACGGCTGTCAATAAACCCTCTGCACCGTAACAATATAATCTTGTTCTCGAATCTGGTCAGTTTCCGCAATCTGTGTGTGTGAGAGAGAGAGAGAGAAAAAGAACTCTATTTGTCCAGAAGTAGAGAGCTTGGGCTCTCTTTTCCTAGTTAGTCAGCCAGGAGATCTTGGTCCCTGGCGGCTTCTTCGGCCATCTGGACGAGGCTAGCTGCGTCAGAGGATCGGAGATGCTCAGCAGTGTTTCCTCGTACTCTAGGTGTTTGATATCTATGGGGGTAGGGGTCTTGTTCCGTGTTTTTTTTTGGCATTTCCACATAATGCGCGTGAGATCTGCGCGATGGCCGCATTGTTTGCACTTATCCGAGATTTCTGGTTGGAAGTTACTATAGGCCAATGGGTTCAGGTAGGTATTTGTTTGGAGTTCCCTTCATGTCTTGGTTTGTGCAGCGTTGAGTGTGCGGTGGGTGGCTGGAAATGCGCACCTGCTGTGTTTGTAGTAATCTGTTATCTCTTTGTACGAGTTGAGTCTGTCGAACTTCTCTGAGTGCTCTGTTGCCACTGCGGGAGGGTTCATTGCTGCCCGGGTGACGTTCTCGCAAGCAGCTGTGTGGGCCTGTTCGTTGCCCTGTAACCCTTCGTGTGCAGGAGTCCAGATAAGTTTCGTTGTCCGGTAATTTGGTGCTCGTAGCTCTTGAAGCCTTCTTCCGGTGACTTAGGATATCCGTCCATTGCTGTACCTACATATGGCTGCCTTGGAGTTGCTGAATATGTATCTGGCTCGAATTGCGGTGGTCGCGAGAGCGATGGCTGCCTGTTTTGAAAATGTAGTATTTTTGTGAGAACTGTCACCGAGGAGAGCATTTGTCCTTTGTGGTCCACTACCACCATGGCCATGTCGTTGTTGTCGGGATAGTCTGCTACTTCTACGAATACTATTTCGGGGTTGTTGCCACATTGTTTTGTGAGGGCTTGTGCTCTTGCCGTTCTCCTGGCCTTGTTACACGTCGGATCCATGTTTAAGGGTAGTGGAGTAGTGCGTATTAACTCTCGTAGCGCTTAGGGTATGTCAACTTATCTGGCATGTGTCTATACGTAGGGAATGCAAAGTTCTCTTAGGATCTGTCGCCCCGTACAGAAGTTTTGGAGAGTCTTTCAAAATGTGATATTTGCTGTGCCTATATGAGCTCGTCGATGTGGTTGTGAAGGCCCAAGGCATCGAACCTGTCATTTGGGGTTTACATTGGCAGTCCAATAGCTCTTTTATATGCCCTTTTAATCATATTGTTGATTTTCCCCTTCTTGAGATTACGTTAAGGGGTGACGTAGATGATCCGACTAAAGATGAAGCCTGGACAAATTTTATGGTGCTTTCTTCTTTCAACCCCCCTTTTTCGTTGGTTATGCGAGAGATAAGGTGCACGGTGTGTGTAGTTTGCTTGTCCAATGTCTTTATGATTTCTATGTTACTTCCTGTGGCGTGGATATTTAAACCCAGGATTCGAATTGAGTTTACAGTAGGTATGGTTCTTAACGCGTGAAGCAGCTCAATCTGCGGATCATCAGTGGACATTGACCGTCGCGTACGGTGTGCAGAGCGGAGGATAAATAGTGCCGAGTTCTCCGTGGAGCAGGTCAGGCCCTTAGGAAAGATCAATGCGTTTATCGTATCTACGGCGCGTTTTAGTGGTTCTTGTATTTCTCCGTCACTGCCTTTATTAGTCCATAGCGTGATATCGTCTGCATAAAAACTGAATTTAAGGTTCTTTACCTCTTCTTGTGTCTTGGGTAGATACAGTAGAGCCATACTGAAAAGGTAGGGAGATAACGTTAAGCCTTCCGGCATTCCTCTGCTGCCGAGGTTGATATTTTCGCTTTAAATGCAACCAAGACTGGAGGTGGCTGTCCTGTCGCTTAGAAAGTTGCAGATATAGTTATAGGTTCGCGTTCCTACCCCTATCTTTTGGAGACACTGGAGAATTGCTTCGTGCCTCACGGAATCAAATGCTTTGGCTAGATATAACCCAAGTATGGCTCTTGTGTACAAAGGGGAACCGCCATGCTGCTCAAGAATCTGCTTCTTCAATCTAAGCATGGTGTCTTGAGTGGAGAGCTTTTCTCTGAAATCCACCATGGTGAAGGGGTACAGATCTTTCTTTTCTATGTATGGATTGAGTCTGTTGAGTACGACGTGTTGCAGAAGCTTTCCTTGGCATGAAGTGAGAGATATCAGTGTAAGGTTTTCCAGATTTAGTTTCTTTCGTGGTTTTTGAATCACTTTGATTGCAGCTTCCTTCCACTGACTTGGTATGTTGCCACTTTCGCAGCATTTGTTGAAGAATTTTGTCAGCGCCTCCACTGAGGTGTCGTCTAAATTTGGGAATCATTTTATTTGTGATTCCGTCCGGTTTAGGTGTAGAGTTGATTCGAAGGGTTTGTATTCCATAATTAACCTCTGCTAGCGTTATAGGGGCGTCCAACGCCTGCTTATCCGCCCCAGCTTACGGTGCCTGGGGGGCGGGTAGTTCTGCCTTGAGGTATTTATCACATACAGTTCGTGGATAAGTTGTTGATCTGTGCCGGGGTATGTATGTATGAGTTTCGCTAGATTCTGCTGTTGGGTTCTATTTTTCTTTGGATCGTCAAGATAACAAAGGAGGTGCCACGTTTTCTTATTATCAATGTGTCGAAACATTGCTTCGCACAGTGAGTTCCAAGACTGATTGGCCAGTTGTCGGGTATCATCTTGTATCTCCTCTTTAGGGTTGGCTATTCTCCTCCGCAAATTGCGGAGGTATTTGTGCATTTGGAGCCTTTGTTGCAACCGTTTCTTTGCCAGCCACATGTGAGCAAGATAACCAGAGTGTCAGTTATATTTAACAGCGGTGATAAGAATGACGCAAACAACAACAGGCCCATATCCATACTCCCAATATTCTCTAAACCATTAGAAAACGTTATACGCATTAATACTTCTCCTCAAACACGATAAAAGTACAAACTGCCAACATGGTTTTCAACTATGAAAATCAACAGAAACAGCACTATTCGCACAGAAAGAGCTTACAATTAAAAATATTGTGGATAGGAAGCTTACACTGGGTATATTTATAGACTATAGTAAAGCTTGCGACTACCTTAATCATGGTATACTGCTGACAATATTACAAAGCTATGGCGTCCGCGGTATTACTGATTATCTTCTTTAGTCATATCTTTCGGAAGGGAAACAGTACGTTGAAGTAGGAGGCATTATTTCTTCACATAAAACTATACATCATGGCGTACCTCAAGGCAGCGTATTAAAGCCTCTGCTTTTTAATATCTACGTTAACCATAATGTTAAAAACAAAAACGACGCGACATTCTTTCTCTATTCAGACGACACCAGTTTGTTTGTTTCAGGCCAAAACACAAACAAAATTGCGCCGCTCAGGAGGTTCTCTCGATCATTTACAACTGGTCATATTCTAACAGCTTAAAAATTGACGCCACCAAACAAAAGACATCTTGTTGAAGAATTTCAAAGGCGAACGGAAAGCAATAAAAGCGAACTGTATTTACAGCACAGGGCATAAGAAGCTTTAACATGGCGACCAAGAATCTTCCTTCTTTCTCGTCTCCGTCTGTTTCCTCCGCGTGACGTCACGCCGAGATTCCCGCTATTTTTCCACGCGCTGGCCCCCGCACGCGGCCGCCAATTTCAAAACAGATCACAGTTCCTGGCAATAAGAAACATCCTCACGCCCCAGCACTGAGGGTTGTAATCTTCGTTTATGCTGCATAAGCTCTATTGGGTACAGTAGCTGTACCGGTCGTCGCAATGTAGCTCCACCAGGATACCTTACAATGCAGGCTCGGACGTTTTGGTCGCATCCCATGATAATTTCTATAACCCGACCAGTCTTCCACAGTTGTCGAGGAGCTTTTAGATGCGAAGCATCTCATGCTCGGGGCCGTGTCCCTCCCTCCCTTGTTGTTGTCCCCCGTCCGCACTCTACTGCGCTTGCGCGACTCTTCAGCCCCGTCAGCGTTTGGCCTGACGTCAGCGCAGTACACTATAAAAAGAAAGTTAGGCGGCGCCCGGTTTCGATCCCACGACTCACTGGCCGCAACGGGAGGTACGTGGCGCTCTTCCCACTGCGCTACAAACCGAGACGGGAGCATGTGCTACGAACGTGCCTGATGTCCTTCACTCATTCAAACTACGTCAAGACGCTACTGATACCACGAAGGCACGCGAAGGTGAACGTCAACGGAAACGACGAACTGAAAACTTTAGAGGAGGATGTTGAATTTCCCGTGGGAAAGCTCTGGCGGGAAGCGCCACGCGCCTTGCAGCTCAACCAGAGAAGAGGACGAAGAGGGCGAGCAGCGGAGTATGGGCGTGAGCACGCAATAAAAAAGGCGAGAACCAGGAGGTGTTCGATCAGGTAACGCGGGTGTCGGTCTCTTCGCTGTTTCTACATTTCTCTGCATTTCTCTAAATTTCTCTGTCTCTAAATGGGGGTTCACTCTACGTTCCCATTCGTGCTCCGATAAATGAAACAACATAACAGCAACACAGGCGTTTTATAAGGTTCCTCATAACAAATTAATTTTTAAGCTTCAGCAACTAGGACTTAGCTCAGATATACTAAATTGGATAGCCGCTTATTTAAAGAACCGTTGACAAAAAGTACGTGTAGATGATTGCACGTCTAGTTCATTGAAAGTACTGTCCGGTGTCCCACAGAGGTCTGCTCTGGGTCCTGTGTTGTTTTTAATTTTTATAAATGATATTTCCGCAGTTGTAGAAAGCCCGGTTAAAATCAAACTTTTTGCAGACGATTGTTTAATTTACGCTCCTGTAACTAACACAAACGCCCAAATCAAAATTAATCGCTGTCTGCAAGCGTTGCATAATTGGTGCGCCCAGTGGGGGATGGAAATTAACTTTTCAATGACTACGTTCACCCATATAACCAAGAAGAAATCTGTACTCGCATGTGATTATAAAATCGGAAATAACTTTCTGACCAGAACACACAGCTTTAAATACTTGGGGGTGACTATTACCAGTGATTTGGGGTCGCAGACGCATGTTGAGGAGGTGTGTTCAAAGGCCTACAGAAAGTTGTTTTACTTGAGGAAAAAACTCGAACATGCCCCTAGAGATATCAAATTACTTTCATATAAGACATTTGTTCGCCCTATTTTGGAGTATGCGTCTTGTGTATGGAGTCCTCATCAGCAGTCACTGAGAGATAAACTAGAAAAAATTCAGAGGGTAGCAGTGCGCTTCATTTGCTCGCGGTACCGGAGGACAGAATCCGTCACAAATCTGTTAAAATCATGTACGCTAGAACCCCTGCAAGTGCGCCGCGAAAAGCAAAGGTTAAAACTCCTGTTTCAAATTATAAGAGGCGAAATGAAAATAAAGACACATACATACAACCTGCACCCAAACGAGGAGCTCGGTTGAACCATAGTCACCCACTAAGGCCTTTTTGGGCGCGTCTAGATGGCTTTAAGAATTCTTTTTTTCCTTATAGCATAGAAGTGCGGAATAGACTTCCAGAGTACGCTGTTACTAGTTCAAATGTCAAAGCGTTTGAGTGTTCGCTAGAATTGTACTACCGGCAGCACGAAACCTAATGTCTGTTTTGTCATTGTGTATTGTTTTTTTTTTGTTTGTATTCCTCCATGTAATGACCCTCAAGTGAGGGTTACAGTATCAATAAATAAATAAATAAAAACCTACACGGAACCCCAATGATGCTTCGCATCCTCCTCATGGTTCCCCACGGTAAGATGGTATAATTTTTTCTTCTTTCTGCACAAGCACGAAATTTCGAATTTTAAGCTCGTGGGTGGCCACATTTTTCGCATGGTGGAAAGAGCGGAAGTGGAACAAATATTCCTGTCGCCATCTCCTCCAGAACTGTTCCGCAAGCCGCTTACGATGGAGCCACCCTCGCGTCCCTTTGCTCCTTGTTGATTCCGCTATTAGTGGTTGACCCGCAGGTATCCCAACAAGTCTTTTTCCTATTAAGAAGTGTGCGGGCGTGAGCACCTCTGGGTCATTTGGTGCTGCACAAAGGCACGTGAGCGGACGGGAGTTAATTACCGACTCTGCCTCTTGAAGTACAGTCGTCAGTGCAGCTTTCCCCAGGACTCGCCGTAAAGAGGATTTCATGGTTCGCCCCATACGCTCCAAAAATCCGCCCCAATACGCCGCTCTTTCTACAATAAACTTCCATTGCACGCGTGCTTTAGCGCCGTAATCTTGAAACTTTACGTCCAGGAACGCCTTTTCCAACGATGCAATATCTTTGGATGTCCTTTTGAAAGTTCGTGCGTTGTCTGTGTAGATGACAGCCGGGAGTCCATAGCGAGACGTGAATTTTCGTAGGGCTAGAAGAAACGATTCACTCGACAGTCTCGAAACCAACTCCAAATGCAGGGCTCTCGTAACTGCACATCCTTCTCTGCGGCTTGGGAAGGGAGTCGAGCACTGAAGGCCGGCACAGATCCCGTTCCAAGTCGCGTCACCGGGAGGCGAAGCGCAGAGAGTCGTGCTCTGCCTCACGCTCCTGACTCAACGACAAGTCTATGGTGGATCCCAGCAAGGTGAGCTGGGCCAGCACGGTTTCCCGGACTGCTCCATACAACACACAATATAAGTCAGGGCTACCTTCTGCAGTTGAAGCAGAGCTAATGCATATCAAGCAAATGCTTGAGTTAGTTATCAGAGAAAACCAACAGCTTAAAGCAAAGAATGCCCAACTCAAGGCCAAAAACCTCCCACCACCGGCAGCGCGACCTAACGGCCCCATTGCTGAACCCGTAACGCCAATCCCAGTTTCCGTTAATGCAGCAGTAGAAGTTATGTGTGAGTCCTAGGCGGATGCACCGCCCCTTAAGCGAAAAGCGGGAACTGAACCCGGTGACCCGACAACGCAAACGTTTATCGAGGGGCTAGAAACAAAAATAGACGCCCGTCTAGAAAAACTGCAAGACATGTTCTCCAAATTTGCGGAGTCGGTGAACAAGCAATTAGCAAACTTGAACACTAGGGTACTCGCTATTGAAAACGCACAAACAATATCACAAGACACCAGGCGTAGGCGCATACAAATCCAAGTCCTATTCGAGGCCCAACATGGGGGAAGGTGCCAGAACATTCGATACCACCAGCGGACACTATGGCCAGGAGTAACAATGCAAATATGTACGTCATTTGGCAATGGAAATGACGCGGGTTCAAACGAAAACGGGGAAATTTAGGGCAGTTTTTAAGTACGCAGCAACCGGAGATGCCAGACTTAATCGCTCTCCAGGAAACGGGAGGCGAGGCTAAATTATCAGGCTATAAATCGTACTACGACTTGAACTCGAGTGAATCCAAAAAAACCGTTACTACCCTAATGAAACGTAACATCCCGGCCATTCAACACGATACTGGCATTGCGACAGTAGGCCACGTCCTCGTCGAAATTTTATCGGGTAAAAAACGCGCAGAGGGCAGCCTTTTTGTGCTTAACTTGTACAGCAGCCCCCGCCAAAAGCACCGATTTGGAAATCTTTTTCGCAAAACATTAGACATAGCCCGAAAACAGGCACTTATTATTGTGGGTGACTTTAATGCACCGCACTCTTCTTGGGGGTATAAGAAGGACCTCAGCAAGGGCCGGCAGCTTTGGCAAGATGCCCAACAGATGGTCCTACTCACTGATCCTACTTACCCCACAAGGGAACGCAACAGTATTAGCGTGGACACCACACCGGATCTTACATTAACAAGGAACACACGGAACGTCACATGGCTGAACACTCAAGAAAACCTAGGGAGTGATCACTGCATTTTAAGAACTACCATCCAATCCTCGCCAACTAGGGCCACAGGTAAGCAACTCAAAATCACAGACTGTGACACTTTCCGGCAAATTAGGGCTGCTGAACAAAATTCGACTAGTGCAGTGATAGAGGACATTGCAGCATGGACATCAGATATTCATGCACATGTCCAGGCAGCAACCAAAATTATACCCGAGGAAGCCAACATACATCAAGCAGACTCTAGGCTACTACACATGTGGGAAGCCAAGGCGGGCCTTGAAAAACGCCTTAATAAGCAGAAACTCAACCGCAGCCTTCGCAGGTGGCTCGCCTTACTAAATAGAGATATTGAGGATTACACCAACCAACTCACGCGTCAAAACTGGGACTCTACTTGCGATGGGATGGAGCTCCAGATGGGACTCGCAAAAACGTGGAACATCCTGAGATGCCTGCTAGATCCAGAAAAGAGCAAACTTACTCAGAGACACAATCTCAGTAAAATATTGCATGAATACAAGGGCATAGACGACGAACTTATTCAAGAAATCAGAAACCGTTACCTTGGTACTAACCCTACAGAGACTCTCCCACCCTACAAAGGACCGCCAAATCCAGAACTAGAGCGTCCCATCACTGCAGTAGAAGTGCGATATGCCATACACTGCCTACGTACCAAGTCTTCCCCGGGTCCTGATGGAATAACTAACAAAATGCTTAGAAATCTGGACGACGACTCAATAGGCGCACTCTCAAAGTACATGAACCACTGCTGGGAAAGGGGAACCTTACCACCCCAATGGAAATCAGCTAGGATTGTTTTTATTCCTAAACCAGGCAAGAAACTAAAACCTCGAAAACTTAAGACCTATATCGCTTACCTTGTGTGTAGGCAAACTATTGGAACACGTCATTCTCAATAGGCTCAACAAATTCATGGAGGAGAAAGATCTGTATCCCCACACCATGATAATGTTCTGACAAAAGCTCTCAACTCAGGACATTATGCTCCGACTTAAGCACCAAATTATTAAAGCAGACGGGTGCTCACAACTAGATGCCAGGGCAGTACTACGCGTTTACCTAACAAAAGCCTTCGACAATGTGCGACATGAAGCAGTGCTCTCCAACCTCGCCCAGCTTGGGGAAGGAGAAAAGGTCTATGACTATGTCAAAGATTTCCTCTCGGGGCGGACTGCACAACTACTTATTGGAGGATTGGAATCTGGCGAGATCGAAATTGGTAGCAGAGGGACGCCGCAAGGGTCTCTTCTCTCTCCCTTTCTCTTTAATGTTACCATGATTAATCTGCCACACCAGCTAAACAAAATAGAAGGACTGCACCACAGCATATATGCTGATGACGTCACACTGTGGGTTGCTGGTGGCAGTGGTGGAGAAATTCAAGAAAAACTACAACAGGCGATAGACGTGGTAGTGGCTTATGTGAGCCCCAAGGGCCTTATAGCTGCTCGCAACAAAAATCTGAATTGCTTATTTACAGACCAACCAGGAGAGGCTGCAAACGAGACCGCGATGTTGCCAATATCGAGCTATATGCGGACGGCAGACCCATTCCCATGGTACGGAGCACCAGAGTCCTTGGTCTTCGCATACAGGCCAATTGTTGCAATACAGAGACCATAAATGCTCTCGAAACGAGTGTACACCAGACAGTCCGCCTCATCTCCAGAATTGCCAACCGACACCATGGTATGAAAGAAGATAACCTCGTCAGATTAGTGCAGGCTTTTGTTCTTAGCCGCATAGTCTACGCGACGCCCTTCTTGGCACTAAAGGCCGATGAAAGAAAAAAAAATCAATAACATCATTAAGCGAGTCTACAAGCAGGCACTAGGTATACCCATTACGGCACCAAATGAACGCTTTGGAGCGATGGGGCTGCACAATACCATAGACGAGCTTGTAGAAGCCCAAAAAATAGCACAGCTAGAAAGACTCTCCAAAACCACAACAGGCAGACACATCCTACAAGAGCTTCAAATCACCTATGCGGCTCAACAAGGAAAAAAGATGGATATCCTTAGCAAGCAGAGGGCACGTATATACACAACCCCTCTGCCCAGAAATATGCATCCCGTGCATAACCTACAGCGCAGGAATGAAAGAGCCAAAGACCTCCAAAAGCGATTTGAACGATCTGATGACGTGGTCTACGTGGACGCGGCCGAGTACTGTGGACACAACGCCATGGCCGTGGCAGTAGTCGATCGGAAGGGCCATTGCATAGCCTCCGCAACGATCCGCACGGACACTCCGGAGTAGGAGAAGAGGCAGCCATTGCACTAGCGCTTTCTTCTACACGAGCGAAATACATAATAAGCGATTCCAAATCTGCAATCGTAAACTTCGCAAAGGGAAGGATCTCACCCGAGGCCCAAGGAATCCTTAGAGGATTCAAAGAATTAAGAGTCCGAGGGGTCCAAATTATATGGGCACCGGCGCACTCAGCACTTCCGGGGAACGAAAACGCTCACGAGGCAGCTCGAGGTCTAAGCTTCCGATACTGCCCAGAAACACCTGAGGCATCGTTTCGCACGGGGGGTAGGGGCCGCATGGTGACCTATAGGGAGATAATCAAACATTACAGATTAGGAAGGGCCAGATATCCCACAGCTCATCGCACCTTGGGACAGTGGCAGTCAGTAGCATCGCGTCTCCTTCAGTCCTATACTTTTCCGAACCCGGTGACGTACAGTCATTGTTACCCCGGTCTATACGAAAATAAGTGTAAATTATGTTCAGCAAGGGCCGACCTAGAACACATTTTATGGGCCTGCCCCCTTAAAGTGAGCATCACACCTCAAGCACCAGACATTACTTCCTCAGAGCAGTGGGAGACCGTGCTGCTCAGTTCAGACCCGGACGTTCAACTCCGGGCCGTCCAGATGGCTGAAGACGCCGCCAGGGCGCAAGGACTCCTGGCCGCCGTCTGAGGGGGGAAGAACGAAGGGGACCCCCAGCTCACTTCTTCCCTTACCCCCGTCTCGGGCTCAATAAAGTTATGCACTCACTCACTCGTAACTGCACATGAAAACCAGGCAATGTAAACTTTCGCAGATGAAACTTCAGTGCGAGCATAAAGAGCTCCAGTGAAGTCTATTCCTACTACCTCCAAGGGTTCCGAGCGGCGCACTCTATCACCAGGTAAAGGGGCTACAGGTGCGCTGGCTGACCGTAGTCGTGTCCTTAAGCAAGCGTCGCATCTTCCGATTACCTTTTTTACTATTTGTCTTCCACGCTGGACAGAGAATATGTCTTAACTCGGTCAATGTGTCTTGAGTCTCGCCATGAAGGGTTCGTTGGTGGCAATCGCGAATGGCAAGTTCGGTGAATGCGTGAGTAGGGGGCAGTGAGAGAGGGGGCCTCAATCATCAATCAATCCCTCAACACGCATATATCCTGTTGAGTCAAGGAAAGAACTGAGCATCCGAATTCTTTACCGGCGGTCGAGAGGAGCTTGATTCCAGAGCCGCTCGAGTTCATCATTGGAACTGTCTTGCTGAACAACGCGGATCCAGTACAATTCCGCGTCCTAAATCTCTTCCTCTGAGATGGATGTAGATATCCGGTTGGCAACATTTCTACAATTTCTGAGGAATCGCGGAATAAAAGCGGTGGTTCGGAGAATGCGCAACAGGTTGGAACACCGCGCCAATTCCAAGATGGGGTCCAAAGTCCTCACAAAGCAGATTTGCACACATTTCTCCCGTTCTTCTTCGACCCCTTTCAACCCAATTTCTGACTGTTCCGTGGGCCAATCTGTAGGGTCTTTTAGTAATCACGTGGGTCCATGCCACCATCGTTCATCGGTTTTCAGAATGTGCAATGATACCCCGCGAGTGAGATGATGAGAAGGATTGCAATTTCCGCGTCAATGCCGCCACTGCTTCCTGGCCGTCAGTCTTTGAATTTCAGTGACTCGATTTCTGACAAATTCTTTCCATTGTGATGGATTACCCGTACTCTTATCCAGAGTGATGCGGGAGTCTGTCCAAAACACAGTTGCGACGTTGCACCGTACATCGGCAAGCGATGCTTCCAGGAAGTTTGCCATCCGGGCCCCGAGGACGGAGCCGAGAAGCTCGAGTCGCGGCAATGTCAACGTCTTCATAGGAGCGACTGCCATCACCAATTCTGTTTTCACGCAATTGCTGCTGTCTTGAAACCTTTAATTGGTGCATGCTCCGTATGCCTTTGGGCTCGTGTCACAAAATATGTGAAGTTGAGCTACCGCAGTCTGCGTGGATAAATGTACCCAGCGAGGTATTTTAACGCTGCCAAGCTCCTGGAGGTCCGATCGCCAACGTCGCCATTGCGCTCCGATGTCAAGTGGACGCTCCTCATCCCAAGAGACATTCCGTTTCCATAGCTCTTGGAATAATATCTTGGCTTTAACTGTGAATGGTGCGATCATTCCTAGAGGATTGAAAATTCTTTTCACTGTATGGAGCACTGATCTCTTAGAGTTTCGATCTCTGTCAAAAAAACTAAGTACAGACTTTGAAGCTATTGTCATGAGGTCTCTTCGGGGCTCCCATACCATGCCAAGAATCTTGACTATTCCGTTGTTAGAAGTGATGCCTTCGTCCTGCTCGAACAGCTGCTGTAGGTGCGCCGAGTTAGAGGTCCACTTCCCAAGACGCATGCCTGCTGACTCTAGTATAGCGTTACCTTCCGTGAAAACACGTTGCGCCTCGTGGTCGCTATCGGCTTCCACGACTAAGTCGTCTACATAAAACAACTCTGCGAGTAGGGCAGCCGTCTCCCGAAAGGAGCCGCTCACAAGTCTCAGGTGATGTGGTAAGGCGGCGTTCAGCAAAAATGGGCTTGCTGCGGTACTAAACGGTACTCTGGCCACCCTCCATTCTTCCGCTTCAGGGTGTAGGATTCTCGTAAGAGGGAAATTGCTTCAACCACAGAAACCGCAGCGCATACCTGTTTTACTCTCGAATGCACATTTGCAGGAAAGCCTTTTCTATATCTGTGGTCAGAGTGATGGGATGCAACCGAAATTTTATCAGCAGTGTGGTCACGTCTACCAGAACACTTGCACTCTAAGAAAAAAGGGTGTGGTAGTTTCTCCCTTAAGGATGAAACAGGAATGTATCATATATTGCTCCCTAAGAGGTAGAAAGATTCTCCCTTTAAGAGGGAGGAGCGCGTTTCTACCCCTAGGAGTGGAGGAAGATTTCCCCCTTTCGTGAGCTAATGGAGGAGCGCTCCTCCCCTGGCAGCGTCGCCCAAACAAGGCTTGTCATGCGAGAAAGGCCTAGCGAGCTGATCGGTTTCAGGATCGAGGAAACACAAATACGTAGGTTACTGTGGTTGTGTGCGCTTAAAATGCGCTAAAATAACCAAGAAATTACCTACCGAGCACCAGAACTGCGGTTAGCCAGCCATGACGCCAATCGTATATGCGCGACTTCTTGCATTCGTCTCGCTCCGCGCCCCGCCTACACGTTCAGAGTGAACGCGCCGCCGTAAACACAGTAGAAGTCATACCGATTGCTTTCAAAATACCGCCTTAATTTCCGAAAGGCTCGTAACCCCGCCGTTCACCTCACACGAGATCACAAGCATCCAATGCGGCCGTTTGAGAACAACCAGCTGTTGTTAGTCTTACCTTGCTACAACCGATGCATCAAAACGCGGATCGTCTGCAATCGTAAATATCAGCGAAAAGGCAATGCAGGCCACACGAAAAACGTACCCGTCGCTGTCGCATCCTCGACAATGCTCGCCCTCTAGCGTGCTCGAAGTAAAGCAATCGTAAACGTTTTAAAATTACCGATAGACGCAAAAAAAAAGTAGGGGTGGGGAGGGGCAGATCACCATCAGTGGGCACTTACATCAAGGCATTTCCTTAGTTTCCTTTATGGATAACGTATACTATTATAGCCAACATCACGGAGTCCGAATGTGGGCGGGCACATATTGGGAAGAAACATAGCAAAACACAGCGACATACACTTCGTTAAAGGCTCTGCCAACGCACAATACACGCAACACACAACATCACAAGCATAATACACGTATACACCACCACATGTAGTACACTTCTAACGGTTGTAACATGTCCGCAAGGTCACAAGCCACAACTAAACATTGAAACGGCGACAAAGTATTTATAACCCTGATCGCCAAAAATGCAGGTAGGAACAGTGAGATCGTTGCTTGTTGATCGTTGAACAGTGAGAACGTTGATCGTTGCGACTGGGCACGGTCGCACCGCAGCGATGACGGTCGCTTACCCGTTCACTCTCATTGTACAGATTTGCCTCGGCCTGCTTCAACACCCGGAGAGCGTGCGCGCGGGATCCCCTGCGCTGACCCAACCGCTGCATCGGCTCGAGACTGCCACCCTCGACGCCCCGGACCGGTTCAACGGAGCCCCCTGGGAAGCCTGGCCGTGTCACTCGACGTCGACAGCGCCGCTCTCCTACGAGAGTACAAAAGGCCTTCCGCCCCTCCCAGAGACCACTGGGCACGGTCGCACCGCAGCGATGACGGTCGCTTACCCGTTCACTCTCATTGTACAGGTAAGACGGCGTTACGGCCTGTGCTACCGATCTAGTGACCCATTTCTGTTGGTGCTGCCGTGCCCACGGCTTTTCTCGAGTGCGGGTGTTTGCATGTTAATCAGAAAGCTGCTCTTATTATGCGGGGACGTCGAGACCAACCCAGGCCCTGAAATGAAACAAATCCTTGACCAACTTAAAGCCATAGCACAAGATATTAACGACATAAAAGAAACAAGACTAGCAGACATCGACAGAAAACTGGACGCGATTGCCAATCTCGAGCAAAAGCTCGAGCGATGCGTGCATGAAATCGCGGCGACAAACGAGGTCATAAAGAGACTGGAAAAACGCGTGGATGACCTTGAGAATCGTAGCCGAAGGTCGAACCTCATTGTGTACGGCTTAACAGAAAGAGAAGGAGAGACCAGCAAAGATCTCGAGTCAGCCGTTAACGACAACATAATTAAAGGTAAACTCGAACTAGAACCGGTCGCCATCGAGCGCATCCACCGTATAGGACAACCGGGGACAGACAAAACACGACCGGTAATCCTCAAACTTTTGGATTCAAGTACGAAAATGCCCATACTGAGAAGCTGCAAAAAACTTAAAGGAACAAACATTTCAATCGGGGAAGACTTCAGCCAAAGAATCCGAGATGTTAGGAAAAAGTTATGGGACAGTGCTAAACCAAACCGAGAAAACAACGACAAGGTCTCTCTCTCCTTCGATAGGCTCTTCATCAATGACTGCGCGTTCATTTGGGACGAAGATAACGAAAGAGTGTCCTTGCAAAAAAAGTCGATGTCAGAAAGAGGCCGCCCACAAACCCGCAGCCGAACAAAAGAAATGCACTAACAATACTAAACGTGAACGCCAGAAGCATACTCAACAAATCAGAAGATTTTGAAAGCCTGCTTCTTGAGCATTCTCCCGACATCGTCGGCATCACCGAAACATGGCTCACCTCCGATATTTTCAACCACGAATTCGCGCCGCCCAATTATTCTGTTATCCGCAAAGACAGACCCAGCCGGGGCGGGGGCGTAGCCCAGCTGATTAAAAACACAATACCATTCACTCCCCTTCCTGCCATCGCAGACACCGAGGCCGTCTTCACCCGAATTATTTGCAACGACTTCCCCATATTCATCGGCTGCTTTTACCGAAGCCCTCAGTCTGGACCCGAACCCATAATAGCACTGCAGAGCTTCATGCAAAACTACGTCCAGAACTCGCGACTTATTCTGCTCGGCGACTTCAACCTCCCGGATTTTGATTGGTTGTCCATGCGTTACACATCCCCTGGTTCAAGCGCACTGACAGACCTAATGTTAAACTTTAATCTTCATCAAGTGGTATGTCATCCCACACGCACTCAGGGTACCGCGCACAACATTCTCGACCTAATACTTTTAAGTGATCTGTTTCCTCTGCAGGAAAGCCAAACAGTCGTAATCGATGGTTTCTCCGACCATGATATACCCAAATGTACCTTACCACTTGGCACTGCTGTTCAAAAAATACATACTCAAAGGGAAGTCGTCAATTTCAATAGGGCGGACGACGCCAGCGTGACAACCTACCTGGCCCACGAATTCCAAAGCTTCTCTCAAATGGCTTCCGATCCATTAATTAATGTAAACGATATCTGGCTTCGGTTTAAATCCATCATTGTAAACAGCATAGAAAATTTCATTCCCCTGAAAACTCTAAAAACGCGAAAACACAACCCCTGGATTACCCGAGATGTAATTCACGCTAAGCGTAAAGTAAAAAGACTACGGCGTACCCTCAAAACAAAGGGTGGCAGCCCTTTGGTAAATAGTAGACTAAAAAGTGCCACAAAAGAATTCAAAACGCAAGTGACTAACGCAAAACAATACTACTTTAACGAAACACTGCCACAATTCATTACAAACAACCCGCAGAGGTTTTGGAACTATTTCCGCACACCCCCAACCACAGCTCCAGTGGTATCGTCGGAAGAAAAAACAGCAAAGGCTAACCAGTTCAACGACTACTTTCACTCCGTGTTTATATCCGATAACGGCGCGCTCCCGACACTAAGTTCTACCGCGGATCCACCTATCGATCCCCTAAACATAGCGGACGCCGGTATCTTTAATCTTCTACTCAACCTTGACCACAAAAAAGCAAATGGCCCCGACAATATCCCGAACGAATTTCTGAAACGATACGCGGAGTTGTGTAGCCATTACCTTGGAATTGTGTTCAGAAAATCTCTTGAGACTGCGCAGTTACCAGATGACTGGAAAATAGCCAAAGTTGTACCAATTCACAAATCCGGCGATGACACACCGTGTAATTACCGACCAATTTCCCTCATTAGTACATGTTGCAAAATCATGGAACACATCATACTGAAACACTTAACCACCTTTATAGAAAACAATAACATTCTTACGCCTCACCAGCACGGCTTCCGAAGGAACCTATCAACCACCACCCAGTTAGCCGAGGTAGTACATGATCTCGCGCTAACGATCAACAACCGCGGTCAAACAGACATAATTCTTTTAGACTTCAAAAAAGCATTCGACTGTGTATCCCACGCCAAGTTAATCTCGAAACTGAGGGCCATTATTGGGGAAGGACCGATCACAGCATGGATCACAAGTTTTCTGTCCCAGCGATTGCAATACACTGTTTGCGACCAAGCACCATCCGATACAGTTCCCGTCACCTCAGGCGTCCCCCAGGGATCAGTGTTAGAACCTCTGTTATTCCTCATTTTCATTAACGACATCACCTGCAACTTAGACTGTCACATTAAACTTTTTGCAGACGACTGCATCGTATACAAAGAAATTAAGGGCCCGAAAGACCACTGCATTTTGAATAGTTCACTCCAAAAAATTGCCGAATGGTGTAACACGTGGCAAATGTCCATCAACAAAAAAAATCAGTGTGTATGACCATTACAGCGAAAAAGAATCCCTCTAACTTCTCCTACGTTCTTGAAGGAACCGTCCTTACCAAAGTCAACCAGCACAAATATTTAGGTGTCACTCTAACATCAACCCTTCAGTGGGATTCACACATCGGCATCATCACTTCAACTGCTCTGCGCAAGTTATTTTTTCTTAGACGCCGCTTGCGACTAGCACCATGGCGTACCAAGCTTCTGGCCTACACCACGTTCGTACGGCCAATTCTCGAGTATGCCAACGTTGTTTGGTTTCCGCACACAATTTCCAGCAGAAATAAAATAGAAAGGGTACAGAGAAAAGCCATCAGGTTCATCTACAACAGGTACACCCGTAACGACTCGCCCACAAACCTGCTACTTCTTGCGGGTCTTTCAACACTATCAGACAGAGCAAGAGTAGCGCGCTTGAAATTCCTACACCAGGTACTACACCATCGGCTGAAAATAGATGCCTCCAAATATATATCACTCTCGACTTCACGCCTCTCACGCCGCAAACACTCGTACACACTAAAAGAGTACTCTTTCCATAATGATACATTTCAATACTCGCTTTTTCCGCTTGCAGTGAAAGAATGGAACGAACTGGACCCAACTATATCAAATACAGTATGCTTTTCAACTTTCTGCAAATTACTGGATAACGACTCAACCGATCACAATGGCGAACTTTAAACATGTTAAGACCACTCTATTGTACTCATTCCCATAGCCACCTGCTTTAAGTACAAAGTGCCCTCCTTTCAAAGTGATATTCCGGTCAATGCCACCTTTGTTTGGTTTTGTTTTTCTTTTTGTAAAGCACATCTGTTGTCCACGCAATGAACTCACTTTGCGGTTTCCTCTACATGTCCTTTGGATATGGTTGCAACTTGCACCCCAGCCCAACCAATAGCGCAGGGAATAGAAACCCGACGTTCCGAGGCCGGCACGGCCTTGAGGCTTCGTGGATGCGGCGCCCCCACTCTCGCGCCGTCTTGCATTCTCTAGCGCCGTCTTGCATTCTTTCAGCGCTGTTGACCTCTCTCGAGGATCTTCGTTGAACAACGTAGCCCTTTTTCCTACACGGACGGGCGCCTGTCGGCAGGGCTAAGCCGAATGATTCAGGCCCGGTGGGGCAACAAAGGGAGGGGCTGCTTCCCCCAGTTCGTTCCCCTTTCGAGGACGGCCGTTCCGGCAAGGTCAACTTCCTGGTATCCTGTCCCGCATTGTTCGTCGACGGCGCTGCGTCCTTTCTTCTGTCCGCCGACTTCGTTTCTGCCTTCCGGGCGCTCTCTTTGGGGCCGGGATCGGGTAGCCCGTCGCCGTTGATGGTTATGGACGATTTGCACCCCTCTTTTCTGATCAAGCCGTCTGGCGCCTCGCTTGCTCATGGCACGCCGGGCACCGGCTTCGGCGTTCCAGGGCTCCGACGGTCGATGCCCTATCGCAGTTAGCCGCCCTCTCTTGCTTACGGCGGCGGACACGGAAAAGATAAACCTTTAGAGTGGTTCTCTTTTTCTTCTTTCTTGTTGTTGGGTCCGAAATTACCCGATTCTGCTCTCTTTGCGGGCATAATACGGGAAACACACAGTCACCGCTCTGGGAATAGGGAGGACACACCTGAGGCCTTTCGGTCTACTCGTCACTTGGACATCAAATAAGAAGGAGGGGGGGGGGGGGGAGGGAGCCATCGCGTTCGCTTTGAAGCGTGAACTGGATGTCGGGGTGGAGGGAATTTGATGCTTTTCGTAACTAAACTTCGGTGGTCTACAGTGCGCGAAGACTTTGTATGTCTATGTCTTTACATTGTTTACATGTCTGTACGTCCGTATTGTTGTCTGTATTCTTGTGTCTACACCATTGTTGCGTCTATACCATTGTTTTTACCTTCCCCTTATGTAACACCCCGCAAGGGCTCCCTGAGGGTAACCTCAACATTGACGATGCTGCACAACTCAGCGGTTCTGCACGTGAAGTGAAAGTGTGTGATACCCTTTTATTGTACGGTTTATTGTTGTTTTTGCTTGTTGGCCAATGTTAGGCCCATCGCTGTTGTTCCTGCTGAAATTGTATGAATGCCCACCTGCTATGGTCTCGCCCGAGACTGGCAGTATTGAAAATAAATAAATAAATAAATAAATAAATAACCCACGGCAGTGCGTAAGCCTTAGGTGGGTTTTATTATTTCATCAAATGTAACCCGTGCAATTGCAAACTGGTATTAATTTGAGGTTTTGTAAGAAGCAGTAAAATAGCTCAAAGAAGAAAAACCGTTTCACGAAACAGTACGGCAGGTATGTTTGGGTAATGACACTCAGTGCCTCACCTTCGCTCTTTTAGCGTAGAGCGCACCGCTGGTCTGGCAACCATTCAGCCAAAATGTTACCGAATGGAGGCCTTTTGTAATTGTTATTGGTAACTGATGCGTCAATATGCTGCGGTCCGTGCTCGTTGACGAAAAAAGGGGCAGCTTACTATCATCGCTGACCTCTGTTACCCTTGGGCGTCAGTATAAAACGTCCACAAACGCAGTGGTAACGTTGAACAGGGCGCAGGCGAGTCGCCCACAGCAAGCATGCAGCGGTGCCCACAGAATGTGCGTCAAACACACGGCTGGCGAGCAGTGCGTTAGCGCGGCGAGCAGATGGTAATAATAACAAAAAGACGGCGAGGAAACAAGCAAGCAGCACACCGCAGGGGGTGGTGTTGCTCGTAGTCGTCGTATGCGGCCGATCGGCGAAAGCCACAGTGCAACGATGAAGGGTTTCGTTTTCGGCGTCGGCCCCGACCATGGTGTTAGATAGTTAAGGTGACTGAACGCGCAGCTCCCCCAAAGCATAGAGTTTCATACTAATATATACTAGAGGGAAATCTGGCGCTGCATTCGCGGGCCGCCGTGGGCGGCGCCATTGCAGCTAGCGACGTTCCTCGCCTCCTTGGCTTGGTTAGCCACATGGCTTCTTTTTCGTCTTGAAGCCAAAAGGGTAACATTGTTTTTTTGTTCATCTTCCATAAAGCTTCTAAATAATCCCTGACAAATAAATCTTTCTGGAGCTTTAGTTTTATAATAACAGAACAAATTTGATTAATCTTCTGCAGTAATATTGTTGCATTTTTGAAGCCAAAGCCAACGTTTCAGCCTGTTCGTGAGCCACGCCAAGGACAAGTGGAACGTGCCTGCCCGGTACATGACGGCACGCTCGCTGAAGCGCGGCTCCCATAGACAGTGGCGCCAGATTTCCCTCTAGTATATATTAGTAATATTAGTATGAAACTCTATGCCCCAAACGAGCGGGCGCATCGAGTTAATGAGCGTAGTTCGCGCGCCTTCCGAGAGAGGGCGGTGGCGCACTGCGAAGCATTAGCGGGCCGCGGTCGCTGCAAGTTTCTCCTCTCTCTCGCGCGCGCGCGCGCTTCACTGTTGTTGTTTCGACTTGTCAGCGCATATGTCTTTCGACAATGGGAAGAAAATGCTTTGTAACACGGTGTAATACCGGTTTCAAGTCCTGCCAGCAAAAGTTTTCTGTTTTCGGCCCCGAAGGACGAAGCTCGCCTGAAACTTTGGAGACATGCCATTCCGCGGAAGGATCGGATCCTTCAAGCGTCGGACCACGTGTGCGAGCGACATTTCGAGCCCCGCTTTTTCTCAAAGACCTGGACGGCTGAGTACAACGGGAACGTCCTTGTGAGTACCCCACGTCGAGCATGCCTATCTGACGACGCAGTGCCGTCGATATTTCCCGATTGTCCAGCACACCTCTCCAAACTGGTAAAACATCGGAAGAGACCAGCGGTCAGGCAGCCTGCCGACGTTCCTAGGCAAAAGCGCCTTCATCGGGCTGATAGGACCGAGAATGCTGAAGAAGCAGTTGATCCCAAGGACAGTGACCTTGATCATGCAGGACCTTCATCCAGTGAAAGCACCGATGCGGCTCCCTTCGAGGTTGGCGCTCCGGAAGTCATTCCGTCAGCCGAGGGGTCTCGTCAACAAGTTTTTAACAACTTGTTCGAGCTATCAGCCTCCGCAGTTCTTCCGTCTATATCATGGGGCTATCACAGGCGGGACACGGATGGAATCCGAAACGTTGCTTTTGCAGAGATGCAGTGGAGCACAAGTCCAAAGCGGCGCGGACTGAGCACACACGCCGCCACTTCTGCAGAGAGCAGTCATTTGGTCACAATAACGGTTGTTGACATTGACCAGGACATGCAGGTGTCTGTAGTTGTGGTGGGAAGGTGCGCATCAGTCGATGAGTTTCACATCCGGGATGACGTTGCTACAACGGAAGATATCAAGACGTTTCTGCAAAGCTTGCATGAGATGCCCATTTGTGGCGGAGGGCCAAAGACAAGTGTGTATCCGCTGGCACATCCAGAGAGCGCATCTGTCGATGTATGCAATCGGTGGCGATACAAAAAGTGCCCCCTTCTTGTTCGTGGGAACAACAGCACATGCAAGTGGTGCTCAAATTTATCTGACACACTCCGTATTCGTTCACTCCGTATGTGTTCAGAAGTGCGAGTGTGGAAGATTGTATTGTTTATTATGTGACAGGGTATTTGTGTAGGAAGCTTCTGAGGCACACGGTTTGCTCACAATGTAAGCTGGGGCTTGTCTCACAGACGACAACCACAGAAAAGCCCGAATCTTCTTTTGTAAACTGCAAGACTCGTGGAAACCTGCTGCACCCTACTACCGACGTGTTTAATCTGGTTTGCGCCACAGAAACTTGCTTTCAGAAGCACTCTGCGAGCAAGTTTGCTTACGAGCAAACTCTGGATGAGGTGATAGACAACTTTCATTTGTCATTTCCGTGTGCCGCTCACAAGACAGACATAATCGCCCAGATATTGCATTATTATATCTCAATGAGAATGAGGCAGTAATACAAACAAAAAGCGCACGAAAGGGCAAACAAAACACGAGAGCTTAGAAAGAAATCTAAGCTGGTGTAATGCCCAATTTCCGTACTGGTGACTGATTATTCGTTGCTGTTTTGGGGGTTTTACGTGCCAAGAACACCTTATGTATATGAGGCACGCCGTTCTTTATTTCTTTCATGTACCTCAATCCGCTGCTGTAAATAGTTCAATAAAACTTGTCTTCATTTGTTTTCTTTATTTCTGATATTGTGCTGGAACAGCAAGAATGAGGAATGATTTAGCCTGATTTACCGGCTGCAGAAATCAAGCTAGGAGAGTGCTTACCAATTATACCTCGCTACAGCGAAGATTAAAGGCTTACTTGGATCTCACTCATCTACAACACGTTCTCGAAACGCTCGTAATTAACCGCAATGCTGACGTTTGCGTTCGGTAGGAATCCTAGATTTCCATTGCATTGCGAACACGCGCTATGTTGCGACTGATCGCGCCTTAAGCGATTTACTTCCTGAAAAGCAGACAACACTTCAACCATTCTGTTCGCAATACACTTCACTGCTACTCTTGTCTTATTTGAACCAAGTTCAATGAACTGGCCAGTCCGCTAGAATATGTTCATTTTTCCCGCGCTCGTACCCGCGCCGCGCCTTCCTCGCAGCGGCCCGCAACTAGAGTGAACTAGTATTCTAGTTCATTCTACCGCAGCCGCCGGAGCGGCCCGCTATGGCCCGCAGTGCGCCAGCGCCATCTGTCGCGGCAATCGGAAATGCCGGCGTTAACTCGCCGCGCCGGCTGCCTCCGTCGGCTCACCTCTCTTTATCTAACACCATGGCCCCGACAGCAGATTGCAGACGACAGGGGAGAATATTTCCTCCCCCGTTTCGGTGTTTCGTAGAGGCCGTACAGAGGGCGCTACGTGTAACGAGCTAAAGGGAGAATCTCGCTGGTCCGGGGGAGAAAACCCTCGATTTCCTCCCTTTTTCTACCCTTTTTTCTTAGAGGGTGGGGCTTTTTTCAGGTGTTCATTGAGGAACGTGTACTCCGGCCCATGTGACGATGCGTCGAAAACGACTCGAACCTTGCTAGTCGTGGACTCGCTGCGAATTACGGCATGATGCGGCATGTAGTACACCTGAATGGGTGACGGTTCGATTTCCTTTACCCGCTCTGCGTGACCCAAAGTCATGTAGCACCGAATGGTGGAGTCGTATTGTTGCCCAAATTCAGAATTGCGCCGCAATTTCATCTCGAGAGCCAGAAGTCTCTTCATAGCTTGAGTCTTGTTTTAGTTCAAGCGACCACCATTATCTTTCCATGGGAGAGCAATCTCGTAGCGGTCCTCCTGAAACTTTACGTTACGCTTGAACTCACAGAGAACGTCCGAGGCCTCATTTATGGTATTCTCCTGGTCCACAATACCTATGCTCTCAAGCTCGCAGAACTTCTGCATGATGCTGTCTGCTGGTTCCGCTGACTCACTCACACGTAGAACGCAGGGATTCAGCTTCAAATTAACGGATGTATTTAATGAAAGAGGTCCTTGAAACATCCATCCGAAGACGCAGTCAAGAGCCGCCATGCCTGCGTTACCATAGTAGCGCTTTATCTCTCCAGTCATCATCAGCTGCCAGAGGTGATCACAGCCCACAAGCAGCCCAATGCCAGGTACGGCTGCCATGCCAGGTATACAAAGTTTGTCGGCGATGTTGTGAGCACTGTCTTCTGGTGTCTTCACGAGGTCATGTTCAACCGGCACTTGGACAACATCTTCGCAAATGAATGGAACTTCAATGGCTTGTATGAGATACTCCGCACCGTCGTACTGACTGCGAAGACGTTCTTCCATGAGGCGCCGAAGCTGTGAAGTTGCAGCCGCTTGTCCGAACGCACGGAGTAAGATAAAGAGGAGCGCCGACTGTGGCCCAGAAAAAAATCAATTGCGAGGGATGGATAACGTCCCCGCGCAACCGGGCGCCCAGCTTTCATGTGCACTTTACTCTGATCCTCTTTCGCGCCGCTCTCGTCGTTGTGCCTTTGTACGTTGCTCTCCCTTGCTCGCTCTTCGCACGGCCGGACTGGAGCAGCGGCGAGCGCGCACTTTGAAAGTGCGCGCCCGCCGCTCCTCCAGCCCGGCCGTGCTCTTCGCGGCGGCTTGTTTCCTTTCGCCGCAACGTCTGTCTTCTAACATGTCAAACTCTGCGCGCAATCACGATGCGCGCGCGGAATCTAAATCACGGTTTGCGGCCGCAATGAGCCGCGGGGTAATCGCACACCGCCACGTGTGTGACGACTGCTTATTCTCTGACAGGGAACGTTTAGTCTGGACTAATCAAGGCGGACTAAAGAATATCGATATAACCCAGAAGATCTAAGATAAAATCGTACGACGGCGGTTTCGGAAGAACCACACAATAAATGAGCCAGAGTAATATCGCACACTGCAACATGCACTCTAGCCTGATTTGGCTTACGGTAAAGCGGTACAGCGCAAAAATCGCTCTTTCTAGGCCGCCCGCTACCCTATCTTCTGCACACAAGCAACGTTTCCGTCCGCAGTCGACATAGGCGTGCGGCATTGATGCATACAGTTCCACACAAGAAATTTACGGCTGCCGCTTTGCCATGAATATGGAAAGGCGCTGTCAGCGTTATTACGCAAGCAAAGAATTTCGAACGCTATTTTGCTTCAACCCGCGTCGTAACTTACGGCCCCATGTTCACTGTCACTGTGCGGTCGAGTAATCTTGTCGATGCCGCCAGCGCATACCGCCAGATGCATTGCTGAGCATTGTGTTCTGATGACCTGGTTTGTGAAAATAAAGTTGTTCTAGAATAAAGAGCGAAGCCGGATAATAACCTATATTGCGTCATAAGAAGTGCTTGCGGGTATTCTAAAATTTCATTTAATTTAAACAATTTAAATTACCTTAAAGTAAATTTGTAACATCTGCTGAATCTACACCTCTCTTATAATGTTATCTTAATAATGGCGGCATCGACGGAAGTCTGCCCTCTTGCATGTCGCATCTACGTGTCCTAATTAACAGCTCCACAACCAGTTGCGGGGTCGCAAGTACTCAGAAATTAGAGAGAGAGGGGGAGAAAGCAAATGATGTGTCGAAAACGCGTGGAACATATTGGTAGTAAGTGAAGTTGTGATACGGAAACATTTCTCGAAGCGTCCCGCGCGTGCCCCTGGCATGGTTATTATGGCACTATTCACAACTAGCCTGTGAATGAGCACGAGGTCGCGGCTTCGATTCCCGGCCGCGGCGGCCGCTTTTCTGATGGAGGCGAAAAGCAAAAACGCCCGTGTGTACGAGATTTCGGCGCACGATAAGTGGTCAAAATTAATCCGGAGCCCTCCACTACGGCGCATCGGCTGCGTTGCGTCGGCGCGTTAAACCCCACAATCAATCAATGAACAACTAGCCTGAATTGATGAAAGAAGCAGCTGTTCGTGATATCCAAATCGTTAAGTTGATTCAAAACTCAGCGTGGCCTTCAAAAGCACCTAGCCCCAATCATCATTTTTCAAGCAACTTTCCGCGTTTTACGTGCTCTCCGCACCAAGGAGCAAGCTGCTTTCGACTGTGTGGATGTAGTTCTCTGGAGCGCCGCGCTATACGGTAACGTGGTATGCAGTACAGTTGAGTCCACTTATAACGATACCGTTTATATCAATATATCGGGTATAACGATACACAGCTATGGCACCGTCCGCTTTTTTATGCTTTTCATGGGAAAAGAAACGGCTTATTACAATGCTCCAGTGCCGCGATATCGGATATAACGATTGAATCGGGTTGCAGCAAGCACCGAAAATGCGAGGTGCCGCCGGTTCTCCACGCCAACCACACCGACACCATGCGCCGCTATGCGCCTCGCATCCTGTCCACCCCTCAGAAAACGAGTCAACTGCGCAGTTTACGAGGACGCGAGAGGAGGAGGGGAACAGTTCTCCTTCCAAACACCCCTTCTGAAGCCGCCGCTTTGGTCCCGTCCGCGTGCCTGCTGCTTTTTAATTTGACTGGGTGCCTCTTTAACTACCTCCGTTTTTTCGCGGATCAGACGTCAGGGCCGGTGTTTCGGAAACGTCTGAGCGCCTGACTGAACAGACGATCGTTGCGCGGATACGTGCTGCGGACAGCGGTGTCAGTGACAACTCTCAGGACGACGCGGTTGCACAGCCTACGCAGGAGGCCCTACGCACGATTGTCTCTCAGGGACTTCGCTTCCAACAAGGACCCTTCACTCAGCTATGTGAAGCACCTATAGATTCGCTTGAAAAAGATGTGCGCCAGCTTCATGTGCAGCAAACAAAGCTGACCGAGCATGGTTTCTTTTCACCAAATAGCCAGCAGTACAACCTTGCTTGAGCTCTGTTTAGAGCTCAGCTACGTCTTTTTATGTAGCAACCCACATAAAACAATCACCGGTTACAACGATGGGATTTTCTTGGCACTTGGATATTGTTATAAGTGGACTAGACTGTACCAGCTGTACGCATAGTGCAATGCGGGCTGTCGTATGCAGTTCCAAAAGAGAAGAAAGCTCGGGGCTGCACCCCCGCGTGATACCGATAGATACTGAAGCAATTCGGCATGTAAGCTTATTGCTTAGCATTCATTCCGATTTTGGGACAGCAAGTTTAGTTTACAAGTGGCGAGAAGGTGGACGGCACTTTTAAAATAGCTATTGGTTAGAACTAGTTGGCTTCTGTCGGCTTTTGTAATACATGTAGGACACAACAGAATTCCCATTCGCCAATTTACGGAACGTAGTGCCATTCGTGGCCCGAAGTGCGGAAAAGGAAGTGTTTCTCTAGCGGCCAGATGTCTCAATATGGTCTCTACATTTCGTATTCCCGTTGTGCAAACACATCCTTAACGTATCTTCGCCGTACGACAACTTAATTCCGTCGGGTAGCGGTTACCCAGGAGGTGCTGTCGAACCATGTTAACCAGGCCCGCAACGGACGCGAATAGTAGAAGTAGAGCCACTTTATAAGCTGCGCCAAATGAACCGCCTCCGAAGCAGACGACCAATTCAGCCGGAATGCGCCTCGAGCAGCTCCAGAGCCCGGGGATCGAGGCGCCATTCGCAGCGCCATCTACACTGTGCTCCGCGAGTGAGGGACATTAAGGGCCCGTCGGAGAGAGCGAAGTCGGCGCTCCTGTTTCAACTGGAGACTCGCACTTCCGAGCTCTTTCAGGCCTAGGGTCTTAAAAATGTCCTCGAATAAACGTTGTCTGGCCTCCAACGTCTGCTATTGCACGAATCTATGCGGAACGCTCACTTCCGACAACCCAAGTCCGGAACGTCTGCAGGAGTACCTCGTTAGTCAAGTATGAATACTTGCTTGTGTGAAGGCTGTTACCTTTCACACTCTTTGTGACTTCAACTTTCTTGGGTTGGCACGTTGGGTCGCACATAGATGAAACGTGCCTCCCTTGACACTTGCTGCACTCTACCTTCCGGCGACAATTGTTTGAACGATGCTCACGCATAGTGCACCGAAAGCAGCGGTTGTCTTTGGCGAGCTTCTTTAACTTTTCTTCTTTGGTGATAGTTACATCACAGTTCTCGGTAGAATGCTTCGGAGTGCAGCGAAAGGAGCAGGTCTTGTTTTCCTGTGGAGAGACAGTAGGCAGTACTGCTGCAGTGGGTAGGTGCGCCAATTGTTAGCGGTCAAATCCACTTCGAGGTCTTCTTTTCTCTTGGCGATCAGCCAACCCACTTCTCTCTACCAGCAGATATTCAAGAAGTCTTTGCGGCTCACGCTCCTCCGTGCCTGTTTCGCTGGTTGGCGGAGATAGCGATTGCCCGCCTTCGTCTTGCTGTTCGGTGCGCAACATGGGTGAGGTCTTAGAAGTCGCCACCAGTCGATGATAGCCCACGACGACATTGCTTGGTAAAGCTTGCAGTATGATGTCCGTCAGCATGGTCGCGTAGATAGCCGAACTCATGTTCAGGGCTTTAAGTCCCCTCATGTGGCAGTGCACGTAGTCCATAGGCTTGCGCAAACTTTTCACGTCGTCCGATGCTTGCACCGAAGGCAGAGACCTCAAGCGAGCCGGATGCTCTTGAATGATGCGTCGAGTGTCACGAAAGCGCCTTTTAAGAATGTCGACGGCATCACCGTAGCATTCACTCGTCGCTTGAATGCCCGCGATGGACGCAGCTGCCTTGCCATTGAGAAGCGTCCGTAGGTACTGGAACTTTTCTACCTTAGTTAGAGAGTCGTAGTTATGAACAGACGCCTGGTAATGCTCCCAGAAACTAGGCCACTGGCATATCTCCCCTTCGAAGGACTGAATTTTCAGGGTTGGAAGCTTGACGGAACTGCCGCGCAATAGTTCCTCGCGTTGATCCAACCTCGTAGGTGACGGGCTCCTTGGGACAGGTCACACATGGCTTGATTGAAGCATTGCTTCTTTTGACTTTAATTGAGCGAGCATACCTTTAGCGGCGTCTTCGTACTTCAGAACAGCCTCCATTTCCGCTGCGAACTCTCCTTCCTTCTTCGAACAAGACATTCAGCCCTTCCAATTCGTCGTTGTTGGCCTGCAGTCTTTCGCGCAACGATGCCAGCTCGCCGATGGCCGCCGTATCCAAGACAGCTTCTGCTTCATTGATGAGGCGAGTGTTCTGTTGCCGCCGAGCAGTGCGCTTCTCCTTCAGTCGGTTCATCCTTGCTTCCGAACACCGGTCGCACCGCTCACCTTCCTGGTGGACACCCGAAGCCTTTCCGCTGTCTCGTTCACTGTACGGCGTTCCACAGTTCCCGGTCTTTCGGCACCAGTTGTTGCGGAATCTCAAAGGCGAATGGGAAGCAAGAAAAGCGAACTGTATTTACCGTAAGAATAGGGCATAAGAAGCGTTAACATGGCGACCGAGAATCTTCCTTCTTCATTCTCGTCTTCGTCTGTCTCCACCGCGTGCCGTCACGCCGAGATAATCGCTATTTTTCCACGCGCTCGCCCCCGCACGCGGGTGCCAATTTCAAAACAAACCACAGTTCGTGGAAATAAGAGACACATCTTATTTGGTGCTAAAAAGAAGGATACAACGCTGCATCAAACGATAACATTAGCCAGCATACCTATAGAGGTAGTGAACACGAACAAAATCATGGGAGTAACATTTCCCCCTGATTTGACATGGACGAGTCACATAGAAGCCTTGACTAAATCACTGTCTCCGGCGGCTGACGCACCAGTGCGATGTAGGCATCATTTCCAGGTAAAAGCTAAAATTCAGATTTACCATGACCTGTTCGCTGCGCATTTACATCACTGTACTCTCATATGGGGCACCACTACCATCGGAAATATTGAAAAACTCTTTCTGCTGCACAAAAGGGCTCTGCGCTACATCGCCGATGAACCCTACTCGCCCTGAACTCAGTTTTCTCCTCTTGTTTTAAAATCATGTCTATCAAGAACATTTATCAATTTCGTTTATTGTATTAGTTTTTATTTTGAAATGAAAGATACCGAGCTTGTTTCGAACACTTATGCGATATAAAAATGCGAAGTAGTGATTCGCGCACTCGATACAATACAATGAGGCTTATTTTCCACCAATGCCACTACAGAGGTGAAAAAAGCGGACGGAAAAAAAGCTGCAACCATGCAGCTTGACAGAGCTCCGTCCGCCGACGCAGCGATGATACGCTAAAAACTTAAGGTGTACATTGAGAAAAACGGTTATACAAAATCACAAATGCGACAAAATTACAAAATGACAAAAAGACAAATGTGACACTAAATAAACATATCTATGATTCGGTCATCCTATAAAACCAGAATGTCAATTTCCTGTTTGTGAAAATAATTGAGCGTGCTAGGGAAGTGTATGCTTTAGTAGCTGCTGTCCATAATGAGTCCGTGATGATAGGATTTTCCAAGGAGGCTTATATCGGTGTGCGTATACATATACAGTTTCCTCTGAATGTGCTAGGTTCATAAAAGTATCCAGTTTGCTTTGTTTTGCATACCTGTAACTACGGATGAGTTTACATCGATATATGTTTTCAGCTTTTAATATTCGGTGTTTTTGAAATAGTTCTTTCGTGTGCGCTAGAAAGGGAACATTTTCAACTGCAGGAATGGCTTTCTTTTGCAGTGTTGTTATTTTATGTGTTTTTCAAGGTCGTGTTTGCCCCAGACTAATGCACAGTAGTTCAGATGTGAGTGAAAGAGCGCCTGGTATAAAAGTCGCTTTACGCCGGTGGGTAAGAAATGACGACACCTATTTAA
The DNA here is from genome assembly GCF_048455015.1 of Haemaphysalis longicornis. NCBI lineage: Eukaryota > Metazoa > Arthropoda > Arachnida > Ixodida > Ixodidae > Haemaphysalis > Haemaphysalis longicornis. Next base: position 486,204,695 of record NW_027526203.1, read on the forward strand.
GATACCAGCGGCTTTTTGCGCTTTCAAGCAGAAAGACTTAACATGCTCGTTCCATGACATGTGCTCTGTAAAAGTGACACCAAGCGTTTCCACACTTTTGACCATAGCGATTTCATATTGGCCTAAAACAATGCTATCAGGTACTACGACTGCCGTGCCTAAAGGGCGGAAAAGTACGCCTTTTGTTTTTGATTCATTGAGCGTTATACAGTTTTTTTGGGACCACTCTTGGATTGCGTAATATAGAGAAGATGACAAAGGCACTATAGACTCCAAGTTACTACCAGAAACAAAGTGCAGTCATCGGCATATATAATAAACTTAGTTTATCGGTATGCGTGTAATGTCATTTATGTGAAATAAAAAAAGAATAGCTCCGAGAATACTCCCTTGTGGCACGCCAGTTTTTATAGGCTTAGTTCGCGATTTGTGGTTATTTACTTTTTTTTTTCAACGTTTACTTAAATGTAGAAAAAACACCCGGGGGTCTCTTGCTAGTGCAACAGACCCCCTTAGGGGTAGCGATAACTTAAAGGGGTCCTGAAATACCTTCCGCCGATGCATGGATGTACATGTACCCAAATAAAGCAATGTATTTGCAATCTCCTCCCGCAAGAATTATGTTAAAGCGATGAGTATTAGCTGAGAAATCGTAAATCAAAAACCGCGCATTATCGTCGCTCCGCGTTTCCTCCTCCTTTCGACTTACTCTCCGCTGTTGACGGCGCGCGAGCCTTGCCTCCCATGATGCTGCGCTCCGCAGCGGTGACGTACTTCCGCTATTGTGCTCCTCAGACTGTCGTCTGCTACGGGCAAGCTTTGTTGACACCATGAATCCCGCACTCCGCTCAAGGCTGGAAAAGCGAACGAAAAATCTGGCCGCATGTATGCGGCGGCCTGGCCTTGCCCTTTCGCGGTGTACGTTGCTGGCGGCACATGACTTTTTATCGGCGGCGAACTCGCAGCCGCATGGGGAGGGTCGTGCGCTCGTTCCCTTGATGCACCGCGCACTGTTTATCCAAAAAGCGCCGTATCAGATGTGGCCCCGCTGGTGCCGGGTCTTATTTTGCGGCGGTGGTAATTCCTGCCGGCGGCATGTGAAAAAGTCATATTAAACCGATACAGAACCCGTGCACAAAACGCTTCAATCGTGTGACCAGTTCAGCTTGGGGCGATGCGTGGTGGAGAGCGGCAACGTTGGCAAAACGTGCACCGTCGCGGCTCTGAGCTTTCTAGCGCTGGAGCGAGCGCCATTTCTTTGACAATCTCAAACATCGGTTGCCTTGGCAACAAGGCACAAACCGCTCCAGAAGTCAGTTACGGTTGCGTGATCCCGGTTCAGCTTGGGGCCCCACTTCGCGACATGTGGGCACTGCAGGCGTACCACTCACTCCCATTGGGAAGTTCGAGATGCGCTTGGCATTACAGGAGGCGATGGTGTGTGTGTTGTGGACGCCTTTGTTTCGCGATGAAATGCGACGTTGTGCTTCTGCCGGTGGGTAGTGCTTCCCATGGTCTGAATTATCTTTCTCGAGCGACGTACGAGTCAACCTCGCATGGGGTATGTGCAGTGTGCGTGGCTAAAAGCCATCGGCTTGTGCGCCAGAGTTAAGTGACTTGCTGATCGTCCCCGCAAACCGCGCGCGAGGTGAGTACCGAATTTACGACGGGCAGGAGGCAACCCATCCTCTGTCAATCGTGGTTCAGACTTTCAACGCATGTTGTGACGTTGTGTTCGTTAGAAACGCATCTCTGGATTGTTTTGAAGTTGAATAAAATATATGTGTCAAACCCGGGCATTCGGCTGAGGGCGTTCTCTGCGATTGCACAAAAGAAGTGCCACGGGGCTTCAACGCTTTCTTTATGGAACGTACTCAGGTAACAGAATATCCATGTCGTGTTATGGCCGTGTTGCATTCAGTACAAACGGGTAAGCGTTTGTTTTACACTTGTTTCGTTTGTCGTAAAATGCCCAAGCTCTCCGGCACTCCGCTGGCAGATCAGCCGGCGGGCCGACGCTGAGCAGACGACTCATCTCTTTGCCGGAAGTGCTTTAAAAATCCGCCCAATAGCAGGATGTCTAGCTCATGACGAACATCTGGGAATCGATGATGTAGACATGTGAAGATGGCGGCGTCCAAAAACACGAAGGGAAGGGTGAGAAAAAAACGACAAACTTTGCAACAAAAGTGTGAGCTTTCCGCTGCGCTTAAAAGAGTAATACTTGGCACAGAGGACGTTGACGACCCAATCTAGCGGTTGCGCTAGTTCATTTAGTGTGCTCAAAATGCCTTTCAGGGCCCCTTTAAAGTTCACGACGGGTATGGGTGGGAAATAGCAAGGGAAAAAAAAACTCTCCTGCATATGAAATGCAGGAGAGTGTTCCACACTGCCTTCGCTAAATTAGGTGGGTAGGACGGACGCAGGAGATCATTTAAGGAATTTGGTCGTAAGTTAGAGGGAATGGTGTCTAGGAGCTACGCACTGAGAACGCGTCAACAAGTAAGACTGCATGAGATACCGTTTACCCTGCATGAGATACCCCGAAAACCATTGTTTTGCAATTTGTTATGAAGAAGTACATGATTGACTCGATCAAACGCCTTACTGAAGTCTAGGTATATGCTTAGCGTAAGTGGCCTTTTTTCTAAATTTTCAAGGATCGTGTCTTTCTGCATTAATAGCGCGCTTTCAGTAGAGCGTTTTTTTTTCTAAAACCGAACTTGTAGTCTGTTATAAGGTTGTGTTTCCGGGAAAAAAATTCTATTTGGTTACATAATATTTTCTCAAGACATTTAGAAAAAACTGGTAAGACTGAGATTGGCCTATAATTAGCTAGTTCATTTTTTTCACCACCTTTGTGCATCACGCTCACTTTGGCTATCTGCATGCCTTCCGGAAGAACACCTAATGAAAGAGCTACATTGTAAATCTGAGTAAGTACCTCTGCTAGGAGATCCAGAACGTACTTAATAGGCTGAATTTGTAAACCGCCAACATCCCTGCTATGACTCTTTTAAATTTGGTTGTGGTGTCTATTACTTCTGGCATGCACGTGGGCTGAAGAAAGATTGTGTTTGGAAGGGACTCAATGTTTTGGGCAGTTTGATTTAGGTTACTAGCATCTCCGGGTTCTGCGAAAAAATCGCTAAAGTTGTCAGCGAGATCAGTTCCACTCAGTACGTTGTCATGCACCTTGAGACTGTCGATCAGGGTACAGCAGGAGCTCTTGCTCAGTAGCTCATTCAGCCTCCACCAAACAATATCACTTCGCTTCAAAAAACTTGCATCGAAAATGCGCTTGTAGTATTCTCGTTTCACCTTTTCCTTTGCTTTATTTAAGTTGTTTGTAAATGAATTGTATTTGTGCCACTTCTTTGGATCTCCAGTTTTCACAAACGAATGGTACAACTTGTTTTTCTTCGCAATTTGTTTTCTTAAGTAACCGGTAATCCACGGCTTGCGGGACTTCCTAGGTGTTCGGTGCGTTTGAATGGGAAATGAAGTAAAGTAGTGCGATTTGAAAATTTTGATAAAGTTTTCATAAGCGGTATTACGCATCCGTTACGGCAAGGACATTCGCCCAGTTTGTTTAAGCTATGCGTTTTCGAAAGTCTTCCAGTGTATTTGGTGTTATCAGGCGATAAGTAAAGGCGTCCCCGTTTTTGTGCCTTAACGTATCTCGTGGGTGTGTGATAAAGAAAATGGGCATGTGATCACTAATATCCGTGCTTAGGACTCCTGACGTAGTGTATTCTGTGGAAGAGTTAGTAATGAATACATGAAGTAAAGAAGCTGTTGTCCACGTGACACCTGTTGGGGACGTGATGACGTTTGTAAAGCCATTGGGCTCGATTATTGGTGAAAGCTCAGTGGCAGGAGTGGTGTTTTTAAAGATCGATGTTCAGATCACTACGTATACAATAAGGCAGCAATTTTTTTACTTGCATAGGATAGTAAACGGTCCAAAAATGCGAAAAAAGCCGGGAGGCTCCCACTGGGTGGGCGATACAAAACAGCAAATGTATTTTTGTTGTTTGCTATACATAAAATTCCGTAATTGGCAGTGATAGCGCTAACATCCTGGGTAATTTCACATGATAGGAGCCTAGTTTGAATCGACACGCCACCCCCTCTACCTTCCGGACGATTCAAGAAAAAGTGGGTACATCCAGGCAGTACAAAATGATGATCATCGTTCTTGTACCACGAATCAGTAACCATAAGAACATCGAAGTTATTCTGACATGAATCCAAAAGCTGCGTGACGTCATCCTATTTTTGTCACAGTGAGCGAGCGTTCATGTGGAACAGTTTTAACATTTTTGTTCTGTTACGTTTGACAATGCGTATTACATCTTCATTGGGATAGTGACAGGTCGCTAGATTGTGATAGGTGGCTAGTTACGCTTCGACGAACTGGCTGCCTTCTGGAGTCTGTAAATGGGAAATTGTAACCACGAAGTTAGGTGGCTACACCAGAAAAGAAATGAGGGCATTGTTTTTTAGAAGTCCTTAACACACACCGTTGTTTTATATATATGTTGATCAAAACTCTCGTTAGGTTCTGTTTTTGTTTGTTTTTCGTGTCTATGGTGTCGCTGTATAGAAATTTTTAGATTTTTACGAGTGTTGTTCTTGCTCCTGTGTTACTGCAATTACTATGCTTCGTGGTTATTCTGCGCATGACAGTGTATATTTTTCCTCGCCTACTCTTCAAGTCAAACAACTGTGTACAATGAAAATAAGAAACAGAACACTCCTACTGTCTGCGCTGTGAGTACGGACCCTCAGGCACCTTTCAAGTGGTACTTACGGTCGCTTTTCGCCTGGGGGACATCCAACTTCTCGTTGGAAATAAAGGTTGAATTGGATCGAATTGAATTGAGTGTGTTTCGATTACAACTAGCCCAACACAAGCTTAAAGAACTTCATTTCTTGTACTCGCTTTCCACTTGTTCTGTACGTTGATTCCCTTCTGTATGACCCGTGTATTTTATATGCACTCTCCGTTCGACTACGTGCCCATGCTATTAAGCGTTACTGAACCATGTTTAAAGCCTTGTAAAATCGTGATTTCTCTCTGTTGAGGTGGTGACGCGTCTTCTACTCAATTTACCCAGTGGACCACAGACGTCCATCGAACATCCGTTGGACATCCGGTGTCGGACATTTGGACGTCCATCAGACATCCGCAGAAAGCCAGCGGACGTTTTACAGACGTCCGTGGGATGGTCCGATGCAAAGGAATTGGTCATCCTACGAACGTCCGACAGACGTCCCAGCCGGATTTTCCGATATCCGGCGGATGTTCAAAATTGGACATTTCCAAACCGAAATGTACAGGGGACGTCCAGGGGATAACAAAATGCGGATATTGGATGTCCACCGGACGTCCGCTTCTAGTCCTAAATTTTTCGAATCGGGGAGAACCTGTACTCGCTGTAAACCTCAGTGCTTTGTTGATAACAAGCCTTGAAACACCACTCCAGCTTTACGAATACTTGATACAAAAGCCTCTTCTGTAGCTTGTTTTGGCACAACCCTAATTATAAATGCTTGCCCCATGCACTCTGTGGTCAGACAACTCCACAACCTATTCATATTTCTCTTGCCTAGAGTGCGAACAGTGATGTTACAGAAGCATAATACAGTGGAACGTTGCAAGCTTATCGTCATGACTTTTCAATAAGGACTATGCATACACTGCGGGCAGTTGTGCCAACATTTATAAATATGAATAAGTTGTAGGCAGTTACCACCTCGGTGACAGGATGCTTCAACATGACAGCCGACAGTGTACACATGGTTCCGTATCGAAAAGCGGTTACGATAATAAGCTCGCAACTTTCCACGGTATTATGCTACTGCGAGCATCACTGCTCCCACTCTTGCCAAGAAAAATATGAATAGGGTGTGGAGTTGTGAGCCCACACATTGTGTGGTACAAGCATTTATAATTAGGGTGTTGCCGAAACAAGCTACAGAAGGGGCTTTTGAATTGAGTATTCTTAAAGCTGGAGCAGTACTTCAAGGCATGTTATCAATGAAGCACGGAAATTTACAGCAAGTACAGGTTCTCAAGTTTACTAGAAAACTGAAACCTACACTATTAAGCTTTATGAATCTATACCGAGTATGTTTGGGATATTTCCATTAAATTGCTAAAGACAGAACTTCCAGCAATGCACGCTGAATAACAACAAGTTAGCTTGAAAAAGTGAAGTATTGAACAGTTAAGCAGGCTGCTGAAAACAAATATACTGAATGAAATAGATTACATGTTGCAAAATATGGCAGGCAAAACAGATGAGACAATGTCGCAAAGCTTGAAATTTTTTTTTATTTAACGCTTTATAACCTCCAATGTAAGTACAACCTTTCATATTTCCATCACGCTTCATGCCAGGAACATCTCGGCTCAAACTTTCCCCAACTCTTCGGTCAGCACCTGCAAAACCATAAGCAACAATTACAGGTTTCTTTTTGGAGCCACCCGACAGAAGAAGTCAAATACATGTAAATTCAAACTTCGTGGTTTATTTAGTCCTATATATGGTTACATAATTAGACACTAAAAAAGAATTTTAGCCTGCTTTTGAACTATTTTGGTTGGCGCGAATCTACAGCTAATGCAGATTCGAGCAATTTTCGTCACAGCAACAAGAAAAGAAATCAGCACACTTTTGTTGCTCCTGTCGCGAGTGTGAATGGGCCTTTATACCCAAGACATTCACACGGTGACTGGCAGCTGCGGAGGGACGTAACTTCGCGCACCGAAAGCCTGATTGGCCAGGCTAAATGCCTCCCCCCTCCCCCCATATTTCAATATTTTTAATCACCAAGTAGCCCAACTCCAAGCTTCGCAGAGTCAGTGGGGTGCGTTTCGATACGATGCATGCTTTTCACCTACGCGCTTTGACGGCGTCTATCAATATGAGATGTGCGCGCCATAGTGGAGGGTGCCGGATGAATTTTGACCACCTGGTTATCTTTAACGTGCGGCTAAATGTCGTACACACGGGCGTTTTCTCTTTTCGCCTCCATCAGAAAAGCGGCCGCCAAGGCCGAAAATTGAACCCGTGTCCTTGGGCTCGGTAGCACTACGGCTTAGCCACTGACACAGCGGCGGGTAATGATACGTGCGTCTACAAGTGTGCGTCTACAAATGCATAAGCAAGCACGGCAAATATATTAGTACACGCTCCATGCTCGCGTCAGCAAAATGCGTTTACTTCACCGCGTTCGCCGGCATGAGCCACACTAAAGGGCACCTCGGCGTAAACACTACGGCCGCGTCCCCTCTGGGGTCGTGAAATCACCCCCATACCTAAAACTCACCGTACAGCTTCCTACACGTTTCGTGACACGTGCCTACATTTCACCTCAAGGCCAATGCATAATGCATCTCTGCACCGAGCTCACACAGTAAAAATTGTTACAACCCTTTCCGTAAACCTGAGTGAACGTAAAAGTAGCCACTGCGCACACCCCGTCGTAGGTAGCGCCGGGCTGAATGCGAACGCGGGCATGCTCAACGACTTTCTTTCAACGAGAGTACGTGCACGTACTGCTGATAGCTTTAGGGAAACGGTATAACTAATTTGTCGCGCCTATGTTTGCGAAGGAAAGGTGATTCCCTGAGCGCGTTTTTACACTGTCATTCAAAACGCTCTAATCCAGTCATGCCTAACTTCGGCACAACGTACGGCTGGTACGGCGTTTGCAGTACACGGAAAGCTAAAGACGATTTCCTTGCCCTCTCCCCACTCACCGGCACTTATAAAAATGTCTTACCTTTCGTTGAGGACGCAAAAAGATGTCAGAAGAAAGCAGCAGGGTTTCTTTCTCTAAGATAATCGAAGTTCGTTGGCGCTTCACAACTCGCACACGATAGATTGTCGCACACAAAAGCGAATGGCTATGGCTGTACGGCTTGACGTGTCTTGACCAGTGTTGGCTTTGCATCGCAAAAAAGAAAAAAAAAACTTTCGTCACACAAAAAAATACTTTTTAGCCTACTTAGCAGCAAATCAAACAATACAACATTATATAGCAACCCAACTGTTTTTATAAAACTTTACGAGATCTGCTGTCGTTCTTTTTTTGAATTCGTTCAGCCCGCAACGAGTTACTTGTGCGCGAGCCAGAAAAGCGCGAGGGTTACAGATATTGCAATTGTTTCCTGAGCTTACAAATTGTTTGCCTCCCGCTGCAGGCAGCAAGAATATGGATAACATAATTAACGCGAGGCTAATTACGATAAGTTACAAACATGATCGAGGAATATTGCTTCAACCATACAGGCGTACGATGGGCGTCCAGCGGACGTTATTGATGGGACCATAGTAATCGTCCATGCACAAACGTAGCTCGGACGTCCGTCGGACCAAATTGAACGGACGTTCACGTTTCCCAGAAAAATACATCCGAAGTATGTCCACCAGACGTCGAGCGCGGGACTTGGACGTTCGGCCGTAAAACGGACGTCCTACGGATATCTGTGGTCCAATGGGTAGTAACGAAAATTTCGCCCAAACTCTTGTATTTGTTATACGCATGCTTACACACACAGTGGTCCAATTTCAAAGGCGTATGTGCGCATGCGCGCGCGTGCGTGGGTCCAGCTGGCGAACGCATGCATGTATGTTCCTGTGTGCATGAATTTGTGTATGTGTAAATTAGTGCGGGTTGACTGTGGTATTAAGAGAAGGTAATGTGCAGCCTAGGTGTGCTTCAGACGAGTTGGTACATGATTGGAAAGGTACTAAAATTATGTGCAAAGACGAGGGGCCGTTATACAAAGAAAGCACTGCGAAACTTCGCACTGTGTGCCTTCTTTGTGTTTCGGTCCCCCGCCTCCGTGCAGTGCTTTAAAACCTTTGCAGCGCAGTATTGGCGTGCGCTCTGGCATTCGATATGCATTCGGAGAGGAAGGTATGCGTCCGGAATTCTTTTTTCAATCTTGATAGGATATGAGCACTTGAGTATTTAAAAAGGCCAGCAGTATACATATCGGGTGATCACCCGTCCTACTTTCGGAACCTCGGTCACGCGTGTGTTTGCAGGCGTGCTCACCGAGCTGCCAGTGGGCCGGCCGAATTGTCTGCATGAGCCAGGAGGGCAGGCACGCCTCGAGCGTAGCCACCACCGCCGCGCTCAGTCCCACCGCACCTGCGCACGCGTCCGTCAGTGGGCGCCGATGACGCCAGCAGCGGCGGCGTACCTGAGGCCAGCAGCACGTACGGGTCCCGCAGCAGGCGCGCCAGGAGCGGCCAGTCCGGCACTTGGGTGGCAGACTGCGCGTTCATGGATCATCACCCAGTGCCTTTGAGTACGATTGCACCAGAATAAACATTCATCAAGCTCATCATCGGGAATTCCGAAAGTTTCATCGCCATAACCAGAAGATACAAGGAGCGCAAATCGGACTATACGGGTCACTCGCGAGGGAGCGCAGGAAGACTCTTCCCCATTACACGACGGCAGCGGCGCAAAGCGTACAACGCACATCTGGACCATTCGAAAGAGTCAGGCGAGGAAACGCGTACCAAGCCTCCAGAGGGCGGAGTCCCTTGGTAACGCGGGGCTTTATTCGGGTGGAATACGGATGGAGGACGATCCAATTTAGAGTATGGAAACGTATTACAGTACTAACCACCTTCCTCGACATTATGTTTTTGTTGAAGCGCCCCATTTTAGCTGGGCAATCGTATACGTATGGATGTCCATTTTGCTTCTCACTGCGTCCTCTTAGCGTCACTAATTGAGCTGCCCAGTCTGTGAAATCGGCGGGGTTAAGTCGGGGGCCGCCGAACTGGGAAACGGAAACGAACGCCAGAGGGTCGAGGAAGTGCCTGGCAGGAGTAGGTTGACCTCGTGTGGCCACAGGGGCGCGCTGTGGAGGCAAATAGGAGGGAGACGAAGAATGGACGCGATCAAACCGCTACCGCTCATTGAGCGCGGGTCGATGTCGCAAAACCCCGCTTCGGCCGCAGTGAAACCCGGCAAGCGAGACAAAAGCAGCGCGTTCATGCCCGTGAGCGGATTTCTACGACGTTAACAAAAACCGTTACCAGAAACCGCGAGACTTAGTTCAGAAGATATACGTAAACCCTTGCGGCTGATTTCGCAACTGTCAGTTATCCGAGCCCAGTCTGCGTGAAACACGTACGCTCTCACTGAAGACAACTCCCATTTTTACAATGGCCGTACCACTCAAACTTATCATTGCATAGTAACGGAAGCGCAAGAAGAAAAAAAAGAAAGAAAGGCCGAACGATTCGTGTACTGGCCAATTACCCGACAAGGCTCTTTGGGCTTCTTTTGGTTGCAAATATTCACAAAAGTAATTTTTTGGGGACATACACCTGCTCACACGACCTAAAAGCGAAAGCCTAGCGAAAGCGAAAAATGGTGGATTTGGTGAACACTGGCCCGTAGCGCGATGTCCGCAAGGCAATTATAAAGATTGTGAACAAGGCTCGCATGAATCGCAGACTTATGGTGCACTGCAACGTCGTGTTTGCGTCTCTCTCGCGTCTTTCGTATATCATGATTCGGCGGGAATTACTTGCATTATGGACAACGGATGGTCAACCGTTTCGTCGGCAACCGAAAACCGATACTTCTTTTTCTCGCTTCAGTTTCGGTTCGGGTTCAGCGTGTTAAAAAATGAGGTTCGGTTCAGCTAAGGCCAACTTACCGGTTCGGTTCCGGTTTATGGGTCGGGTTCGGTTCTGGTTCCACACTCCCCATAAAATGAAAAAAAAAGGCCGTTTCGAGGCTTTGTCACTGGGTGCAAATAATAAATTGGTTCATTCGCGTAATACTTATTCACTGTGAGGGACACGATATGCTTTCACCTGCGGACGAATTGCACAGTAGGGATGAGATCTGGTTCAATTTTCACAACCTGAGGATCGGTAACGTACCCTATGTCTCATATAAGGTCGATGACTTTTTCGCCTCCTCCACAAAAGTACCACGCAGCAGCAGGGATCAACCAACGACTTCGCGTTTTATAGTTTAACTCCTTAGACACGGCGCCAGGGCGGGAATTTGGCATGCAGAAATCATTAATTTTTCACCAGCGGAACTGTTTAATCTTGGCCTGGTTCAGGTGGCGTTCGCAAAGAAATACCCGGAGAAAAGATGGGCGTGGTGCCTCCACGCGAATAACGGGAGCGCGCTACAGCAAAAGGCGGAGGACAGGCGCTATGGACTCCCAGCAGGTTCAAACTATAGTCGGGCCCAGCTTCCAGCAGCGTCCAGAGCTAGCCTCGCTGCCGCGCTAAGCTCTACTCGGGGAATGCGCATCACAAGAGGTCGACTGGCGCAAGAGAGAGAGCAGGGATCAAAAAGAGGCCCTGTGTATTTCATTTTCACCTCCATCAGAAAAGCGGCCATTGCGGCCGGGATCGAACATCCTTCCTTGGCTCAGCAGCACGGACTCCTCCAAGCGTAACCGCGCGTACAGTTTGCCGAACCAAGGTAAAGCTATGCGGGGCCGCCAAATTCGTGGTTGACCTCGTCTTCGCGCCTCGTCTTCCCGCCACTAGTGCTCAGCTGCCGCAATATTTTAGTTCATACCAAACAAGTTTGTGCGACTTGTTTATTGCAAGCTTATTTATCGGCAGTGCGTAAGCATATACTGAGCACAACACCTGGCATCACTGCAGCGAAATTATCAATTGCTAAACGAACCTTTTGTTAGTTATTGTCCTTTCTACCTTAAACTTTCACTAGATGATACGTATTGTAGCCTCAAAGTATCATCTTATTTGATCAAAATCGAATTGATTAGGCCAAGAGTTACGGTAAGCTTTCTGTAGTATTGTTACGCCATCAGAAGGCGAGGAAGACGGCAGTGGCGGGTGGCGTCACTTCCCAGCAGGTGCGACCACGACGTAGCTGGGTGGGGCGCGCTGCCTGGCCTGGTCTGTCACATGCATGGCCCCGGGTACATTCTGTAAATGGATCGTTCATCCTTCTTGACCATGGCTCGCCTCATCTGTTCTCCCACCACGCAGCATTTTGGTGGAGTGTGGTGGTCCATCCCCGTCCTGGCCCCAGCTACGCACCGCATGGGCATTGCTGCAATCATTGAGCCCCAGCCCCGTCGCTACCAGCCGTCGACAACGTCCCCCGCCTCGTTCCCCAGTCCGTGACGAAGCCATAATCCGCCCCCAAGAAGAGACGACATCTCACCACCCGATGATGCTAGGTCCCAAGGCCTGTGGGCCGCGTGGTTTCAATCCCTCACCGGTTTGAAGTCGAGACAGTGACGGAATCCCGTCTGGCCGTGAGAATACATTTCAAACACACGAGACGCCGACCAGTCAAAAATCGATCTCGACGTTTCGGCTTCCAGCACGGAAGCCTTGTTCACAATCTTTATAATTGCCTTGCGGACATCGCGCTACGGGCCAGTGTTCACCAAATCCACCATTTTCATCCGTAATGGCAGGAACTTCTTCACTGTATATTCTCATCGCATCATTCATCTCGGCTGAACTCGTCATGCTACCAAAATGCGACTTGGCGGCTGAACAGATGAGGCGAGCAATGGTTAAGAATGATGAACGCTCAATATAGAGAATGTACAAAGTGGCCACGGGTCAGACAGGCTAGGCAGCGGGAAACGTGCGCCACCCAGCGTCGTCGTCCTAAACGCTGGTGCGTGACGTTAAGCGCCAGTGCCGTGTTCCTTATCTTCTGATGGCGTAACGATGTAATTGTCAGCAGTCCCAGCGGCGAGTCGCCTGGTTTCCAAACTTCCCCGCCGTGGCGCGCAATCCCCGCTTCAGCGAGGCGCTCGCTTCTGGCTCCAGAATCACGGCTGATAGCGGACGTCTAGCGCCCGTGGAAAATCGCTTGATGACCCCAGCAATTGACCCGCATTAACAAGCGCTGCTACAACAACCGGCTGGCCTTACCTCGTTCTCTTCAGCGATTGCCACGCGAGCCAGTGTGCCAGACAACACTGAAAAGAAAGCAAGCGTTATAGGCAAGCCGTGGTTTATTATTTATGTATTTATTTATCTGAAATTTATATTTACACAATTTTGTAACTACGAGCCCGTTGCGACGACTGTACGATCTGAGGGCTACACAGATTTACGAACTAAGCAAACTTTACGAACTAAGCAAAGTACGAACTTTAGAAAAGTACACAACTTTACGAACTAAGCAAAGTAAATTGCTTTGCATGAGAAAGAGAATAAATTTTCAACAATATATTAGACAGTCACGCTAGGGCCTGAAACAGTTGGTAGGTTTAGCAGGAAGGAACTTAACGCGTAAAATCAGGCAAAATCAAAAGTAGTAGGCGAAAGAAACACACGGAGGTTCGATTCGTAGGATTTGTTCGTCTCGTAGAAGAAGACCTAAGTAAAGTACTGCGGACATTAATACAGGTCCGGGTATTTACATCATACCACAAGGGATGTTTCAGAAATAATATGAAACCAATGAGTTTTATAACGTTGAACGATATGCCTCTCGAACACACAAAATACTAGGCAAGCTTTCAATAATCCTTGTGTTAGATTTTAAAACATTTCACTCATTCGCACGCAATTAAAATGCTTTTTGGAATTTTGCTCGCTACGCACTAATAATAACTATTATTCTGAACAAAAAATATGCATGGGATACAGAGGAAAGCGAGGTGGTCGTGAGCACGCTTGACTGAAGACGACACTCCGCTGCGCCTGCTTTGACCCCGCGCGATGAGATCAGCGCTCGTATCCACGAGCGGCTGTCCAAAAACGCCAAATACCCGAAATCTCTGGAGATCTTCACCATTGGTAAGTACTTTAGAACCAATGTAATGCTAGTATCTACCGGAGCACTGTTACATCGAAGGCTTCTGAATTGCGGAGGGTGGCAGTGACGCGGCCAGAAAAATTCTTACTAGTGGCCTTGGTGTCTCCTCACAACAAAACGTCGTCATGCGTCGCGCCCTTCTGAAGGAATTTCCCCCAGCCATTGCACTTCTTTGCCAAGAAGAAAGCACGATGTGCGGCGCACGAAGACTTTTCCGGTGGCTCTGACTAGTGTTTACGACATCCAGCAATTCATTTCCATTTTTTTTTGCGCAAAAGATTGCTCTACGGCATACGAAAATGTTTTCATATGTACAACACTGCACACGTAACGCGCAAAAATTCAAGAAGAGACCCGTGCTGGGGCCCAATATCCAGCGTTTGAGATCTGGGGGTGTGCCAGGATGGAGCCCTGTGCACCGCAGGTGTTGCGTTCGGGCGTCTGTAAGGCCTGTGAAATTCCGTAGCTTCCATTCTAGCAAAAATCATTGAAGCTTCGACCACACCGGCCCTAAGTTATTACGCTTTCAAATTTCCAAACCTGACGAGATCTGTCCACCGTGAGCTCCTGCGTTCATCGTCTGTGGAGTTCCCACCTCTAGAGGTACCACTGTCCACTTCGTCTCGGGCAAGGTTGGGGACATTGAAAACGCTGCACTGCTTAGGATTACAAAGGCTGGAATTAGGAGGGAAGCGGTGATATAGAACGATCCATATTCTGGCCTTTCTAAACCCAAGAAGTGCAGTGTCTTCAGATTTCAGACGTACCAATATGGACACCAGCAAGCACTCCAGGGCATTGAATAGCAGAAACTGCTGCATAGCAGCTGAAGAAAAGCGACGGCATTTATAAAAACTGAAGCGCTGCATCCGTCGCTGGAAAAGGATCTCCCACTCAAAAAAAAAAAGCCTGGCACTGCTCGAGCTCTATGAAACGTTCCCGACACGCAAGCGGCTGGACTCGATCTTTCCAAAGGCGGCACATCCCTAGGCCCGCGACATTAGGCTCAAGCTGTTTTACATAGCAAGCGTAAAGTCAGTTACTTGAAGGGTATAGACAGACACTGAGGCTGTGTATTCGGCATGATGTGGTTCTTCCCAGACCTTGGATTCGGCATCTGGGTTCTTCCCAGACCTTGTCTCGGGTATTTGGCGGCGACGTTTCCAATGGCCAATCCCATGGCAGCGGGCTCACGCCACCACATTTCGGCCGCTCTCCCTAGCCAGCAATACGACGTATAGTCATGGGTAATTCAAATACCAACGGCGGAGCGCACGACCAAAGATTCCGGTGCCGTCACTTGGCAGCGTCCGTGGAAAACAAGGACATGCGAAGTTGCCCCGCACGGGGCACCTTGAGTAATCTTGGTGACGGTATTGGCGACACCGCGGACCCCGAGCCCCCATACTCATGCTGTATCCTACCGTGGCTAGGAGTTTTAAGGTGAAGGATAGAAACCACAAACGGTGGCCGTCGGAGCCGTGGTCAAGCTCCGGCGGATGGGCTCCCTGTCTGTTTACCAGGCAGGGAGCGCCGGGGCCTCTCTCGGCATCAGGGTAAACCGAACGAAGGAAGTACCCCCGCTCCCTACCTTTTTTCCATGCTCCATGATCCTTTCAAAATTTTCTAAACCCACTGATCGGCCCCCCAAAAGGGGCCGCACCGAAGAGAACTTTCCCCCTTTGCCTGCCTGCCCTATCGTTCCAAATACTTGACAACTTTCCCCGGTTCTTGATCATCGCATCCGAAGACAGTACAAAGCCAGTGACATCTACATCCGTTTTCTTAATAGCTAAGTGCATTGAACATGTTGTAGGAAAACACTACAAAGCCAAGAAGCTGACCTCTGGAGAAATCCTTGTAGAAGTAAACAACCCGGCACAATCAAAAAAGCTCCTTGAACAAATCCTCATTGGCGACCTGAAAATCAAAGTCACTCCCCAGCGAACGCTAAATGCATCCCAAGGTGTCATATCCGAATCTGATCTCTACAATGAAACTGACTCTGACATCCTCGAGGGCCTGCGCGACCAGGGCGTCATCGCAGTAAGGAGGATCACTATGCGTCGAGAAAATCAGGAAATCAAAACCAAACAGGTTGTCCTCACCTTTGACCGTAGTAGCTTACCTGAATTTGTGAATGCAGGCTTTCTTCGTTGTACCGTCCGACCATATATCCCCAACCCGCGTCGGTGCTGACGTTATGGGCACAGTACTAACAACTGCCGTTGGCGTTTAACGTGTACAAAGTGCTCAGAGCGCGACCACCCCAAAGAGAATTGCAACAGCACTTTGTTCAAATGTCCGAACTGCGGTGGCCCGCACACAGCGCACTCAACGACGTGTGAAACATTCAAACTTGAGAAGAAAATATCCAATCTTAAAGTCAATGAGAACATCTCTTACCTAGAAGCGCGTAAAAGGCTCAGCGCCTTTGCTTCTGCGAAGTATGCCGACGTAGCTCGCCGGGGGGCGGAGCGGCGTCTAGTCACTGCAGCCACCCAGTACTGCGAAGCAGACTTGGTGCCGCCCCAGCCCCCCGAGGTGCTGTCTAAGGCAGCCCAACCAGCTGACACAACACCTGTGGCACCCGCAAGTGTTGCGTCGGCCACGAATGCCAGGAGTGACGGTTCTGCCGTCGGTCCCCTTCCTCCGGCTTCCAGACCTTAGGTGGCCATGGATGTAGATGTGGCGGGTCCTGCGACCACTTCTGCGTCCAACACGCAACAAACTCTGGTGGGAGGGATTCCTTCCTCCACTTCGAACATATTCCGTGTCGGAGGCCGCAAGGACTCCAACTCGTCGCTGTCCCAGCACTCAGACGAGGACATGGAAATGACACCGTCTCGGCCAGCGCCAAAGGTGGTGAAAGAACAGCTCTCCATGGCGGGGCGGGGAAAAAAGCCAGCAGCCCCCCGTGTCACTGGCCCAAATCATACCTGATTGTGGTAGGTGATACATCCATCCCTAGTCTTCACCAGCCAAAATCATCTTTAAACATTTATGGTAGCACAAATAGTTATGCAGTGGAACTGTAGGGGTTAATTAAAAACCTAGATGATATATATGAAATCCTACACAAAACTCAAACAACCGTCCTGTGTCTACAAGAGACTCACGTGAACCCTAAGCATACCAACTTCCTAAACCAATACTCAGTATTTAGAATAGACAGAGACAGCTGCTCGCACTGGTCGGGTGGCGTGGCAATTGCTATGCGAAAAGCTGTCCCTTGTCAATCTATTCATTTGCGCACAGGCCTAGAAGCGGTTGCTGTTCGGGCAATTATCTTCAACAAGTTAACAACAATTTGCTCACTGTACATTCCCCCTGAATATTGTCTGTCCAGTTACGAATTTGAGTCCCTTATAGATCAACTGCCAGAACCATTTTTACTAGTTGGTGACCTTAATACGCACAGCCCACTATGGGGATCGGAACGCACAGGTTCCCGGGGCCCCTTGATAGAAAACTTTCTCTTATCATCCGGAGGTTGTCTCTTTAACAAAAAGCAGCCGACATACTCCAATACAGCACACCACACATATTCACACATTGATCTGGCTATAGGCTCCCCGTTCTTTTTCCGTCCATCGAATGGCAAGTGGATCCAAATCCCTACGAAAGCGACCACTTCCCAGTCACTCTCAGATATTTAGAAAAATGCCCCTACAATTACACTTCACATGCAAAGTTTAAAGAAGCTGGTGCCGACTGGGCAACGTTTAAAGAGATGTCTAAACTTAGTTAAACATCAATAACACACTTAGGTATTGATGAAGCGTGCTCCTTCATCACAGCACATATACTTCATGCTGCTAGCGTTTCTATTCCCCAGACCTCCGGTACCACTCGTAATCTTCAGAGGCCCTGGTGGAATGACGATTGCAAGAAGGCCAGAAATGCTCAGAATAAGGCCTGGGGGGTCCTCCGCAGGCATCCTACTACAGAAAACCTAATTTCCTTCAAGCGCGCAAAAGCCATGGGACGGCGAATCCGACGTCAGGCAAAAACAGATAGTTGGAGGTCTTTCCTATCATCTATAAATTCCTATACAGATGCGCGCAACGTTTGGAACAGGATACGGAAACTGCAGGGGCAGAAAACATATGTCACACCTCTTGTCCGCACCAGTGGCGATACACCTGAAGACCAAGCAAACACCTTGGGACAACACCTTGAACATATTTCCAGCTCCTCCCACTACACCGAGACATTCCGGTGATACAAAGAATCTGTTGAAAGAAAGCCTATTCGTGACAACAAGAAATGTAATGACGGGTATAACTCTAATTTTTTGCTGCAGGAACTTATGGTAGCCCTCAACACATGCCGTGCTTCGGCGCCAGGAGTTGACAAAATAACATAAACAATGATTCAGCACCTGCACATACATACCCTCAATACTCTTCTCTTCTTGTACAACAAAATATGGTGTACTGGGTACTTTCCTCATGCTTGGAAAGAGGCAATTGTGTCAGCTGTATTGAAAGAGTGAAAAGATGCCTCTTCTGTGACAAGCTATCGCCCTATTGCTTTGACAAGCTGCTTGAGCAAGCTCTTTGAAAATATGATCAATAGACGGCTTATCTATTTCTTGGAATATCATGGCGTCCGTGATAGCTGCCAGGCAGGCTTTCGCTTGGGCAGGTCAACAATTGACAATCTTATAGCTGTTGAATCTTATGTTAAAGATGCTTTTGCTCATAAACAACACTGTATATCTGTATTTTTTGACATTGAAAAGGCCTATGACACCGCTTGGCGGTATGGCATCCTGCATAACCTTAAATCTGTCGGCATTTGTGGAAACATGTTAAACACACTGGAAAGCTACTTATCAGATAGAATATTCCAGGTACGAATTGGTGCAGCATTATCCAGGGCGTATACACAAGAAAATGGCGTTCCCCAGGGTGGAGTACTTAGCTGCACACTTTTCATTGTAAAAATGAATACGTTAGGGAGAGCACTGCCACCCACCATTTTTTATTCAATCTATGTAGACGATGTTCACATCAGCTTCAGGTCATGCAACTCCTCTATCTGTGAACGGCAGATCCAAGTTGCTGTAAACAGACTAGCGAAGTGGGCAGACAAAAATGGTTTTATCCAAAATCCGCAGAAAAGCACTTGTGTTCTCTTTTCCAGGAAGCGTGGGATCCATCTGCAACCGACCATACAACTTAAGGGAGTTGACATCCCCGTAAAAAGAGAACACAAGTTTCTTGGAGTAGTTTTAGATGATAAGCTTACATTCATCCCACATATTAAACAACTTAAAATGAAATGCATGAAGACTGTGAACATCTGAAAAGTCCTTTCTCGCCAGTCATACGGTGCAGATACAACATGCCTTTTACGTGTTTTTAAGTTTTGTCAGGTCCCGTATGGACTACGGAAGTGTAGTGTATGGGTCTGCCTCAAATACAGCTCTAAAAATCCTAGACGCAGTGCTGCACTTGGGGCTCCACCTGGCGTCCGAGGCTTTCCGGACGAGTCCTATTGAAAGCCTCTATGTCGAAACTGATCAGTGGTGCTTAGAGCACCAGCGTACATACATAGCACTTTTGTACTGCGTAAAGGCGACATCCTTAACTAGTCATCCGCTAAATGCTATTGTTGAAAACAAATCGTCCGAAAGGCTGTTTTTGAGCCGCCCGTCGCTTCCTCTGCCTTTCTCTATCCGAGTGAAGATGGAGGCAGAGGAACTTGGGGTTATTTTATCTGAAGCTTACACAACCGACTCCGTTGAGTTCATGCCACCTTATCAACTGCGCCCTGTCAGCTGTGACATGTCGTTCAAAGAAATTTACAAAAAACATTCACCCACAGAACTCATCCGACAACACTTCCTGCACTTGCAAAACAAATACCCATACACGGCTTTGTACACAGATGCCTCAAAAACTGCCACTGCTGTGGCATGTGCTGAACACGGTCCCAACTTTGAAAGCACAAGGACACTAAATAGAAACACAAGTATATTTACGGCTGAGGCACATGCTATATTAATTACGCTAGAACACATAACACAAACAAAGACACAACAATCCATTATATACACAGACTCATTGAGTGTTGTGACAGCACTGCATTATGGAAAACCAAGTAGGAACATTGTGCTGAACAGGTTAGTTAAAGAGATAATGGCAGCCTATGCTTTAAAACAGGTCATAGTCGTGTGTTGGGTGCCTGGACACAGTGGCATTCTTGGTAATGAACTCGCAGACCAGAGCGCCACTGTGGCAGCACTTCGCTGTAGCGTCGACGTTGAGCAGCTTCCCTTGAAACCATTCATTCGAAAGGCAACCCGACAACGCTGGCAGCGACACTGGAACACTCAGACAGATAAACTCCACACTATAAAAGCCCAATTAGGAGCTACTACACAGAAAAGCACAACAGAACAACGGAAGTATACATGTGCAGATTACGGATAGGCCATACACACGCTACTCAATCGCACCTTCTGCAGGGAAAACCACCACCACAATGCGACAGGTGCGGACATCGCCTATCCGTCACCCATGTCTTAGTTGAGTGTTGGTACTTCCACAAGGCAAGGAAAAAGCACTTACGGGAACTCTACACTCACATGATTCCACTTCATCCCTCGATGTTTTTAGCCTATCAACCCTTAATTCCAAGTAAACGCCTTTTTGCTTACCTGGGAGACATTGGCTTTTTAAACCGCATTTCATACCACGTGTAACCTCAGGGCCCCTCAGAGTGGGAGGAAGCTATGAGTGTCTAGTTATTCTTTACATTCTTACCCTGCCATTCCCATTTCCCCAATTGTATTGTTGTTTTAAATGAGGGGCTGTATACACCCCCACACTAACCTATTTTAATATTGTCACATTTACAGCACCATTTTACTAAAACATCATTCAAAATGATAAACGATTGCGTTGGCGCTCTTTGGCCATCGTTGCCCTTGCGCCATGAAACAAACAGATACAAGACATGCGCAGTCGAGTTGGCGGGAGCGAGGGGCACGCCCCACTACGATATGTCGCCCTCTCCTCACTCGCATGCTTGCCTTGTCTCCATGCCGCGAGAGCGCTGCAAGCACTGAACGTACTACCCCCGCTGCAGCTGAAGGTGTTGGTCGCATTGAGAGCAATGCGGCGCGTAATTTCCTGCAGCTGCGGTCAGTGCTGCGGCCAGTGCTTGCTGGTAAGGCATACTGTTGAGCTCATCATGCTTTCTTGAAGAAAACCAGCGTACAGAAATGGGGACAAAAATAAATGCCTGCCGCCTAACTTTTTTATGGCACTGCAATGTTTTGTATTCGTGGTGCAGTGGCTCGGGAATTGAACAATGAGCTGGCCGCCAAGAATGCGCATTTGTTTAACGGAGTCCTGGCTGAGTCATTCCCCGGGTTCGGTGCTTGTAGAAAATAATAGATATACGACCAGAATTCGCCTCCAATAATATTCATTACCTGCTAGCATTGCGTGGGCTGGGAGAATTGCTGGCTGAATTCAAGTATTACAAAAATTAAGAAGATCGACAGGTCCAACAATTCTAAGGCCAGTTGCCCTTGCACAACAATTTTGGCGGCCCGATTTTCTCGTGTTTTTTTTACAGGCACCTCAGTGCTTGTAGAAATCAGCGGAGCGGGCAGCATTGAGCATGGTTTGGGCGTGACCCAGGTGTCCATAGTTTCTTGCTCAAGTGAACCCCATATGCAAAGCTATGTCGGCAATGTGACGCCGGCACACACGGGGAGCAGGCGCTCGTGTGAGCCGAGCACACAGTGGCCGCAGGCACTATCTCGCGCCGCATCGACAACAATTGTTTTCAGAGCTCTGGCGGCATGGCGACAAGGCAAGCATGCGAGCGAGCAGAGGGCAGCATATCGCAGTGGGACACGCAGCCTCGCTCCCGCCATCTGGACTGCGCATCTCCGTGTCTTTTCCACGGCCGCTGCCAGGTGACGGCACCGGTAACTTCGGCCGTGCGCTCCGCGGTTGGTATTTGAGTTGTCCGTGACTGCACAAGTAAATGCCCATCGATTTCGTTCAAGCACCGAGCATCTACAGTATAACTAGTCCGCCGATTACCGATGATGCGCGAAATTCGCATAATCTGCTCGATGCTTCCGCGTCTTTGGCGTCTACACATACGAAGCCGAACATGAGCCTTCTGATCTGTTGCGACTATTAATTTGATGCGCATCGCAATAAATTCTTCTGCTCAATTAGCGCCTCACACACACCGAAAGGGTCGTCAGCTGGATTCTTTTGGGGTCCACTCCTATTGCAGAGGGCATTTTTAAATTTAAGGCTAACGAGGACCCTCGCGAGATCACGTTGCAGCAGATCGGTAGCTGTGGACACTGCATCGCAACACCAATGTTGCGTTCGTGGTTCACAAGCCCGTACTCTATAGCAGCTCAGAAAATACACTTGGGAAAGACAAAACTCCATTAAAGTTGCAGCTGTCATCCAGTATACAAGGACATCCCATCCTACTTCGACAAGATAATGCCGGAGCGAATCTCGAGAAGGGTGGAACTGTTACGACGTCTGTTGTAGTACTGCGCTTCACTGGAGAGTAGCACGGAATATTAAAATCTCTGCTTGTTCTGAGTAGCGTATTGCGCTTCTCAGGTGGAGTTAGAATTCTGTCCACGACAGTGAAAGTACCGCGGTGGGTGACCCGGACGTACAAGGTTACGACCGGCAAGACGCAGCAGCTGCTGCACCGCACATTCCTTTACACAGCATCTGCAAGCATCTGCCGTGCGACCCAAATGCGGCCCGTCTAACTCACAGGATCCGCATACAACACAACTCAACACCACCAGGAAACCAGCACCTCAAGTGGCATCTCCAAAGCTAATCTTGGCATGCGCGTTGGGGCAAGTCAACAAAGACGGGGAAAGCTTTGCACCTTTGCCCATCAGCCGCGAGCGCACGCATAAAAATAAAAGGTATTCCATGGCGAAGATACGCTAAAAAACCAAAATAGGCAGAGCGCAGCTTCTGATGTGCTTCCTTGCACCGGGGAAGAGACACGCACCCGAAGCCACAGCAGACAGTGCAGCCAGCATGGAGAGCGGCACCGGTTTGCCGCACAGGTCCGAAAGAACGCCGCCCATTGGGTAGCCCGCTGCGAACAAGGAGGCCGTTGGAAGGGCCTCGTAGGTGAGGGCCCCTGTCACTCACCTACAACTCCAAGAGCCGCAGCGGCGAGGGCCCGGCCAAGCGCGCGACCGCGCTCTCCTCCTCGGTATGCTGCCGCAAGCGCTGCCAGCCCTGCACAATGGCCAATCTCTGTGAAAGCAGTAACGACCAATTGAACGCCGCTCCTCCGAGCGGCTACACTGACGTTGCTTTTGACAAGAAATGGTGAATCGGCTTGAGCCCCTCAAGATAACCGTCGCTGTGTGCGGGCATGTTTGAATTGTAGTTGGTGATGTTGGCGTCGCAGCCGAATGGGACTTCCGCAATCGGCCGTGAGCTTCCAACAACAGCTTTGGTCGTCGTTGTGCGAATGTGACTATTCTTTGTGAGTACGTTCTCGTTGTAGCCAAATGGAATTGCTGGAATGACCATGGGCTTATAGTGGTAGCTGCCGTCGTCACTGCCGAACCCTCTGAGTTACGCCTATTTCCAGCCTCAACGTTAAGTTACTTGCAAACCCCTGCGATGTGCATTTTTAATGGGAACGGCACTGTTAGACTCGTTCATGTGCGTGTTTCAGGACAAATGGGCTTAATGCTTTTACGCTACATAATGCATGCGCTCCGGCACGCAGCCAGGAAAATCTTGAAGAACGGGCCGGGCAAAGCCATACGCCGTGGCTAAGGGAGACCCGGGTATAATCACGTGACGCTGGACCACAGTGAAAGAGGGAAAGTGATAGGGGGAAGGTAAGGAGACCAAGAAAAACTCAAGCGATCCGTTTCCATTCTTGTAGAGAGTTTCCCTAAAGAGTGGTGACAAGCAAAAATACAAACCTCCGGAAATACCATGAGAAACATTAACAAACGTACAACCATTCCCACAGCACGTCAACGAACTGCGCTCGTTTCACAAACATGTCCTCGATAACGGTGCGTTCCGCTTTATTTTGTAAGTAATTCAATTTTACAACAAAGGCGAGGTCTCCATCACGAGGACAACTGCATCGCAGTGTACGCGTCGAAGCAGCCACTACCAGATGCTGCCAGTACCGGATGCTGCACAGTTGAGTGCCGTGGGCCCCGGCAATAAACCTTTCTTTACGCACAACGCGCAGCAACTGGACGTAAAGAAGGTACGCAGACATGCTGTGAACGGTCCATGAAGAATGTCTAAATACCGACTATCCCACGAGTAAATATTCAGGAATAGACCACGCGGGTAACCAAGGCATACCGGCGATCTTGAGGCAGGAGGATGCGACGCCATGAAGTGCCCTGGCCGCGAGGAGCACGCCGAAGGTTGTGGCCCCGGCCAGCACTGCGGTAGCATGCCGTGAGTAAAGCGCACTTCGGCGCTACGCAGAACTACTCACGTGACGACGAAAGCAGCAGGAGCGTATCGCCGGCAAACAGCAGGTTCCTGCAGCCCACCCTGCGTCCCAGAGTCGTGAAATTGAGACAGGCTCGCGCCAAATATTGAGAAGGCTCGAGCCACGCGACAGAAGGCTCGAGCCACGCGACAGTTAGGTTAGGTTAGGTTAGGTGAGGGGAAATTGAGAAGGCTCGAGCCAGCTCGAGCCTTCTAACGCTTAGGACGCTTAGGTTAGGTTAGGTGAGGTGAAGTTAGGTGGAATTGAGAAGGCTCGAGCCAGCTCGTGCCTTCTAACGCTTAGGACGTATTGGCTCGGCGGAGACAGCTGTCGAAGAGTTTGAAGATATTTTACGCATACTTCAGGTGCTAAAGGCCAGCTTCTCTCGTACCCTACGGAACAACTTCAGGCATGGTCTCTCACAGGAAGCACTAAACTTCATCACAGTCAAGTGGAAATGTTAAGACAGCTTTAGTGTTCTGAAGTAACGTAGAAAACCGGGCAAGTCAGCACAAATCCATCTTCACAGCGCAAAAAGAACGGGACAAAGACGAGGGGAAAACACAGGACAAGCGCTGAACCGCAACTAAAATGTTTATTGAAGCGAAAGCAATATAAAACCAGTGAGGGTGCGAAAACACCAATAGAAACATAAAAAAATTAACTCAGAAAATGTACCTGAGCAGGCGCACCTTCTTACGCTCTACTTTCATCAAGAAACGCCAGTTCTGCGGCTAGAAGCGAGAAAGACGGAGCACTAACAAACGAGTCAGACATTTCTGGATATTATAGGCTTCCACAACTTCTCTCGCCTTTTGGTTCCCATGCCGGAACAGTGCTGTTGCATCACCTAGGAAAGGAGCGCAACCGCAATCATTGGAATGGGTCGAAAGATGGCCTGAAGACACTCCCTTAGCTGATCTTCATGCTCTCTCAAGCGAATATCTACATAAAAGCGAGCACACTCGAGGGGAAAACAATAAACCACAGTTGATTTACAAGGCACAAACTGTTTTTCATTCTTAACACTACATCCGTGTGCTCGGCCATTTTTACTGATACGCTTTTAGATGGCGGGATAGATGCAGTTTAAGTTGTTTTTCGCTAAAATGACCGAGCTGAGGCCGTTGACAACAATTGCGCATCTTACAATCTTGCAATGTGCTGATGAAGAGTTAGCAAAGGCTTCTTCGATCGCGGAATAAAGCGCCAGCGTACATGATTGTGCACAACACATAACCACATAACGACAGGTTCAAAAGCTGGATTGTTCTGCCTTTTAGCTACTCCCACGTATGAGTTAGCCCGAACGCACGACGTTCGAACGTTTTCAAAATGTCAACCGTTTTTTGGGAGGGATTGTAGTCTTCGCAGTCATCGACATACCTGATAGTTTTAGTGCCAAACCCTCCAAGAAACGTTCCAATGCACGGTCACTTTTACGGCCACTTGCACAATTCAGTTAAGGGAGTGCCATGATTTCATTTTTGATTATAGGGTTCAACGCACCGACGCAACGCAGGCGAAGGGGCGCGTCATAGTGGAGGTCTCCGGATTAATTTTGGCCACCTTGGAATATTTAACGTGCGCCGAAATCTCGTTCACAACAGCGTTTTTGGTTTTCGCCTCCAGCAGAAAAGCTGCCGACGCGGCCGGGAATCCCACCCGCGACCTCGTTGATTGATAGATTGTGGTGTTTAACGCGCCGACGCAACGTAGGCGATGAGGCGCGCCGTAGTGGAGGGCTCCGGAATAATTTTGACCACCTGGGGATCTTTAACGTGCGCCGAAATCTCGAACACACGGGCGTTTTTGCTTTTCGCCTCCATAAGAAAAGCAGCCGCCGCGGCCGGGAATCGAACCCGCGACCTCGTGCTCAGCAGCGCAACGCCTTACCCACTGAGCCACCGCGGCGGGTTAAGGGAGTGCCTTCAGGCCATCTTTCAACACATTGTAAAGATTGCGGTTGTACACCTTCCCTACGTCATACAAAAGTAGTATTTGCGGGATGGTCACCAAAGGCGAGGGAAGTAGTGGAAGCCTCTAAAATTCGAGCAATGTCTCACACATGTGTGAGCACTCCGTCTTTGTCGCTTCTAGACGCAGAACAGGTGCTTCTTGATGTAAGTGGTGCATGAAAACGCATGCCTGCGAAAATGCTTATAGTTGGTTTATTTTTCATGTTCTACCGTGAAACTGTATACCTCTACCCCTCCTCCCCCCCAACGGTTTCATCTGCTTGGGCAGAAAAAAGAAGCCAAGGCGCCAAGGCCTAAGGTGCCGAGCGCATGCGTCAGGCTAGGCAAGGCACGCATACACCATAGAGCTCAGAATTCCTTTAGTGGAACCACACAACAAGCACGGTAACTGCGTTATGGATGACAAGGCTCCTGTGAACAATAGTACCACCATGGGTGCCTGGTAAAAATTATGTTTGCAGATTATCTTTCAAGTCTAGGCTGGACTAGTGTCATTAAATAGAGCAGTTCTTGCCCAAGACGCCGAGCGCATTCGTGAGGGTAGGCAGGGCCCAGCATTTGCTTCCAGGAAAGATGAGCGTGGTGTCAGTAGATAAGGTATTAGAGTACCGCAACTGAGGCACGCAAGTCAGCAATGGCGTCTATTTTGGTGTTTATTAGTGTTGCGAGATTGTTGCATGTATGGTCTCTCCGATAACTTCGACCACGTCGTTTTAACCACACTACCAAAGATGCAGCAGAACGGCATCTTTTTGACAAACCTCTGCTGCTGAAATGGTGTTGCACGCGTTCTTTTTTATTTGCATTCGGAACGACGTAAGTCGCGCGCAGCCTCAGAGCAGGGATGACAAGATACGCCTACAAGAGTTGACCGACGAAAATGAATAAACAACAAAACGTGGCCGGTAACATCTATGTTTACGTCTTGAGATGTATGACGCGATACGTTACTTTGGCGTGAAAATAGTTTTCCGGATTGGAGTCCGTACACTTGGCATTTATGATTGCCAAGAACAGCAATTTAAGTGACGAGAGCTGGAGCAGCTGCAGCGAGTTTTAGCCACTACGGTACTGGGAAGCCAGAAGCCAATTGTGCTTTTGTTGCGTGGGCACAAAGATTGTGGCTGCGGAGTGTTCTTCAGTGTGGGCAACAAGGTGACTGCGCAGTGTTTCAAAGCGTAGATCCTCCATCGTCGTGTCCTGACTGAAAATTTTATTTTTTATAGCACACACAAGCGCCGAGAGAGAAAGAGGGAGGACTTTATTGATAAAGATTTAATGGAAGTTCGAGGGGTAAAGGGAACGTAGACTCTAAGGGTGAAACTCGAAGTCCATAGCCCCAGCATCATCTGATGCTGATCTCGTGGTGACAAGCTGGTCAGGAGGGCCTCGAATGCCTCAATGTAAGTATAATATGCAACGTTTGAATAGTCCATCCTTGAGCATATTCTTCAATATGACCAGGTTGCGTAGAGTGGGTGCTTCCCGTATTTAGCACAGTTTAATGTTAATTTCGCGCGTTCCCTCGCTCATCTTGACTTGTGGATATACGTGCTCGTGTGTATCTTGCGCAGGGCTTGCGATTGTTGACGCTAAGATCTCCGTATGGCACGGGGAACGACGGCGGGATGACGAGGCATCCTCACTATTTTTGGGGGAAGGAAGTCGTTGCCGAAATGAAGCACGGTATTCCAATTTTCGTGGATCTCCTTCGGATGCGTCGTCCGCTTCCAGACCGTTTTGCCCGGGTGTTGATGGGATGTCAACCTCCATCATTGTGAATTCAAGAACCCTCATCAAGCGTTTATAACTTGGCCTAAGTAGATATATTCGCTTACCACTTCCACTACCTCGCCCCCTATCCAAAACTGCCGTGCTGTCCCGAGATTATTGATCATTACATTGGTTTTCTGCATATTGATTTTCAGGCCCACGGTTCTACTTTGTTCGTCCAGTGCGGAAAGCATGCTTTGCAATTCGTCCCCCGAGTTACTTAGCAAGACAATGTCATCAGCAAATCTGAGGTTACTGAGGTATTCTCCATTAACCCTTACTCCCACCTGTTCCAATCCAACGTTCTGAATACTTCTTGTAAACATGCTGTAAATAACATTGTAAAGATTATGGCTCCTTGTCTGACGCCCTTCCTTATAGGTATTTTACTGTTCTCCTTATGGAGGATGATGGTAGCTGTAGACCCCTTGTAGATATCCTCTAGTATTTTTACATAATGCTCATCTACCCCCTGGCTCCGTAATGCCTGAATGACTGCTAGGGTTTCGACCCAGTCAAATGCTTCCTCATAATCTATGAAGGCTATATACAGGGGTTCAGTATACTCAGCGCACTTCTCTATCACCTGATTGATCGTGTGAATATGGTCCATTGTTGAATAACCTTTACGGAACCCTGCTTGTTTTTTAGGTTGACTGAAATCTAAGGTTGCAGAAATTCTGTTAGCGATTACCTTGGTAAGTACCTTGTGGACGACTGACAGTAAGCTGTTCGGCATGTAATTTTTCAAATCCTTCATGTCACCTTTCTTATGGATTATAATGATGTTCGCGTCCTTCCAAGATTCCGGTAAACTTGCGGTCATTAGGCATTGCGTATACAGTTTTGCCGGTTTTTCAAGTACAATTTCTCCGCCATCCTTCAAGAGGTCTGCTGTTATCTGATCCTCACCAGGTGCTTTGCCCCCTTTCATTTCTTTGAAAGCCTTCCTTACTTCTTCGCCTGTTACTGGTGGGATGTCTATCTCCTCTGAACTACTTTCTCGTTCAGCATTATCCTGGATGTCCCAGCTACTGTACAGATCCCTATAGAACTCCTCGGCCACTGTGACTATTTTATCTCTATTTGTGAGGACATTGCCTTGCTTATCTTTAAGTGCATACATCTGATTTTTCCCCACGCCAAGACGCCTCTTCACTGCTTTCAGGCTGCCTCCGTTCTTTACAGCGTATTCGATCCTCTCCATATTATACTTCCGTATGTCAGCTGTCTTACACTTGTTGATTAACTTCGAAAGGTCCGCTATTTCTATTCTGTCAGCTGGGGTGGAGATTGTCATGGTTTGCCGTTTCCTAATTAGATCTTTCGTCTCGTGGAAAAGTTTACCAGTATCCTGTATAGCCATCGTGCCTCCGATTTCTACTGCACACTCCGTGATAATGCGTGTAAAGTTGTCGCTGGCTTCCTGTGTCGTAAGCTCGGCTTCTTCGGTAAGAGCTGAATATCGGTTCTGCAGCGCGATACTGAATTCCTCTACTTTCGTAATAAACCAAAGCGTGACAGCAACACCGGCCCGATAAGAAAGCCAATCAAGTAATGAACGTAAAACCATAGCGGAGCTGATACACACATTGCATTTCAGCCCCTTGCAATCCGCGCGTGATGGGTTGCAAGCTTAGTTGTTACTGATGTTAAATTGCGGAGTCACATATTAAATAATTTGGGTTTTACACATATGGGGTGGCGCTTGAAAGACGACTGGGAAACACCAGCGGCGGCAGCTGGCGTTCTGCCGTAAGCGCATCTTCCGACGCAGTGGAATGGACGAGCGAAATAGGGGTAACGTCGACGTGATCTGTTGTCTTTGTGAAGATAGATACTGCCGTCCTTTGTCGATCCATTTCGCAATACCTCTATCTTGATTCGTTGTGCCTCAAGTTGTGCATCTATAATGAAGGAAGAGCATGCTTTGGCGAACGACGCCCGGAATTTACTAATTTAGCACGGCTTTTGCCGTAGTTGATCGGGTGGATCGGGAAACGAGCCGCTGCTGACGGGCAGTCGCGCTGACTACGAGAGCGACGCAAAGAACGCAAGCGTCTCTTGGGGGCAGCTTTGGGGCGCCCGTTATTTGAGAACCTTCGTCCCCTGCGAACGCCAGGTGATTTTTTTTTTCACCTCCGCTGATGCGCTGCCACTTGCGTCCAAACTGACTTGTGTGATTGTGAGCACTGCCGCTGCGGGAACTGCGGTTAGCGTGACCGAACTGAGGTGGCCAAGCTCAGTGTGCATCAACCATGGTTAGCGGGGTAACCGCAGTTTCGTCTGTCGTGTAACGCAGCAAACTGCGCTTTTGTCTAACCGCGGTTCGCTTAACCGTGTGAAACTGTGCCCGTGTAAACCGCTTCCGCTTGCTGACTAGCCAGAATAACTGTTAATTAGTGATCACCATTACGAACTACAGATGATCGGAACTCTCGCGATGGATACGTCGGCCTTGGCTCTAGTGAGCGGTATACCGGAGCGGCCGGTTGAGTGCAAAATCAAGGCCTACTGCTCTCACCGCGTCAATTGTAAAGTGGGCACGAAGTTAGCTGTTACAAAACGCTGGCCCAACCACGCAAAAAAAGAAGCATGTCCATGGAGAATCGAGCCCGATACATTAGCGCCGTTATCTGAGGCGGAACCTCTACACCAAATCTGAAGAATGAGCAGGCGTCTAATCAGCCGGTTTTGCTTCCGTCTGGACGGAACTGTACAAATTTCACGCCGGCTCCGTCTGGACGGAACTCAGTTGTCTTCCGTTTGGACGGAAGGATAACCCGCAGGGCTCTGTTCCGTCTGAACGGAACTTTAGCACTTGCATATCATTCCGTCTGGAGGGAACGCTAGCCACAGCATTCTGCATATTCACGTTTTATATAATAGACGGGCAACCGAACGCGATGCATGGTTCTTGCTTTTCGTGAGGAAAATTTTGTTTGTAACTGCGTTCAGTCAGCGTAACCGCGATTCACTACAGAGATGTCGAGCTGCGCCGGCGCATGTTGTACAACAAAGAAACGGAGCATGCCTGATAATGGTTTCACCAGCGCCGTTTGTCGTTGTCTTGACATTAGCGCAACTGCGATTGAGCGGAACGAAAAAAAAATCGAGACCCGTCAGCTTCGCCTTTAATAGTAGAACGCGAGTTAAAGGGTTTCTGACTGCCTCTCGCGCTTTGCGGCAGCTGCAGCTTTTGGAACGGTTTGCGCTGTTCCGCAATTTGTGGCGGAGTCCCATAAGGATCTTGCACACTGGGCCAACCTGACAACCTCTGAAGCTCCCTCCCCAGGCTTGCCGGGGTACCGCTCCTATGCCAGCCCGCCCAGCGCAAGAAAGGCCGGGAAAGGCGCGGGGCAGGGAGTGTGTACCCTGGTGAGGAAAGGAATCACGTACATGGAACACGGCTTACTGCAGAACAGCACCATTGAACACTTGGCAATCGAAGTCATGACGGGCCGAAAGAAGAAAGAAAGCACGTATTTAATCAACATCTACAGTAACCCCAAGCAATCCCAACAAAAGTTCAGAGCACTCATGCAAAGAACGAAGCAGCTTGCCGGGGACGACACCGCGCTCGTGTGCGGAGACTTTAACGCGCCGCACACGGCGTGGGGGTACCAGAAGACCACGGCCAAGGGGCGAAATCTGCACGACGAGGCTCTCGAGGCGGAACTCCACCTGCTCAACGACACGAACATCTACACGCGACACGGCACGTCGGTGCAGCGCGATACGAATCCTGACCTCGTTTTCTGCAGCAAAGCCACCGCGGGAGTAAGCTGGCGGAACACGGGTGAGACGCTGGGCAGCGACCACTGCGTCCTGGAAATTGCGGTGCCGCTGCACGGCCGACCCCCGGTCACCCGCAAGCAGGCCATCACAGACTGGAATAAATACAGAACGGAGCTGGACGCCCTGATCATCGGACAGGCCCAGGAAGAGGAGGATGGAGACATCGAGAAGTGGACGCGAACCTTGAACGCGGCCGCGAAAACAGCTACCAAGGAAATCGAGGTCGACGAAGAGACCCCGCAGCTGGACAGCCGCCTCGCGCACTTGCTGGAGGCGAGGAACTCGCTGAAGGCTCGATGGCGGAGGCAACGCCACAACAGAAGGCTCCGCAAAAGAATAGCACTTTTAAACATCGAAATCGAGAAGCACAGTGCGGTGCTCTGCCGACAGCAGTGGCAGGCGGTCTGTCAGGAAGTGGACGGCCAGATCCATAAGAGCAGGACCTGGCATCTGCTCCGGCACCTCCTTGACGAAGGCAAAACGAAAGGGGCCCAACATCACACCCTCGCACGGACGCTGCACAAAGCGAAAAGGGAGCTCGGCGAGGCCGAGGTCCGCCGGCGCATAAACGACCAGTACCTCCGGTCCACCCCGCCGACCCCCCTCCCGAGTTACGCGGGCGAGGCCAATGCCAAGCTCGACGCCGACATCGAGGAATGGGAGGTGCGGGCAGTCATCCAAACGATAAACAGCAAGTCCGCCCCAGGGCCGGACGGGATTACCAACAAAGCGCTACGCAACCTGAGCGATGCGGCGATAAAATCGCTGACGGGGTACTACAACCAGTGCTGGCGAACCGGCAAGCTCCCGGCCAGCTGGAAGGAGGCAAAGACGGTCCTGATCCCAAAGCCGGGAAAGGAACCGAGCATAGACAACCTGCGGCCGATATCCCTGACGTCCTGCGTGGGGAAGGTGCTGGAGCACGTCCTGCTCAACAGGTGGCAGACATACCTCGAAGAGGAAGGCCTGTACCCGGACACCATGCTGGGCTTCAGGGCCAAGTTAAGCACCCAGGACGCAATGTTGCTGCTCAAGAACGAAGTCATCGACTGGCCGGCCGGCTCCATGGACAACCGGGCGGTGCTCGGCCTAGATCTGAAAGGGGCGTTTGACAACGTCCGACACTCAGCCATCCTGGACCAGGTCTCGCGCCTCAACATGGGGGAGAGGTCGTTCGCGTACATTCGCGACTTCCTCTCGGGCCGCACCACGAGGATCGTTGCCGGTGACATGGAGCTGCCAAAGAAGAGCCTGGGGAGCACGGGGACGCCACAGGGCGCCGTGATCTCGCCGACGCTGTTTAACATCGTAATGATCGGGGTCGCCCAGCGCCTCCAGGGCGTCCCGAAAGTCGGACACACCATATACGCGGACGACATCACGCTGTGGGTGTCCGGCGGCAGTGACGGCGAGATCGAGGCGTCCCTGCAAGAGGCCATCGACGCAGTCGAAGATCACCTAAAAGACACGGGTCTGACGTGCTCCCCGACCAAGTCGGAGCTGCTGGTACTAACACCAAAGAGAAGAGGAAGCCACAAGAGAGGAGAAGAAGAAAGAAACAATAACATCCACCTGAAGACGCGGGACGGGACGGCCATTCCGAGGGTGAAGACGCTGCGAGTCCTCGGACTACACATCGACGCCCACGGACACAACGGCTTCACCGTTGCCAAGTTGGAATCAAAAGTCGGAATGGCCTTGAGGTTGATCAAAAGAGTGGCGTCCAGACACGGAGGCATGAGAGAGGCGAATCTCCTCAGGCTGGTCCAGTCGTTCGCCGTCAGCCACGTTGCATATGTAGCTGCATTCCACAATTGGACGGTGGCGGAGCGAGGGAAAGTGGACGGTCTGCTACGCAAAGCTTATAAGACGGCCCTGGGCCTATACGCACATACCAACACAGAAAGGCTTCTCGAACTGGGGGTGCACAACACCCTCAGCGAGATAGCCGAGGCCTAGGGCACCGCGCAGATCGCGAGGCTTACGCAGACGAGAACTGGTAGGGCTATTCTACGTAGGGTAGGCTACCGGTCGGAATTAACGCGAGAAGGCGAAAGCGAGAGCGGCGGGTGCGGCGGCGGGAGCGGTGGCGGTGGCGGTGGTCGCGGTGGTGGAGGCGGGGGGTGGCCGGCGAGCCGGCCGCCGATGCCGAAGCCGGCGCGGTCGCTGCCGCGCGGGCTGCTCGCCCTCATGCACGTGCCGCCGCTGCCGAAGCACATGGACCCAGAAGAGAACCGAGAGCGGCGAGCGGCCAGAGCGAAAGCCCTGACGGACGTGTACGCGGCGGACACCAACGCCTTCTACGTGGACGCGGCGGAATACCCAGGACGCCGGGGCACGTACGCCGTGACCGTGATTGCAGCGACCTCCGGGAAGCTGTGCTCGGCGGGCAGCGTCAGGGCCCGGGACTCAACGCAAGCGGAGGAGCTGGCGATCGCGCTGGCCCTAATGGACCCACGGTGCGCGACAGTGATCAGTGACTCGCGAAACGCGATACTGAGCTACGCTCGGAACTCGGTGTCGGAGTGCGCGAACAGGGTGTGCGGGGCCCTGCCCCGACGGACGCTACCGGTGGTCCTCAAGTGGTTCCCGGCACACGTGGGACCGGTGGGGACCGGGACCAACCGCAACGAGGAGGCGGACCGAGCGGCGCGCGTGCTAACGAGACACGATGGCGCCGCCGTCGTTGGTGCGGCCGCTGCCGCGGCTGCTGCTGCTGCGCCCGCGGAGGGTACGGCGGCGGCTCGGGCGGCGGCTGCGGCCGAGGCGAGTCTGCCCCCTCCTCCTACTCCATCGAACGCGGAAGACTACTACAGGGAAGAAGAGGAGGCAACCCCGGTCAGCTCCTACAAGGATGTGCTTGCGTGGTACAGAGAGACTAGGCGCGCCTTCCCGCCGCCACACCGTAAACTCACCAGGAGGGAAGGGGTGCTCGTTCGACAGCTCCAAACGCGGACGATATGGACGCCCGTGGTCGCCAAGCACGTGTGCCCCGAACTATACCCAACGGACGAGTGTGCGCTGTGCGGGAGCGCTCGTGCGACCATGCAGCACATGCTGTGGGGTTGCCTCAATCAACCATCGACAACAACAACGGAGGAGGACGATGATCCGCTCCCACCAAGCGTGAGGGACGCGGTCACCAGCGTCAACTACGAACTCCAAAAGATGGCTGCCGAGCTCGCGCTCGCGGCCATCGAACGCCAGCGGCCGAAAGTGCGACTTTCCACCACCCCTTGCTCGGGGTCCGGCAAGTAGCGCCAGTAGGTAACCCACCGGGTTTACGCAGGCCTGAATAAATGTTGTTTCTCTCTCTCTCTGAAGCTTTTTGTGATCAGTGGCTCATGCACGCAGTTTGCATAGACTGGAGGAGAGGTGTGTGATGGTGCTCGACTGGCCGCCGCAAGGTGCGGACATGAACATCATCGAAGACGTTTGGGCGGAATTAAAGAAAGCCCTTTCTCGCTGTCGACCACAACGTTGTTCTGCGGTTGACCTATGGGCGGCGGTGCACGCGGAATTGCAGAGGCTGGCGGCTTGCGCCAGTTTTGCCACCAGCCTGTACGACAGTCTGCCACGCAGAATGGCTGCCGTCGTGGCCCTGAGAGGAGAGCCGACGAAATACTAATGCCCCTAACGAAATACTACACGCGAACGTGCTTGCAAAAAAATGCGTCCTTCCGTTTTTTTTTTTAGTTTTCATCATCCTGGAATAAAGTTTCCTGTTCCTTCGTGCAGACGCTCGTGTTATTCAGATAAGCGTAACCTTGCCTTACATGCACAATATCTGTGCCGCATCGGAAGGGCACGCGTAACAAGAGCGCGCGAGCAGACGATATCGCGAAATTGGCTGCGCGCACCGCCGGGCGACTCCCGTGGCCGCATACACGCGCTCCAGCGCTTCTAGAGTTCCTGTATATAGCTCCCCTACGCGATATACAGGAACTCTAAGCGCTCCAGTCTTACAGCGCCCCACTGTCGCTGCGGGGAACCACAGTCCCGCTCATTGGCAACCGGAAGCAGGAAGACTACGGTCAAACTGCTCTCACCCTCGCGGTATACCCCAATGCAACACCTCGCGACCTCGCTTCCACGGGCGTCCACGGGTGTCCACGGGCGGCGCTGCATGTCCCGGCGGCCACCCGCTCGCAGTGTCGCCTTTCAATCCGTGAACACAGTACGTACCTTTGTGCAGTAAGTCGCCCTACGACAGTGCACCGCGTCAGACGTTTTCTTCCTCTGTCCTGATATATATTGAACCTGTGTTTTGGATGCAGAGCATCTGATTCACTCGCCTTGTCCCTCCGGCGTCGTCGTCGTCGGCGGCGGCGGCATTCTCCACCCCTCCCCCATTCTCCTCGCCGCGCCAGCTGCGTTCTCCGCCTTTCACCCCCTCTCCTCTCCGATAGCGAACACTCTCTCGCGAGGGGCATTGGATTGAATTCGATTGGATTGGCTTGGATTGGATTGGATTGGCTTGGATTGGCTTGGCTTGGCTTGGATTGGATTGGATTTGGATTGGATTGGATTAAAGGGGATTGTGTTGGATTGTGTTGCGTCATAGCCGCGGCACGTTGCGTCATAGCCGCGGCAGACGCGCTGGGGCCGGCGCATGTGCAGTTCTCTCTCCTCCGCGGTTTCCTCTCCTTCGGGCGCGCTGCGCATATAACCGGTGTGCCGTTCTCCGGCGAAGCAACATCCACGCTTGGCTCAAACACCTAGAGTCCACGCCGCTCTACAAGTACGCCAACGTCGTCATCGACTGGGACCGGCTTACGCAGTCCCTTCAACGTTATGCGCGCTATAAAACGCGGTCCCTTCGCCGCTCCGCCTATGCGTCGCATCTACACAGGGGTTCCCGCGAGGGGAGGTGGGAGTTTTTTCTAATCAATTAAACATTTTATTTTTCTATTTATTCTTCCATTCGAGATACGACCTAGCTAACAGTGCAGATAAGTTGATTATTTGTGAGCAATACAAATTGAGTACTCATGAGTACAGATTGAGTACTCATGAGTGCAGAATGAGTAGTATTCATGAGTGCAGAATGAGTAGTACTCATGAGTACAGAAGATAGAGTACTCATGTGTACAGATTGAGTACTCATGAGTACAGAGTGAGTGCTCATGAGTACAGATTGAGTACGAATACTCGTGAGGAAAATGAGTTTGAGTACAAGTGAGTATGATTACAAATGAGTATTTGATGAGTGAGTACGAGTGATTTTGTGAAAAGACGAGCTTTTTGAGTCTGAGTTTGATTGAGTACAGCGTGAATGAAAAAAAATGTGATTGAGTTTGAGTGAGTTCTTTCTGTTTTGCGGACCTATGCCGGAGTCGCGGAGCTTTCCCCATTCCTCGCCGCCCGCCGCCGCGCCGAGAAAGGGGGTTCCCTCTGTTCTCCGGCGGCGGCGCCCTCTCCCCGCCGCGGCGCAGGCGTCTCGCGGCGGTGGCGCGGCGAAGTTCCTCACGTGACCAGTTTGTCGGGAGGCCCCGAGGAGCCGGTCGGGGCGCGCAGGACGGGGGAAGGGGCTTTTGGGTTGCAGTGGTCGGACAACACAGACGTGAGTACCGGAGCTCCGGATTCTGCCCCCACTGCGACTTTCTCCTGATCTTCGCAAGTCGGCTGGGTGAGGACGAGCGCGGAGTCGAACCACGTTATTGGAGCATCCAATAAACGCAAGTTTGGCCATTTCGTTGTGTCTTGTGTGCCCTTTGCTGTTCTCCGCCACTGGGCCAGTCGGCGGTGCGTGGCGGAGTTCAGTGGAGCTAGCCATGCGGCTGTCTCGAGTGCGGGATAGGTCACCGTAAGAACCCTGGTCTCCACATTTTTGGCGCCCGGACGTGGGGCTCGTCTTCAGTCGAATTCCAGGTTCGCTAGCTCCGAAAAGGAACATGGCACACGACTACGAGTTGGTGGATTTGATGCTGTTGACCGACCTTTGTGGTCATGCCCGGGAGTCCCCGCGATGCCCTGCATCAACAGCGTCCTCCGCAGCCGCAGAAGCGGTTCGGGTCCCCCTTGTCCACGGCCCCTACGCAACTGCAGCCGCGGCTTGCGTGGAAACGGGAATTCCGGAAGGCTCCGGATTTCACGAGCGCTCTACGTCAGGCGACGCCGCGCGCTCAAACCACAGGTGCCGGGCCTACGTAGATGCTGAAGCCCCAAACAGCGCGCCTCTGGTGCCAGTCGGCCGGCAGACGCCCGTAAGCGCAGGAATGTCTGCAGACGCAGCTTCCATCGCGAACGCTCTTGAAAGCGCTATGCAGCAGGCACTGCCGGCGATGTGCTTACCCGCTCCCATAACCGACGAACAGCGGTTATGGCAATCAGTGGAGCGCCAACGCTTTCCTGCTGGCTCTGAGCCGTTACGAGCAGGCGACCGGCATCAGCGAGAGCGCGGTGCTGCGCAGAGTCCTGCGCGCAACCCTAGTCAACCAGGCCGCCCGGTGGTATCGGATGATAGGCCATACGGCGTGAACGATGGACGACTTTCGAACGACGTTCAGGGAAGAATTCCTGCTCATCGACTACTTCCCGCGAATGTGCAGGGAGTTGGAAATGCACACCCAAGCCCCGGATAAATCGGTGGTCGAGTACGTCCGTGCGATGCAGGAGCTTAACGAGAACGCCGACCCACGTGCTCCGAGCTCGGAGCGGGTCGATGGAGTTGTCAGGCAATGCCACCTTACCTTTGTCTTGTACTTGAGGGACTGCAGTTGCAGAGATCTCAACGAGCTGGTGGCAGAGGCTCGCTGTGTGCAAGCAGCAGTCGCGGCTGCAAGCGCGTATCGGCCACCACCGCCTCCGGTCGAAACACTGGAATCAAGCTGTGCTTGGCGCGCCATTACGGGCAGCGAACGAGCCGATCACGGATCTACGTCGATACACAGCCAGCGAGAGGTGCTCGATCACGGGGCCAGAGCTCTGGAACCGTACTCGTATAGTTGGCGCTACGTGGAGACGATACGGCCGGAGTTCCTGCCAGCCCCACTCGCACAGCACAGAACAAACAGGTCAGACGATCGGTCGCCGAACGCGCGCCCAGTCAGGCTTCCCTACACGGGATTGGCGCTGCCGCAGTTGCCTGCACCCCCTCACACCCGCTCACGGAGAACCGTATGCGGCCAGTCGGTACTGGAGCGCCCGAGCAGCATCAAACATCGCGTCAAGCAGCACGGAGCGCCGTCCGCTACTACAAATGTCCCCAGGTCGGTCACATTGCGCGGTCCTGCCCTGTAGGGCAGCGAAACGCGCCCAGCCGTCGATGAGTGCACCGGCGGCGGATCAAAGCGCCCGAGAGGCAAGCATCGCCACCGCTCCCCTCGCGTACAGAGTCGGAGTACCGACAACTGCGCCTGTGCCTTTTCTCGACCTCGCAGTCGTGGGGCGAGAGTTTAAGGCACTGCTGGACACCGGGGCAAGCACTTTGCTGATAGGGAACGAGGTCGTTTCCAATCTCAACCGCAAAGCCATTCGGCTCCGCTCGCGGACGTTGGCGCTCCACGTGACGTGTGGTAATGCAACGCCACGCGGTGACGTACAAAGAGCCCGGAAAAGGACCATTGCACAGCACAGTAGCGTACACTGCAATTACAACAGGTGCATATATTTACCACAATGCGAGTACACGATTCGCCAGAAAGAAACACCCGACTGAAGTTTCCCTTTTGAGGGGTTACTCCAACTAGCGACGAGCTTCTAAGGCACAGCAAGAGAGCCACACTTGCCGAGGACGTTATGGTTGCATTTGGCACCGTAGGTCCCTCCACGGTTCACTTCCATCTCGGTCACTCCAAAAATACGGAACGCGTACGCTGACCAACACTGCCCTTTAGCACGATCGCTCACCCTGGCAATCTTCATATTGTAAAACGGGTTTTCGGGGATGCACTGTTTCACAGCTTTAGAGCTACCAGCAACTATAATTTGCGAGTATATTCTGGAGCCTGGACGTTGTTGTGAGTGGCTTTAACGAAGTAGACGCGTCAGAGATAGATGTCCCCTTGCTCCTGATTGCGTCGAAGCTAGGCTTTTGGGCTTTTGAGTTGTCACATCCTATTGACTGCCGAGACTTGCATTGGATTCCCGGGAGCGAATGGCAAGGTTCAAAAGATGGGACATATTTGCCATACCCAGCAGGAGCATCCAAAAGGAAGCAAGAAGCACTGCAGGCAGTCATTGATACAACTGAATAACTCTGGCAGAACAGTTGGCACGGCAATTTTTGTGAGTCGTGTGAGGTCAGGATCCATGACGTCCAGGGCCATGAAGTGCTCACAGCCTATCTGGCATGACCAATGCAGTTGGCTGGTTGGCTTTGCCTTGATGTCACCTCGTCCACTATAGGCCACTTAAGCTGCAGACCGGCTCAGGTGATCAAGGAAACAGTACACAAACTGTTTGCAATGACAGATGAACTGCGAGCAGAACTGCGAACGGTCCGTAAATTTCACTGCAAGAAGTACACGAGTATTGTACATGTCACCTATATACAACATAAGAAGTTCTCGTATTCTATGCAGTGATCGGGTGGTCGGGCTTTTAGACACTATAAAATAATGCATGTCTGTAATTGCGCAACGCCCGTTAGGCGCCTTCTTAATGCAATTCAGTAATTGCTTCGTATAATAAAAATGATAATGCTGCTCATATAACCCGAATTGCAGTTTTTTTTTTTGTCAAATCAGGACGAACACCAAGAGCAGAATGCAGGTTATACAAAGTCCCAACACACCTATTCATGGGATGCGAAATAAACGCATCCCGAGACCGGACACCTCGCGAGAGTATATTTCACCGCTGTGTGGGCACAATGGTACGCAGCAAA
Organism: Haemaphysalis longicornis; assembly: GCF_048455015.1. NCBI lineage: Eukaryota > Metazoa > Arthropoda > Arachnida > Ixodida > Ixodidae > Haemaphysalis > Haemaphysalis longicornis. Next base: position 486,245,414 of record NW_027526203.1, read on the forward strand.
CGTGTCATATCGATGACCTCCTGAGACCATTGATCGTAAAACATGGAAAGAACACGCGCAGCTCTTTGAATGGGCGCAATATGCTCCATACAGTTATACCTGGATCTAACGACGTTGACAAAATCTTGCAATTTTTCGTTACATCCAGGTTTTCGTCTCATGCAGGTTTTGAGTTAGGGCTCGCGTGAATTGAGAAGAACGGAAACCAGAATGATAGACATCAAGTGAAGGTGAAATCACCCTTCAAGGTCTTATTCCACAGTAATAAACTGCGTGATTTGCGCCTTCTGCTTTAGCCCGAGCTTAGGCACTACACCGGGGTCCATAGAGGTCACTTACTCCCGTATTCACAAGCGTAAGTTAATTATCAGTTTTTCCATTCGAAGCTTTTTTAGTTCCAACGCGTTTCGAAAACCAATCTTACGCTGCAAAGTGATGCTCACTTGCGCACTCAAAATTGTTGAGAGGGTGCTAGCTGGGATGCTGTACCGGGCGGCGATGGCATTTGCTTGCCTGTCTGGAAAAGAGAAAGCGTTTCGTTTTCTGGCGGTAGAAGCTATCACAGACGAACCAACTGCCCAGACACCAGTGGAGACGCGCGACTACACGCCGACAGCGAGGCCTAGGCCGTCAAAATGTGTGTCGAACCGACACCGCTCTGAGGCGATAGTAACGAGCAGTCGTGTGCGGTGCGGGCGAAGAATGTGAAGTGTAGCTATCCTTGCGACGTGCTGTCACGCTACACAAGTGAAACCTCAAGTGGGTGTTACGTTAGCCATCGGATGGCGCTAGGTGCTCCGTTTATCATCATCGTCATAAAGAATTTTGTTTCCAGCGATTCTAGGCAGTTTTCTTGCTGCATGCTCCTTAAAGTAGTGCTCGTATTCGGCAAGTTAGTGCGCTTCACCAGCCGATTTTCAATACAAGTTCAAGAAACAATGACATATCAGCTTAGTGATTCATCTTCACAGCGCAAAAATAACAGGACAAAGGGGAAGAAAACACTTGACAAGCGCTGATCAGTGTTTCCCTCCCCTTTGCCCTGTTATTTTTGCACTGTGAAGGCAAATGTGTGCCAACTAGGCCGGTTATCTACGCTAGTCCAGCTTAGCGAGTTCGTTACATCAGTCATAAGCGTCGCAACGCCTTCGGTACATAAAGGTCCCAAATACATAGGTTTCATTGGGGTTCGAAATGGTGAATTGAAAAACTTCGTTAAATGCAGTAATTCGTTACATAGAGTTTCGTTAAATCCAGATTTAACTGTACGTGTTTTATAGAACTAGCGAAAATATGAAGAGAGGAAAAAGAGCCAACGCATAAAAATGCAGAACAAGTGCAGAACAGTTCTATGGAATGCCTCCAATACCAGGCTTCATATACACTGCAGAACGACGACCCAACTTGAAGGTTTCAATTCACTGCATATGCACGCTGCCTCGAGCTAAGCTGTAATCTGCGGACTACAGAAGCGTTTTTACCGCACCTGAGCGCCCTTTTAGGCTCAACCCTTGTGGGTGGAGCCCAAAAGGGTAGCTCTCGATCAATTGACTATGGTTACAGCTGTGTCAGCTGTAGCCCCTGAAAGTGAGCACACCGATGCGGTTCCGCTGGAGTGGATGTTTTGTTGCATAGTAGGCCCCTAAAAACGGTCTACCGTTGCAGCGTGTTGAGTCCTTTGTGAAAAAAAAACCGACTTGCGAATTCTGCCAGCCGATAAGGAGGGAGAGTTTATGGTCAATCCAAAGGAGGTTTTTCATACAAAAGGTAATGAGGCGTTCAGTTAAACTTTTCACCTCCTCACAGACATAGCCCTGGAGAAGGTGAAGGCGAGAGCCAAAAAGCTATGCGGAAAACTTAACCTGGATGCTTTGGCTAAAAATGTGGAGAAAAGCTAGGGTTGCGCTCTTAAAATCTTTTTTTTTTCGGCCAAGACGCATAAGGTCGCTTGCACCTGCGTGTAATATTTTCGGAGCGGGGAAAGTGGCAGAAAGCTGTGTCTACCCTTCCGCTAGAGAAGCTAAAGCTTCTGGCAGCGGATGACCCCTTTATGATTCGGAGTTCTGGTGATGTGGTTGCCTTCCCGAGGCAGTGCTCCCCTCTCGTGCTAAATGCTTCCTCTATCGATTTAAAGGATTTGTATTACCAACTGCCTCACAGTGAATTACTGGACTGCGTTGAGGCCGGAACTGATAGGTTTGGTGCGGTAGCCTTCCAGAACCCTGCGGTTATTCGTGTACCGGGCTTTCTGGACATGTTAGCATTGTACTTTCAGTCAACGTTTGAAGTATGGGAGGGCGGCACGTACATCCAGAAGCGCGGGGTGTGAGTCTACATCGCGCCTATACTCAGTGGCTTGTTACTAGCCCAATACGATCGATGCTTGTCTAGGCTGCTGGCCCGAACATGTTGTTGGGCCTTTCGCTATGTGGCTATGTGTAACGGACGTGCTACCGACTTTTAAGAGCTGCCTTAAACCTTTTGAGATGACACACGAACTGCCTGACGGTAGCATGTTGCGGTTTTTAGACATGAAGCTCTTTCACGGGTGAGCATGTGTGTTGCAGCTACGAGCCACACGCCAGCAAGCCATTGCTACCCTTCTCGTCGGGGGACTCTCGCTTGGGGAAACGGGGAATGGCAAAGCTGTGTTTGACTAATACGCTTCAAAGCTCTTGTCCCCACAAGATTCAAGAAAGCTTCTTGCAGCACGTGGAGCGCCTTCAAAAGGCGGGGTTCTCGCACCAGCTTGTTACCTCTCTTGCTGAGGCCTAACTCAGGAATATCAAGCACGCCGGTCGAGATGCACACGTTAAGGCGTGTAACAGCGCTGATAGCCCTGCCAAAAAACGGCTCAGTGTGATTCCGAACTTTCATGACCTATCACACAGGCTGACGGAGATTGGTGCGAAAGCTGAGGTGAATGTTGTGTTCGGCAATATCATGCCTTGCTTGTGTTCTGTTTTTAGCGATTTTGTTTCTTTACGATAATGTCCCGCCCCAGTTCACGCATTTCACGTATAGTTTCAGTAAAACTCAGTTGGAAGTTAGCGCTTGTGCCCGTCGCCTCCCTGTGTCCTCTGTAGCTTTTTTTGCGCTACACAAAGTCATGGATTACCGCTACCAACAAGCCGAAACCCAAAGTCTGACATATCGAAGAAACGCGAGCGTCTTTGGCGTCGGCGAGTGGGTTCGCCGGGTACGCAGACAGCACAATATTATGGCGCAAGTGTAGAAGTTCATGAGTGTACGGATGCTCTTTATGCTCCGATCAGTCAAATAATTCAGATACGGTTACCTCGTCGTAACATTCGCACTGAAGGCACTGTAGTGTATCACGGCATATGGATGTTGGCAGCAACATTAATCGATTGTAGGGTTTAATGCAGCGACGGAACGCAGGCGATGAGACGCGCAGTAGTGGAGGGCTCCGGATTACTTTTGGCCACCTTGGGATCGTTAAAGTGCGCCGAAATCTAGTCCACAGCAGGAACAGTTAGCCAAGCTAGCCATGGCTAGCTTCTAAAATTATCCAAAGCAGCTTTCGGGAGATGTAACTTCGGTTCAGCAACAGCGCACAACGCTTGCTTTACCTACGGAACGCAGGCCGGCCGGCCATTTCCGCGCGCAACTCCCCGCCGTCGTCTGTTGCACGTGAACACTATGTGCGACGACGGGCGCATACCACTGACATGTCCCAGCGCTTGAGAAAATGGCACAACCTTCCTAACATATTATAACGTCTGGCTAAAACAATTGTCCCTTAAGCATTTCCGGTACCACTCCTAAGCTCTTATCCTAAAGAAGCAGAACCGGCTATGCCTAATTTCACTGAAGGTATACAGAATGCTCGCAGCGTTAGAAGTACAAGGAAACGTAAATGCAATACGCCACACCAGAAATTTTTAAAGGAAATCTAACCTCCCTTTCAGGACGCCAAACTGATGCCGCGAAGAAAGCACTAGGCGTTTCTTTCTCCACAAGAGAAGTTAGCACGAGGTCGCACAAACGCACGTGTGCATGTAAACGTTGCAGAAAGAGCCAAATTGCGGCTTCTGTTTGCGCCTTGGCCAGCGTCGCCTTTATGTCGTGCCTAAAGAAGCCACAAAAACGTACATTTGCCACTATTAAACTGGTGAGATAAATAAAAGCCTGTAGTCTAATCAGCAACACGTGTTTCTCACGATGAACCTCATCTCGGCATGAGTCGCACATTTGCGGGGGTCCACCAGAGGTACTTTTGGCCGAGTCCGCTCATTCTGCACGCGCCCTCTTCCTCGTCGTCTTCCACGCCAGGCTATGCCGCCGTGGAGCATTGTAAATAGATCGTTCCGCATTCTCCGCCATCGTTCGTGTCATCTGTCCTGCTGCCTCGTTACATTTTGGTGGAGGTGTGGGGTACAGTCCCCTCCCGGCCACGGGCTCCGCATCGACTCATGAAGCGGTATCATCCTGGCTCTTGGAAAGCGTCGGCCCACCCCAGCCCCGGTGAGCCATAGACGCGACCTTTCCCCAGCCCCGTGTCATCTGCCCATTCCCAGCCGAGACCAGACGAACAGACCAGCCACGACCAGACGTAGAGCCGACGACGTTCCCCCGCCCAGATCTCCGGCGCTTCTCCGAGGGCTTTGAATGCTGCCTCGTGGAGTCGGCGGTGGTCACAGCTGTTCCGGGGCCGGTGCTCATCACGGTCATCGCCATCAGCTATGGCGGCAAGGACTTCACTGTATATACTCATCCCATCTCGTCCTCACTGCAGCTATCAACGTCAAAACTTTCCGGCTGCGCGTCGACAAGCTCGCCCTGGTTACTTCCGACGGATTCTCCGTGACGGGGAAAGCTTTGCCGCGATGAAATGGAGATACTGGTGCAACAGCTTGTGGGCCAGGAGCTGACAGGAGCTGCCCAATTTAGAGGCCCCAATAACAAAGATGGACGTCGTACAGGCACCTCCAACTGCACATCACCGGTCTTCTGCAACTGCGCTCAACCCACCAGCAGCCGCGTGAACCACTGCGGCTGGCAACCGAGCACTGCGAAGACAAGGTCGAGCTACCTAACCAGACCCTCGCAGGCGAAAGGAATCAACGACATCGCCTTTGAGTCGTATTCCTATGGCCTCGACCGGGACGGTCGTGTTTGCCCGGGGGGGTAGTTTCACGTGACCGGTGGACAATGCCCCACGGCGGCATAGCTTGGCGTGGAAGACGACGAGGAAGAGGGCGCGTGCAGAATGAGCGGATTCGGCCATGGCCGCTTGTATATACTGTAAATAGGCCGTTCCTCATTCTTCGCCGTGGTTCGTGTCATCTGTCCTGCTGCCTCGTTACAATATACAGGCGGCCATGGCCGAGTCCGCTCATTCTGCACGCGCCCTCTTCCTCGTCGTCTTCCACGCCGAGCTATGCCGCCGTGGGGCATTGTCCACCGGTCCCGTGGCAATATTATACTTTCAAAATTGAGTTGCTTATTAGACTACAAACTTCTATTTATCTAACATGTGGAATAGTTGTGAATGTACGTTTTTGTGGCTTCTTTAAGCACGACATAAAGGCGACCCTGGCCACGGCGCAAACAGAAGCCGCCATTTGGATCTTTGGGCAGCGTTTACATGCACACGTGCGTTTGTGCAGCCTCGTGCTAACTTCTCTTGAGAAAGAAACGCCTAGTGCTTTGTTCACGGTATCAGTTTGGCGTCCTGAAATAAACGTGAGACCTCCTTTAAAAAGTGCTGGTGTGGCGTATCGCATTTACTTTTCCTTGTATTTCCGACGCTGCGAGCTTTGCGCATACCTTCAGTGAAATGAGGCATAGCCGGTTCTGCGTCTTTAGGATAAGAGCTTAGGAGAGGTACCGGAAATGCTTAAGAGACCATTTTTGTAGCGTAAGCTACATTGGTCGAGGTTGAGCAGTTTTGCGTGTGCCGTCAAGGGCCGTTCTGCGCAAGCGCGAGGAGCAGTGGATAGGTTTGGATGGGATCGGATTGGCTTGGCTTGGCTTGGCTTGGCTTGGATTAAATTGGATTGTGTTGGATTGAAATCCAATCCAATTGGTGTACGGGTGTGTAGAGTATTGGGTCTGCACATTCACCGGTCTGCGAATTTCACAGGAGGGACGTCATAGCCGCGGCAGACGTACTGGCGCCGGCGCGTGCCTAGCTGTGCGCCTCTGTTGCGCAGTAGCCAAGCCTGACGCTTCGCCGGAGCCGCTTGATAGCCGCTTCGCGTGGCTCCTGGAGAGCTGTGCTGCGCATATGCGAGGAGCTGTGACTGGAATGCACTGGATTGGATTGGATTGGATTATATTACACTAGATTGGAAATCGTTTTAGCAGCAGTAAGCATGATAATCAGCTAATCCAAGACAACCAGGAAACCTAAGAATAACCAGTCGAACCTTAGCTCACGCTACATATATCCTGGCATAGCCGAGCTAAGCCACTGCTAATTTTTGAGCCAGACGTGATAATATCTTAAGGAGGTTGTGCCGTTTGCTCAAGCGCTGAGACATGTCAGTGGTACGCGCCCGTTGTCGCACATAGTGTTCACGTGCCATAGAGGACGGCGGGGAGTTGCGCGCGGAAACAACCGGCCGGCCTACGGTCCGCCTGCCTGCAAGCGTTGTGCGCTGTTGCTGAACTGAAGTTACATAATCCGAAAGCTGCTTTGGATTATTCTACAAGTCACGTTCACCACTCCGAAATTATTACACGCAGGGGCAAGCGACCTTACGAGTCTTGGCCGAAAAAAAAAACGTTTTTAGGGCACAACCCCAGCTTTTCCCCCCATTTTTAGCAAAGCATCCAGGTTCAGTTTTGCGCATACCTTTTTGGCTCTCGCTGTAAAGAAATCGATGAGCGAAGACAAGATAGACAGAGACTGGAGGCCACCGTTCCAAGCTTCTACTTCTTTCTCTACTACTACTTCATCATCTTTTTCTACATACTAACCCCCCCCCCGGAAGTTGGAGACTCAATCCTACGAACCTGCTGTTCAACATCTTCCTCCTGCAGAAAAATGCAGGCCTTCTTTGTGGAAATTCTACTGTACAGACTTTCCACTGTCTATGTGCCCCGATTTTTCCAACGTCACCAAGTTTATTTCCCAGCGTCCTTTCCTACTGTAGACGTGCTCCGGCTGATGCTTTCAGTGCGCAAGTACTCTTCGACCAGTCCATATCCGCAGTCTCTGACGTTTGGACATGACCTTTTGATGCTGTACGGGTGCTTGGCTGAAACGTACGTTGTGCTCATTTGTCTGCCATCTTCGGAGGAACTGTGGTGTAAGTATTCAAGCGTTGTGAGGCTTCGCCGTGGCTTAACAGTCTCCGTCAGTAGAACACGCGAGGTTTCGCTTCGTTCTGCAGGTAACGTGTCCCCTTAAGACTGTCTAGCTGATTTTCTGGTGTACAATTGCATTGCTTCTTTCTTTGAAGAAGTACTCGACAGGGTACCTCCGACACAGTTTACGAGTAAAGTTGAGCTTAGAGTACCGGTTGTGTCATTTGCAAGAGCTAACTGGCTCTGCCTGCGAAGGCACGTGAACAGGTGGCGATTCTTTAGCACTGTTTGTTGGGAGCGTGACTAGTTGTATGGTGCAACACTTTGTAGACTGGACCGTATTATTTGAGGCACTTGGCATTTTCCCTAACGGTGGCACGATGCCAGGGCTGTTGGGCAAATGCTTGCAATCTTTCTTCGGGCTGAGTGAGGTTTTCTCGGACTCCGAGTCGATTTGTACGGCACTGTTTGCTCGCAAAACGCAGACCATAGTACCAGTCGCGGACGACTTCTAGTCGCGGACGACTCTACGGAAGACTTCTGTCAAGTGGGTCCTTGAAGTGTCCACCTGAACATAGTGCTCACTGCTGCGAGTCCTTCAACTTCAGCGCTCCGGATAACTTCGCCTGTAAGTAAGCGCCAGATATAGCCCGATCCCATGAGGATACCTAGGCCGGACTCTTAATCTACGTCTATCATATATCAGCCTCTGCTCATCAGCGAAGACCTTGCCCTGCCTTCGCAGTTCACGCACGAAGGAGATGTCAGCTGATGGGGCCGATACATCTTGGCAGATGACGGGTTGCCTCGATTGGGTGGACGTTTGTAGCGTGCTGGCCGCGAAGGAGAACTTGCACGACTTTGCACTTCTGCGCGCACGCCGTAGATGCACTCCCAAATGTGTTGAATGCGATCGTCGTCTCGTTCACGACCTTCAAACGCAGCTTGATTGCGAGGTCTTCGGTAATAAAGGATTGCTGGCTTCCGCCGTCGAGTATACCTCGAACCAGTCTGCTTCTCCCGTCGTGGCTCTGCCATGCGCGGAACGTCTGAAGGTACACCCCGTTGTCCTTAGCACAAACGTTTTGCTGTTCGCGCCCTCTAACGGTTCGAGCTGTGGCCGAGACGCACACTGTAGTTCCCGGCGTACCTTCGGCCGCACTGTTGTTCTTGAACGAAGGGTCGCACATGCTGGTTGCATGCCCTCCGCTCCATGACGCACAACTCAATCTGGCCTCGCAGTCTCTCGCCTGGCGACCCTTAGACAGCACCTAAAACATCTCCTGTCCTTTGCGAGGTGCTCCTTCTTAGTGGCCAGAGAGATTTCGGTGCTTCATGAGCGCGTGCCATGCACTCTTGTTTGCGGTCAGCGACGTGTAGTGCCGACGCCATGATAGATTATTTCGCTGCATCTCTGTACGGTTGTCAGCGAACTGTCGTTGGGGCAACCCGCAGCACTGCTCGCGACTCACCAGCTCAATTCTCAGGAACGTTAGCAGTTCCTCCAACTCATCGTCCGACTCAGTCGACGTTGCCAATGAATTTACTGGAAGCGAGCCATCCGCTGAGGAGGGGCTCACCGGTGGATTAGCTGGAGGCGAGTCGTCTGCTGAAGAGGCATTCAGAGCTCGATGCCACTTCTCTTTGGTGAAGCTCAGCACGATGTCGTGTGGGAGTGCGTGCTGCAGAATGTCAACGAGTATGGCCGAGAAGTTGGCACGTTCACGGCATTTAAACAGTTGATGTTCAATTGAGCCGCATCGTAAAGCCTTCTGAGCCCCCTTATATCAGCAGACGATTTTACAGGACTCAGAGTCATCAGTGCGGAAAGATGATGCTGCTAGATTCTTTTCTTATTTCCATACCGCTGCTTGAGGGTTTCCACAGCATCCGCATATCAGGACTCTGTGGTTGGTAAGCCTGCTATTGCTGCTGCCGCCTCTCCCGTCCCGTAACAGCGTAGATAATAACACTTAGACGTGGGTGCAAGGGTGCTATTGTTGTAGATGGTCTGTTCAAACTGCTCCCAAAATATCGTCCAACGCTATGGCTCACCGCGAAAGACCGGTCTGTCCAGCTGTGGAATCCGAGGTCCCATTCTCGTGGCCGCGCTGTCCTGTCTGAGTGGGACTACTTCTTTTGAGGGTAAGTTGCGCTTGTTAAGGACACTGAGACGGACACGGGAAAAAACGGTGGGAGCTTGTGGGGCATTCTGAGCAGCCTTTTCCGGGAGGTCGATTCTGCAGCGATTTGCGCCAAGGTGTTACAGGTACAATCTATGTATTCTTCCGCCGCCTCAAACTCGATGTCGAGTTCCTCCGCCGTAAGTTCTCGAGCTAATCGCTGATCTTCAAAAGCTCGGCGTGGTTGGCCACGAGGCGATCTTGCGAGCTAGTGAGCTTGGCGATATCTTCGCACCCGTCTTCGAGTAGCGAGCGAGCTTCATTTATGAGCCTCCTGTTCTTGGGTCTCCGCGGAGACAGCTTGATCTTGAGGCGCTTCATTGCGTGGCAGGCTAACAGCTGATCTTCTCCCCGCCAGTGACGTTCCAGGACCACTCCGTTAAACAATTCCTCCCCCATTCACGGTGCGAAGTGGCGGAGCAGATGTGTGACAGGGTCATTCGATGCGTCCGTAGAATTAAATCGTCGCCGCACGGGATTTCGGCATCAAATGTGAAGAAAGGGACGGGCGAAGAGAAGATAGAGACCGCAGGCCACCGTTCCAAGCTTCGACTTCTTTCTCTACTACTACTTCATCATCTTTTTCTGCACTCGCTCTTACCTAGCCCAGGGCTATGTCTGTGGGGAGGTGAAAAGTTGAACTGAACACCTCATTAGCTTTTGTAAGAGAAACCTCGTTTGGCTTGACAATAAACCCTCGCTCCTTATAGGCTGGCAGAATGCGCAAGTCGTTTTCTTTTACAAAGAACTCAACACGCCGCAACGTAGACCCTTTTAAGGGGCCTACTACGCAACAAAACATCCACTCCAGCGGAAACGCATCGATGTGCTCACTTTCAGGGGCTACAGCTGACACAGCTGTAACCATGGTCAATTGATCGGGAGCTACCCTTTTGGGCTCCATCCACAAAGGTTGAGCCTAAAAGGGCGCTCACGTGCGGTAAAAACGCTTCTGTAGTCCGCGGATTACAGCTTAGCTCGAGGCAGCGTGCATATGCAGTGAATTAAAACCTTCAAGTTGGGTCGTCGTTCTGCATTGTATATGAAACCTGGTATCGGAGGCATTCCATAGAACTGTTCTGCAGTTCATTTTCGCTAGTTCTATAAAAACAAGTACCTGGATGTTACAAACCTCTATATAACGAATTAATGTATTTAACGAAGTTTTTCAATTCCCCATTTTGACCCCCAATGAAGGCCATGTGTTTGGGACCTCTATGTAACGAATGTGTTCCGACGCTTATGATTGATGTAACGAACTCGCTAAGCTGGAGTAGCGTAGATAACCGGCCTAGTTGGCACAGATTCACCTTCGCAGTGCAAAAATAACGGGACAAAGGAGATGAAAACACTGATCAGCGCTTAGTCGAGTGTTTTCTTCCCCTTTGTCCTGTTATTTTTGCGCTGTGAAGATGATCCCTAAGCTGATCAGTCAATGTTTTTTGAACTTGTATTGAAAATCGGCTGGCGAAGCGCACTAACTTACTGAATACGAGCACTACTTTAAAGGAGCCATGAAGAGAAAACGAAAGTTTGTTTTATTCGAAAGATTAGGTGTTTCATAGTACCCCAATCGCTTTACCGGAAGCAAATGATGCTTTATTCACTGAGAAATAAGGCAATTTAAGCCAACATTTTAAATCTCCCGCTAAAATTGCACATTTCGTGACGTGAACAATGGCGTCATACAAGCCGGTCCATGAAACAGATACTTATGGCGAATTCCATTGGGCGAACAGGAGCAAGTGGAACGAGCAGCCAGAGCAGCACACGGGAGTAACAGGGACGTGTGCTTTCGTTCCGCGAATGAAACATTCGCGCTGCTCCGGGAGCAGTGAAAAGAGGTGGAGGGCGACATGTCAAGAGAAATGTGACCAAACGTTTCCCTCGCTCGCTTCCCGGAGCATTTCGCGCGCTCGTGATGTCCGCACGCAGTTATTCCTCGCCAGTTTTGCCAGATACGTGCCGGTGGTTTTGTGTCTGCCTTCCGCATGGCGACGAATGAAGAAGCCGAGCGGATGTTCATGTTCATGATAAAGGGGTCACCATCGTGTCTCCCAAAAATTAGCTGCAAACGATAACAGCGTCCACCGTCTTTTCCACGTACGACTCTACCTTCGGTCGCTGCTCCGGCGGGGTGAACAGGTGCTCGAACATAAACTCATGCAATGTCAAATCGTCGTCGTCGTCGCTGCTGCTGCTGTCCGATGATGAGCTTGCGCTTGAATATGTGGTGATTTCATCATCTAAAAGTAGCAGCAATTCCTTGTCCAGACGGCCGCGCTTAGCTGCTGCCGTACGCACTGAGCGACTACCGCGGCTGCTGGATTCCGCCATTTTTCCTCCGCCACCCGGGGATAAAACCAGAAGTGACGCAAAAGAAGTCATGTGACTTCCTCGGCGTTCCCTGTTACTCCGCCGCTGGCGACGGAGCACCGAGAACTGCTCTCGGCTGCTCTCGGCGCCAAAAAAGTGCTCCTCATCGACCAATGAAACACAACGCCCCTGCTCCTGCCCGACCACTGGAAGACACCAGAACTCGCGAGAACACTTTGGGTGCAGTTAGAAGTGCTCCTGTTCGCCCAATGGAAAGCGCTATTAGTATGTCGACTCCATATAGCACCCACACGCGGGAGTCGACCGAGACGGCGGCCATTTTAAAAATACTGAGAGACGACGGTTTGCGTGGCCGTTTATTCCAACGCTCGGGCCAAGGAAGAAGATCAAGCGGTGATGATGATTATTTACAAGTGATGATGATGCCGAGCCCATCGGGGCTAGCACTGATGATAGTGGGTGATTACTAAGAAGCGCCGGTAACATAACCCAAAGTACTGGGAGTGTAGTCACTGGCTCTCACATAATTTCCCCTCCGCGAGCGGAAGCGGCCTCCTGGCCGCTGGTCAGTCGGTGGTACGGCGGTTGAATGGCTTCAGGCGGGATACATGAACGATTTCAGTGCCACGGCGACGGCGGTCTGTAGGCGGAGTTACCGGCGTGATGCGATAATTGACAGGAGAAGTCTCTTCTAAGATTTGGTATGGGCCAAGAAAACGGTGGAGGAACTTCTCGCACAGTCCGGGGACGCGAACGGGTGTCCATAGTAACACTTCATCCCCGGGACGGAACCGCACAGAGCGATGCTTCACGTCGTAGCGGGTTTTCCGTTCGTGCTGCCGAATTTCTGTTCGACGTCGCGCGAGGTCTCGACAGTGGGCGAGCCGCGAAACATACTGCTCATGCGATGGTGCATCAGAGGCGACAGGAGCGTAGAAAAAACTGGATTCAAAAGTAATCGATGGGGAGCGGCCAAAGACGAGAAAGAACGGTGAATAGCCGGTAGTCTTTTGCTTTGCGGAGTTGTAAGCGAAAGTTACAAAGGGTAGGATAACGTTCCAGTTGCGATGATCAGGACTAATATACATGGAGAGCATGTCCGACAGTGTTCTATGAAATCGCTCAGTCAGACCATTCGCCTGGGGATGGTAGCTGGACGTTGTTTTTTGGGCCGTGTTCGAAGCACGCAGAAGCTCTGCAACAACGGTTGAGAGAAAAACCCTGCCGCGGTCGCTCAGAAGGACGCGTGGAGCTCCATGGCGCAAAATAATGTTGTGCAGGATGAAGTCTGCCACTTCTGCGGCGGTGCCAGAGCGAATAGGCGCAGTTTCGGCGTACCTAGTCAAATGATCTACGGCCGTAACTATCCATCGGTACCCAGATTGGGTCGCAGGTAGCGGTCCATACAAGTCGATGCCCACGGTCTCAAAGGGAGACGAAAGACAAGGAAGAGGCTGCAGTAGTCCGGTCGGAGGAGTAGTCGAACGTTTGCGGCGCTGGCAAGAGGCGCATGAGCGGACGTACTTGGCCACAGCTGCAGAGAGGCCAGGCCAAAAGTAGCGGCTACGTATTCGCTCGTATGTTTTTGCGACGCCAAGGTGCCCAGCGGTTGCCGCATCGTGATATTCTTCGAGGATACGACGTCGAAGTGGACCAGGTACTACAGGGACCCATTTGTTGCCATTGGGATGGTAATTTTGGCGGTAAAGGACACCATGGAGGAGTTGAAACTTGGCGAGTTGACGACGTGCACGGCTGGTCGGAGGCGGCACACGGCCGTCGAGTGCGTCCGTATGCTTCTTTCCAGACTTATACGTCACGGAAAAATCATATTGTTGGAGGCGGAGAACCCAGCGACCAAGGCGCCCAGACAAGTTTTTCATGGAAGATAACCAGCATAGTGCATGGTGATCTGTGACCACTGTAAAGTGACGGCCATGGAGGTAAGGCCGGAATTTTTGAACAGCCCAAACGATGGCAAGGCATTCCTGTTCTGTAATGGAGTAATTCTTCTCGGCGGGTGTCAACGAACGACTAGCATAGGAAACGACCCTCTCCCGGAGCTGAGCATCACTTTGAAGGAGAACAGCGCCGATTCCGTGGCCACTTGCGTCTGTGTGGAGGATAGCGGGCTTGCTTTCGTCAAAGTGGCAGAGTACCGGGCTAGACGTTAAGGCCGCTTTCAATGCCTCAAAGGCTTGTTGGCACTCATTCGACCAAACGTAAGCTACGCCGGACTGTAGGAGCTGGTTGAGGGGGGCCGCAATGGTGGCAAAGTTCCGGACAAAGCGACGGAAATACGAGGCCAACCCGAGAAAACTGCGCAGATCTTTTTGTTGGCATGGACGCGGAAATCCGACAACAGCAGCGATTTTGTCGGGGTCGGGTCGTATCCCGTCCTTGCTAACGACATGGCCGAGTACCTTGATATTTTTGGTCGCAAAACGACATTTTGTTGAGTTGAGCTGCAGTCCAGCATTGGAGATGCACGTAAGCACTTCGTCCAAGCGTTGGAGATGCTCAGCAAATGTCGAGGAAAAGACAACCACGTCGTCAAGATAGCAGAAACAGGTCTTCCATTTTAGTCCTCTGAGCACTGAGTCCATCATCCGCTCAAAAGTTGCCGGGGCATTGCACAACCCGAACGGCATGACATTAAATTCATATAGGCCGTCGGGAGTAGCAAACGCCGTCTTTTCCTTGTCGGACTCGTGCATCGGTATCTGCCAGTAACCAGAACGCAAGTCAAGGCTCGAAAAGTATTCGGCTCCTTGAAGGCAGTCCAGGGCGTCGTCGATCCGGGGCATAGGATACACATCCTTTTGGGTAATTTTGTTGAGGGCCCGATAATCTACACAAAAACGCACGGAACCATCCTTTTTCTCCACCAGGACGACTGGGGAAGACCAAGGACTGGATGAGGGCCGAATAACGTTACGCTGCAGCATGTCGTTCACGTTTTCCTCAATTACTTGCCGTTCTGATGGGGAGACTCGGTACGGGCGGCGGTGAACAATAGTTGATCCATCACTTTTGATGCGATGCGTAGCTGCAGGGGTGCGAGGAAGGAACTTTGAATGGGTGTCGAACGAGGCACGGTGCTTGTGTAAAAGTTCCAGTACTGAGGATTTCTGTGATGGGGTAAGGTCCGGACCGATGGTGACCGCAAGAGACGACGTAGAGGAAACGGTCGTGGAAGGCCCACTGCCTGTGGAAAGAGTACCAGACGGAAGGATGGACGCGTCGTCGGCAGAAACAGAAGCAATCGCACAGCCTTGCGGGAGCAGAACCGCTTCGGAGGTCGTATTACGCACAGGGATAAAGGCGCGCCCTCGGGAAAATCTTACCAGACAAGCGGCTACTGCGAGACCTCGTGAAAGGAGGCGGCCGCACGGAATGGCCAGCACATCGCCGTCAACGATTTTGTCAGCGGAAACTGAAAGAATGTGCTCTTGGCGGGCGGGCACAACGTGATCGGTACGTAGCACCAGACGAGGCGTAGTGTTTCCGGGACAGCTGAGTGATGAACGTCTGTGATGCTAATAGCAGGAGTGCGGCAACAAATAACAGCGGAAGTCGACGAAAGAAAGTCCCAACCAAGAATAAGCTTACAGGGGCACTCCGAGATCACCGCACACTGAATGTGATGACACAGCCCGTCGATAGAAACGCGTACCGTGCAGAAGGCAGAAGGTCGGATGGACGTGTCGCTCGCACCACGTAATAAATGGCCAGTGTATGGGGTTTTTACCTTTCGTAGTCTCTTACAAAAGTCAGCTTGAATAATAGAAATACTTGCTCCAGTGTCCACCAAAGCTCTGATATCGTTACCTTCAACTGATACTAACAACAAGTTCGATGGGTGTTCTGGAGGAGTTGCTAATGTACCGATAGATGCAGTTTCCCCTCCAAAAACTGCATGACTTAGTTTTCCGAGAGGTGGGTGGGGTCATGCACGACAGGGCGGAGCGGAGACACAGATCGGCGAAATGGTGATGGGGAACGACGTCGCGACGCACGAGAATTGGTTGGGGACTCGGAAGTGGCAGGAGGAGAGGACCGCCGTGGCGGAGATGGGTAACCCCTCTGGCGGTAGTCGTAACGAAGGTTTGGTCTGTCACGTTCGTACGTGTCGTAGCCACGTCGCTCATCAATTAAACGCCTCCTACAGAACCGCGAAATGTGCCCGCGAATTCCGCAGTAGAAACACACCGGCCGGTTGAAAGAGGGCTGAGGGCGCTGCGGTCGCCATGCTGGATAGTAAGGCTGCGGCCCAGGGACCGGGTTGACCGCTGCCACATAGCCTGGAACTGGTTGGGCGGGGACGCCTGCCACGGACAGAGGAGGCCTGCCAGCCACTTCGGAATATGATGGCGTGACTGGAGGAGGGGTAAGATCTGCGGGAAGTCTTCCGTGAGTACACGCGGCAAGCTCCTCTCTAATGATCTCTCGCAGGTTAGGTGTAGACGAGTAGGGACTGGTAGAAGAGACGTGCACAGAGGTGCGGCCGTCACGTTCTTCCCGGATCAGTTCGCGTATTAGAGCTCGGAGGTCCTCATCGCCGCTGTTCCGGGCCATGGTACCCTGCTGGAGACGGAGCGACTGAAGGTCGTCCAGGCGTTGGCACGTTGTCCTCACATCCGAAACGGTAGTTGGATTCTGAAGGGCTAGGGCATTAAAGGCGAACTGGCCGATCCATTTCAAGATGTGGCGCACGCGATCAGCCTCCGTCATGTCTTTGTTGACCTTTCGGCACAGGGCCACAACATCTTCAATGTACGACGACTACGTCTCACAAGGATGTTGGAATCGTCCCTCCAGCTTCTTTTTCGCGATGGCTGAGCAGGCCGAGGAAGAGCCAAAAATCTGGCGCAGCTGCGTGGTGAAATCGTTCCAGTCATCAATGCGGTGCACATTGTTCCGGAACCACGTTTTGGCCACTTCCTCGAGGGACCATGAGACGTTTTCAAGCTTCGCGCGGTCGTCCCACCTGTTAAAGGCGCTGACGCGTTCGAAGGTATCAAGCCACTCGTCAACGTCCTCATTACGAAGGCCAGCGAACATCGGTGGATCCCGCTGGCGGCTGGTGACGAGGTACGGTGGGACGGCGGCTGAGCCCGCCCCACCGGTTCCGCTGCCGGTTCCACTGCCGGTACCGCTGCCGGTTCCGGTGGCACGTTCCGCTGTCATAGGCATGGCGTCTCGCAGCAAGCGACGACCCGAACGGAGCTCCAGGGGTGCACTCAGAGATGGAGGACGAGGGATCAAGACGCACGCTCCACCACTTGAGAGACGACGGTTTGCGTGGCCGTTTATTCCAACGCTCGGGCCAAGGAAGAAGATCAAGCGGTGATGATGATTATTTACAAGTGATGATGATGCCGAGCCCATCGGGGCTAGCACTGATGATAGTGGGTGATTACTAAGAAGCGCCGGTAACATAACCCAAAGTACTGGGAATGTAGTCACTGGCTCTCACAATACTAGTAAAACCTAGTGCACCCGCAGCCCTAGTCATGGAATCGCCTGATCCGGAGAACAAAACTCTCGCCGAGGAGCTCGGGCTTGCATTTAACAACCTCACACCGCTTGAACGCTCAATGCTTCTAAGTGCACGAGCGGCAGGAGTTGTCGGATACGCGGTGGACGGGAAAGCGACCATTCCGCGATAGCAACAACAGACGAACGCCCTGCCGTCGGCACCGCTGCCTCGTCAGCCCCGTCGCGACGGACGAATACAGACTGGTACGTATGTGCCGTATTTTTATTACGGTTAATAATAGTTCTATTTCAGTAGCAGTATCGCTTATGCCAGTTGGCCGGTGTCGTGTATGGAAAGCCGTTCGCGCGAGCTCTCTGCGTCGACCAGAAAGATACGAGCGTCAATGCACGGTGTATACGGCATTTTTCCCCCCAAGGTCAGAGCGCTTTGACGGCGATTTGACGAAGTCGGCGACGAGCGCCAGCATGTCCCAGGAGTGAGCTAACGTAAGGGTCCCTGCCGTAATCACTTCCTCGGAAATGAAGCGAGCACACTCGTACTTCCTTCAGCTCTCTTTCTCCTCCGTTTGCAAAGTTCACAAAACGTAGCCACTTGCTTCGCCGCTAGGGGTGTGCGAATATTCGAAACTTCGAGTATTCGATTCGAATTTTTTGGTATTCGATTCGATTCGAACGACACTTTTATTGTTCGAAATATTCGAACCACCAAAAACTAAAAAAAAAATAAATAAATAAATTCAGACCGCGTCTCAGCAGCAAAGTCGCAAAGCATTTACACGGCGAACGGTACGTGCTTTCGCAGACTGTATCGGTGCTTATTCGTAGTTACAGTGGACTCTCGATGATACGATTCTGGGGGTGCAAATTTCGGCTGTTTTACAAACGGACCTGCGCGGCCCAGCGGAAAATACGAACGAGCCGGCGAGGCACCCGACTGCCGAACGAGCAAGTGACGGCTCTCGCTCCCCCGTTTGTCACTCTTTCTCCAGAAACGGCCGGGCTGTTGTTTTCTGCTCGCGAAAACGCTCTTCGCACGCCCAACGCGCGCTGACACCGCCGCGAAACCGCCCCTACGCTCCGCGCAGCATGGCCGGCGGCGTCAACATGGCGTCGGCTCCAGCCGCGAAGTGGCGCGGGCGCTCGAGCGACCGCTTCTAACCGCTCTTTAAAATGCGGCTCAAGGGAGACACGAAGTTGCTTGTGCGGTAAAGGAGCTGATAATGCATGCGAAAACGGTACTATAAAACATCATCCGCGCCGCTAGTGAAAGTGCCCATAAAATATTTGCCGGGGTGCTAAGCCTAACCATCTCCGGCGGAGCCAAGCCGGCTGTCTCGATCTCATCGCAAGTTGTCAGGCTCCTCCATTCTGTAGCGCGCGTCGTGCGTTATTTTCTGACCGAGGTAGGCGCTACAGCGGGCGCGAAATCGTTGATGCGCGCGTAAAAATACGGCGCTCGCAGAGCCGAGGCGAGCGAATCGCGTGCAAAAACACACCATGCGGTTCAGGCTTGACTGTTGCGGCGCGTAGCGAGCTTGGGCACAGCGAGTGAGGAGACGAGCGCGAAGCTTTACGTGCTCCAGAAAGGACTGCTTTGCGACATGGGGGTTAGAAAAAAGCAGAAAAAATCACGAATTTCTTCACGCGAAAGTAAGAAAAGAAATAAATGAAAACTTTTTTCTGCGCTCAATTTTTTTCGGTCTGTGTTGGGTCATACGAATTTTTAGGATGATACGAATATTTTTCGCGGTCCCGCGAGATTAGTATCATCGAGTTTACTGTATCAGCGCGCAGAAATGTGCACGGGCTCGGGCATGCCAGCCACTAGTGTCTCAAGTGAGCGGCTGTTTTCGGTATCTGGTGGAGTCGTGACGAGCAGGAGGTTGTCACTGCTCCCCGAACATGTCGAGCAGTTAACCTTTCTCCATGTTAACATTTAAGTGAGTGCAGACCTTAACCTGTTGAATGCAATGGTATTGTGTAATTCCTAATTTCACTTTGTGTGATTTGTTCTGCAATAAAGTTGCAGTTTTTGTGTCTCTAGATGGTGAAAACTTTAATTTTACAAAAAACAATAAGTATTCGTATTCGAAAAATATTCGAAAAATATTCGATTCGATTCGAACTTTGTTTTTATTATTCGAATTCGCCTCGAAATTAAAAAAATTGATATTCGCACACCCCTATTCGCCGCGGTTCGTCGTTTGGCAGCACATGAGAGGAGATCTCTTCACCGGCGGGGATGTCGCACTCCCTCGACGATTTGCCCGTACTACATGGGCATTTCAAAACGCAGCAACGAAATTTCATTGTAAAGTACTCGAACAAACTGAAGTTTTCAGTGGTTGTAAACTGGAAACGAGCTCGTAACGACAATAGCAAGCCAACAGCATTCGAAACTTCTGCGACGACTGGCACTATCTCGTCGCTTCTTGCTGTTCCTTGCTCCCCTCGTTTCTATTTTTACCTTTGCTGGTTGGCGATATGACGGCCAACCTCCTGTCAAGGGTTAGATACCAAGCAAGGTAGCGGCTGTACGTGCTGGAACGGTTCGTTGGCCCCTAAGAGCCTCGAACCCGAAAATTCGTCTGCGCGACGGCGAGATGTCGAGATCGGCCAGCGGTAGTTTCGTACGCATTGGCGCACACGCTTGCAAGTTCGTTCGGAACTTTAACCGTTTACTCCACCGTTCTTTGTCAAAATAAGAATGTGCAGTATGTTTCACGGGCATATAGCTCGCTATGCAAACTGTAAGCCCTGCCTAACATGCGTTTGCTTTTGCCGGCCTCCGCCAATCGCAGAGCATTCTCGAGTGACATCATAGGTACTGTTGCGGAAAATGAGCTGGTGGGTCGCATGGTCATTTCCTTTTTTCCTAATTATGTAGCTTATTTGAGCGAAGTTTGCGTTATAAGTGGTGTCGTTATGGTTCTAACGAGGCAATCTTTCGAATGAACCAAACTTGTGTTTTCTCTTCATGGCTCCTTTAAGGAGCATGCAGCTACAAAAACGTTTAGAATCACTGGAAACAAAATTTGTTATGACAATGATGATAAACGGAGCGCCTAGCGCTATCCGAAGTAACACCCACTTTGAGCTTTCACTTGTGTAGCGTGACACCACGTCGCAAGGGTAGCTGCTAGGGGTGTGCGAATATAATTTTTTTTTAAATTCGAAGCGAATTCGAGTAATGAAAACAAAGTTCGTATCGAATAGAATATTGTTCGAATACGAATAGTTATTGTTTTTTGTAAAATTAAAGTTTTCACCATCTTGATACACAAAAACTGCAACTTTATTGCACAACAAATCACATAAAGTAAAATAAGGAATTACGCAGTACCATTGCACTCGACAAGTCGAGGTTTGCACTCAATTAAATGTTATCATGGAAAAAGGTTAGCTGCTCGACATGTTCGTGGAGCAGTGACAACCTCCTTCTCGTCACAACTCTACCAGATACCGAAAACAGCCGCTCGCTTGAGACACTAGTGGTTGGTATCGGCAGATACCTCTTGGCAAGCAGAGCCTACAGCGGGTAGCTCTGAGTATGATGCTTAAACCACCACTCGCATGGGTCTTCTTTTCGTCCTAAAACTTTATCATGGACATATCTCTCCACCTGCGTACGGGGCAGTAAAGACTGCTGCTGGTTGATAAGACTGTCAAAATCCTTCCACAATGCTGATGTGAAAGGAGTCTCTCCTTGAAACGCAGTTTTTGAGGGTATTTCTGGGTTCCTTGTCAAAATTTTGTTTGCTTCTTCCAAAGTCAGGTTTTAACCAAGTTTGCCATTGAGTCATCCTGACGGAACACAACTACTTTAAAGCGAGGATCTAAAAACATTGCCAGGCTCGCTACTTGGTAGAACTTGCAGTCCGGGAAGCGTGTTTTTAGGCACTTAGCCAGATTGGCAGCAAACACAGAGGCTTCCCCCTGCCAGTTGGTTTTGTCCAGGTGCATGAACAGACAATACAAAACTGGCACTTGAGCTGAGAGTGTCGGGTAGCGATCAGCACCAACAGTGGTTATTGCTTCTTCTAGGGGCTTGAGCTGCAACATACCCATTCATTTGGCGCCATTCTGAGGCACTAAAACAATCAAAGGGCTCATGTTCTGAAGCTAGGTCCATAGTAACACATATGTCAGTTCCAAGAGTCTGGACAACATTGAAAGTGAGCTGTTCCATCGTGTTTCGACGTCTTGAAAAACATGCAATGGCTGTTTATCCATCTTCTTGCGGCAGCAGTTAAGCCTTTCTTGTGCTTTTGGGCTATGCTTATAATGACCAACAATCCCTCTAGCTTTCTTCCAGAGTGCAACGAGACCTGGGGTCATAACCTTAGCATCACCGATGGCCAACTGCAAAGTGTGAGCAAAGCAAGTCCTTTCGTGCCACGACAATTCGCGAGTGGCTGCCCTTATGTTGCGTATATTTTCTGTAACAACATAAAAGGGGCAAGCAGTCTCTGGTACTTCCCAATTCGACACCAGGTGCTCAAGAACTGAGGCAATCCTGGCTGATTTCTGGTTGCCTGGGAAAAGACAAGTGTTCAAGTTATACCTTCTCAACTTGAAATTCTGATACATGTAGTGGCACGTGAGGCTAATGTAGCTCTCATTAGCCCTGGATGTCCAAATGTCAGTTGTGAAGGAAAGCGACCCCAATCCGTGCTGAAAGGCCCTCGCCAACTCCAACTGTACTTTCTCCCTAGTGTCGTCATACAGTTTGGGCACCAATGTCCGAGAGAGGGTTGTACTTGAAGGCAGCTGATATCCAGGAACGGCCTCTTGAAGCAAATCTTTGAAACCGCGATCGTCCACGATCGTGTACGGTTGCAAATCGAGTGCAATCAATCTCGATTCCTTCTGGTCCACTTATGGTCACTAGATCCAACGGGTCATTAGATCCAACGAGTCAGGAGATCCACTAGGTCACGTGATGCCCGGGTCAGAAGATCCAACGAGTCAAGAGATCCAACCGAGTCACTAGATCCAACGCGTCAATAGATCCAACGAGTCAAGAGATCCATCCGAGTCCCTAGATCCAACGCGTCACTAGATCCAACGAGCCATTACATCCAACGGGAGGAACCGCGTGCTTGTATTTCTTGGGATTGGGTGGTCGTTGGGTTCGTCGGTTGGTTTTTGTTTACTAGCATACACGAATAACCGGTTGATGAACTACTTGCACTCTCTTAATGCCTCAGTGTGAAAGAAAGAATGAATTGACTGCAAGATTTTTTCACCATTGAAGTGGTACTGATTTTGTACAGGCCACAACTAGGTCTCAACCGTGAATTAGATATGCATACATTTTGCAACGAAAAAAAATAAACAAAGGGCATAACTAAGTCGCCATAAATTCGCAATTTCAGTAATTCGTTTCAGTCATTAGCGCTGCTGTTCAAAAAAAATTTACAAGAAAGGTAGTTAAATAAAAGAGGATTGAGGAACGATTCTTAATAAATAACTACAATTTCAATCGTTAAAAAAATATGCGGATTCATAATTATGCGTAAATATTACAATAAGAGAACAGACGCCGTTTCCAGAAAAATAGATCCTTGAGATACTGCCCAAAGACAAATCAATACAACGCGGTTGAGGAACCCTCTTTAATACAAAATTACAGGAGAAATCGTTTCGAAGAAATTGAGTGCACTTATGATTATGCCGGGATAAATAAAATATTAATAACATAAAAAAAATCTGTAACTGATTGCAATTGTTCACTAAGTTGTCTTTTTTTTCCTATCATCAATTCCTGAATCACCTGTTTGTACCGAAATCGACGTGCACTGGAACGTGCGGATGCTTAAATGTGCGTGTCGTATGTTCATGCACGGAAAAGGCCTTGTAAAAATACCCCCAAAACAAATGTGTTATTCTATTTTTTTTATAACCGAAATTTCGGATTCTGAATCCCGATGGGCGTTCGCCCTAAGGGTCAGCCACCTGTCCCTCCCTGAATTTCTCTCGGCACATGGGAACGGGGAAGGGGCGTGCATGGCGCCGGCTGCCGCGGGAGCTCGCCTAGAACTCTTGCACTTGGATCGGGCCACCGCTACCATTCGTGTCGCTTAAATTAATACGCGCTGCAGCGTCCGCTAGCCAAAACAACCCATTCAGGAGCTCAAGGCACAGTTTTCCAAGAACGCGCCGAAGCGGACGACGTGGACGACCGAGGGATAAGAAACACGAGGGTGAAGGTGAAAAATCCTTCCCCGCGAGTGGACGAATATTTCGGTATTCCGGTATTTTTGTGTACGGTGCTCTTCACTATCGGATTCGCCAAGCAGGGATTTGTTCCCAGATCGTCAATACGAATGCTTTCCCCTGTTTTACTAGTTTGCACAAATGTAAATATCCGTGCATAAATTTCGTTGTCATACTGCAAACTTCGTCTTCATGGCCCTCATTTTACTGTGGCAACGAGAAGTCCCCCGAAGAGCGCAAAGCCACCCCAACCTACAGTTGGCGTGCAAGACGGAATATCGACGAACAATCACTCTGTTATTATTGATTCCTCCCCAGCTGTCCTGCTGAGAAATATAACTGGACGGGGACCTATAGTTAGTTCATAAGAAAATCATATATTTCGCACAGACCAAGGAGTGGACTTGGATAGGAAAATCCAAATAGTTTGCGTGTCATTAAATATCAAAAGTTACTAGTCATACACTTCAAAGTGATATTTAACAGGCCACGAAGCCTGGGAGAACAAAGTTATAAACTTGAAACTGCGGACAAAGGAAGCTTTTGCCCCATCATTGGCTGTGCGAAAAGTCATTGCACTGCGCTCAATAACTTTATAGTAATTCCCATCTGTAAGAATTGCAGTAAGCTGGAAAGCTGCACCTGGTCTTCTTTTATTCAACTATTTGTTATACCCCTGTTTTTGCGAGCAGGTGGCAATGAAGTTATTTTTTACAGTGCAGCTGTAAGTCTAGCGACTTGCAGCTGCACTGTATTAGACCACATGGAAATCTTCAACATGCGCCGAAATCTCGAACGCACCGGCTTTCTGGCTTTTCGCTTCCATCGGAAAAGCGGCAGCCGCGGCCGGGAATCGATCCCCCGTCCTTGGGCTCAGCAGCACAACGCCATAGCCACTGAGCCACCACGGCGGGATTCTGTTTGTTTGACAGTTGGGTTTGTTCGAAGCTTTTTACGGTCCTCATGGAGTTCGTATTAATAGGAGTCAATTGCGAAATTGCAATTCAAAGCGATTTTGTAACTCAATTCGTCGGATCATTTTCACTGATATCTAACAGCTTCACTGTCTAACAGCTGAACATGACTGATGGTCAGTTTTTATACGAAGCTTTCGTATTTTGCTATTAACTGTGCGGATCGCTGCGAAGTTGTTCGTTTTGGCTTTCTGCGTTTTTAAAGCGAAGCTTCCGAAAGATTCAAATATTCCAGCAAATATTCAACAAATAAACAGGAGTTTTTGGCAATGCCGCATAACCATCCCCTGGCCTAAAATAACGCAGGATTGCGAGCAAGAACATTTGTAATAAATAAATAGGTTCGAATCAAAAGGTCTGAGGGCCGCGTGCGGCCCGCGGGCAGCGCGTTTGAAACCCCTGCTTAAAGAAATAGATCAGGAGCCTGGCGGGCCGGGAACGGCTAGCGGGGCTGCGGCCGCGGTTGGGGTCAAGAAGACGACGTAGGCCACGTCTGAAGTCTGCATGCAGTTTTTACTGCAGGATCAATACATGTTTTTTTTCTTCTTCCAAATCAGAGATGCAAAAAAAAAGAATAAAACGTGGTCGAGGAACGATTCTCAACAAATATTTACACGAAAAATCTGTTCAAGCAAGTCGAGTGCATTTAAATGAGGCTTTGTCTATATCCGACGGTATTATAAGCCCTCCACTAAAGCGACGCCCACCGGCGTTGTTTTGGTGAAAAATATCCCGCCTAGAATATAGTACACGGCACCGCAGTCTGGCACAGCTTCGCCTTCCACTAAAGTAACGTAACATAAACGAATCGAACTCGACCTAACCAACAGAAAAAAAAGTTAGGACACCAAAAAGTAACCTAAGCTGAGAAAATTATAATTATATCTGAAAAGGCAAAAAGAATTAGAGTACCGACAACGACTCCTGCGTTATAGTGTTAAATGGACGTTTCCAGCACCGGTCCTCCTAGCGGCTGCCACGGCGAACTAAAATTAGCAGTAAGGCACCCACCCCCCCCCCCCCCCAAGTCAGGCTTTCGGAGAACCTGTGCACAAAATATCCCCGTCTCGCATTCCCCGCGCACCCCCGGTCACGTGTACCTTTCACATGAATGTCACAGTAGCAGGCGCACTTTCCCGTGACTAATCTGCAGTGGTCGCCGTGCCCCTTTTTCTTTCCCCCTTTCTTTTGAAAGTGTTGTGTGCACTCGCGAACTCACCACCAGCAGTGGAAAAAGAATAAATAAAGACGTGCAGTGCTAGAAAGAATACCCGCTACCCAAGCAGTAAGCTGAGGGGCGCCCTTTTGTTCATATTTTAAAGCGGGAAGGGTAGGCGGTGGAGGCAAAAAGGTTCCTGCCCCAACTACCCCCTCTCCCTCCCGCCCCTCCGAGTCATAAGATCCAAAGGGTCGGTACATCCATCCGAGTCATTAGATCCAACGCGTCACTAGATCCAACGGGTCAGTAGATCCAACCGAGTCACTAGATCCAACGCGTCACTAGATCCAACGAGTCAGTAGATCCACGAATGGATGTAACGACTCGTTGGATCTACTGACGCGTTGGATCTAGTGACTCGGAATCCTTCTGGTGCAGGGCATGCCGTTTCCCCTCCGTCACTGCCACTTTCTTCTGCAAAACATCCGCGATGCTTGGCTGGTTCGCAGTTTTCGTTTAAGCGGCTGCTTCAAATTCGCCATACAAGTCTCTGTGCCGCTTCAGGTGGTTTACGAGTGTCGTAGTTGTCGATGTTGGCATTGGCAGTGATGTTTCGCAATTGTTGCATACAGCCTCTGTTGCAGAGATTTTGTGGAAGAAATTCCATATAGTACTTCTCGTACTAGTTGACAGTAGTGACCCTTGACGCGGCTCCATTGGTGCTACGTTGGCCTTCGGAGTCACACTCGCTTTACGCAGGCACAACGATAAACAAAATATAGTCAGCCGTGGCACAAAACTAGGATGCGCTCTAAAGAGGACGAGAGTGGAAGCGCACGTCGTGGGAGCCCTAAGTCAAGCACATTGTGAGCGCTACACGGAGCGGAGCAACACACATACGCAGCTGCGGCAATCGCTCCGCGTGTGCCCCGAACGTTCTGCCCATGCTTCTACGAATCTTGCTTCAAATATTCGAGATTATCTTGTCCCAGAAAATTAGTTCATAATTTATAACCACTGTATTGTCTGTATGAGCCAACGAGACCGCGGTTAATACTGACGAGAACGGACTACTTATTGACACGCGGAAGCCGACACTTCCTCGAGCGTGCTATGTTCCACTTTGCCGCCAAAAAAGTGAAGCCACGCCGGCCACGCCAAGCGGTGTGTAATGTGTGCCCGAGCTCTCATCTGCACATTAGCAGTGCGCTTGGTTTATGTTTTATTCGCGGCCCACGGCCGCCGGATGGATTATTCTATATAGCGGCCGTGCCTAGGCAAGTGGCTGTAAGTGCCCTGTATCTTGTCTTACAAATGGCGTGATTAACGAGCTTATTAACCTGACCGTGGTTAGTGCGACCCTTGCCAACACCGCGGATGTGGCGGCTCAGGCGAACAGCACATACGGTCGTCGCCCTTTATCAGCCTACACATCTCCACAAACGGCAACTTGCTACCTCCTGCTCTCAATTGTATACCGGCAAAATTTACGACACCGGGATCGAAACAACCGTAACCATCCATTTGCCGCTTCTGACTGACACACGAAACTACGGGTTTTGGCTTCTTATCTTGGTCAAAACTTAAGGCCGAAGCGCATGGAGGGTTTTTTTAAGCGATTCGCGTGCTTCAGCGTTTCCGTGTCCGCGGCAGCATCTGCCTTCAATGGGGAGGCGCGCGCCTCATGGCGGCGGTTTCGAAGAGGTCGAGGCCGCGCTGGCTCCGCCGGAGATGTTTAGGCTTAGCACCCCGGCAGATATTGATTGGGCGCTTTCACTAGCGGTGCGGATGATATTTTATAGCACCGTTTACGGCCACATTATAAGCTCCTTTACCGCACAAGAAACTTCGTGCGTGCCTTGATCGGCATTTTAGAGAGCCGGTCGCTCGAGCACCCTACACCACTCCGCGGCCGTAGCCGCCGCCATGTTGCTGCCACTGGCCGCGCGCAGCGTGCGGGTGGTTCCGCGGCAGCGTCAGCCACAGCGAAAGCACGTACCGTTCGCTATGTATATGCTTCGCGACTTTGCTGTTGAGACAGTTCTGCATTTTTGTTTAGTTTTGGGTGGTTCTAATATTTCGAACAATAAAAGTGTCGCTCGAATGGAATCGAATAATAAAAAAAATCGAATCGAATATTCGAAGTTTCGAATATTCGCACACGCCTAGTAGCTACACTTCACATTCTTCGCCCGCACCGCAAACGACTGCTCGTTACTACGCCTCAGAGCGGTGTCGGTTCGACAGAAGTTTTGACGGCCTAGGCCTCGCTGTCGGCGTGTAGTCGCGCGTCTCCACTGGTTTCTGGGCAGTTGGTTCGTCTGTGATGGCTTCTGCCGCCAGAAAACGAAACGCTTTCTCTTTTCCAGACAGGCAAGCAAATGCCATCGCCGCCCGGTACAGCATCCCAGCTAGCACCCTCTCAACAATTTTGAGTGCGCAAGTGAGCATCACTTTGAAGCGTAAGATTGGTTTTCGAAACGCGTTGGAACCAAAAAAGCTTCGAATGGAAAAACTGATAATTAACTTACGCTTGTGAATACGGGAGTAAGTGACCTCTATGGACCGCGGTGTAGTGCCTAAGCTCGGGCTAAAGCAGAAGGCGCGAATCACGCAGTTTATTACTGTGGAATAAGACCTTGAAGGGTGATTTCACCTTCACTTGATGTCTATCATTCTGGTTTCCGTTCGTCTCAATTCACGCGAGCCCTAACTCAAAACCTGCATGAGACGAAAACCTGGATGTAACGAAAAATTGCAAGATTTTGTCAACGTCGTTAGATCCAGGTATAACTGTATGGAGCATATTGCGCCCATTCAAAGAGCTGCGCGTGTTCTTTCCATGTTTTACGATCAATGGCCTCAGGAGGTCATCGATATGACACGTTTGCTGCGTACCATTGTGCCCACACAGCGGTGAAATATACTCTCGCGAGGTGTCCGGTCTCGGGATGCGTTTATTTCGCATCCCATGAATAGGTGTGTTGGGACTTTGTATAACCTGCATTCTCCTCTTGGTGTTTGTCCTGATTTGCAGAAAAGACAGCGATTCCGGCTATATGAGCAGCATTATCATTTTTATTATACCAAACAATTACTGAATTGTATTAAAAATGCGCCTAACCGGCGTTGCGCAATTACAAAGACATGCATAATTTTATAGTGTCTAAAAGCCCGACCACCCGATCACTGAATAGAATACGAGGGCTTCTTATGTTGTATATAAGTGACATGTACAATACTTGAGTACTAGTTTCAGTGAAATTTACAGAACGTTCGCAGTTCTGCTCGCAGTTCATCTGTCATTGCAAACAGTTTGTGTACTGTTTCCTTAATCACCTATGCCGGACTGCAGCATGGGTGGCCTACACCCGGACGTGGCGACATCAAGGCAAAGCCAACCAGCCAACTGCATTGGTCATGTCACATAGGCTGAAAGCACATGATGGCACATGATGGCACATGATGTGTCACGGTCATGTGAACGATGGTGCCGTCGAATAATCTCCCCGCGTCTGGCTGTCGCCGAGCCAAAACACTTCCCACGCCACGCTCGTAGTCGTCGACGTCCACCACAAAAAAATTACGCTCGTCCGTAGGCCCAACGACTTCTCTTCTGTCACATAGGCTGAAAGCACATCATGGCACAGGTCGTCATGGATCCTGCCCTCACACGACTCAAAAAATGGTCGTGCCTACTGTTCTGCCAGAGGTATTCAGTTGTATTAATGACTGCCTGCAGTGCTTCTTGCTTCCTTTTGGATGCTCCTGCTGGGTATGGCAAATATATCCCATCTTTTGAACCTTGCCGTTCGCTACCGGGAATCCAATGCATCTCTCGGCAGTAAATAGGATGTAACAACTCAAAAGCCTAGCTTTGACGCAATCAGGAGCAAGGAGACCTTTATCTCTGACGCGCCTCATCCCGTTAAAACCACTCACAACAACGTCCAGGCTCCAGAATATACTCGCAAATTATAGTTGCTGGTAGCTCTAAAACTGTGAAACAGTGCATCCACGAAAATCCGTTTTACAATATGAAGATTGCCAGGGTGAGCGATCGTGCTAAAGAGCATTGTTGTTCAGCGTACGCGTTGCGTATTATTGGAGTGACCGAGATGGAAGTGAACCGTGTAGGGACCTGCTTTGTCAAATGCTCCCATAACGTCCTCAGCAAGGATGGCTCTCTTGCTGTGCCTTAGAAGGTCGTCGCTACTTAGAGTAACCCCTCCAGAGGGAAAACTTCAGTCGGGTGTTTCTTTCTGGCGAATTGTGTACTCACATTGTGGTAAATATATGCACCGGTTGTAAGGGCACTGTACTCCGACTGTGTATTGCGGTGGTCCTTTTCCGGGCTCTTTGTTTTCAGGTTAAACAAAATTTGCAAATATGCGCAGTGCGCAGTTGATGGATCTCTTCAAAACAAATTGCGCTGAAATCAGCCGCGGCTGATTTCAGTGTTGTTCTTGTAATCAGGCCCATCAGGCAAACTTTTGTTGTCATCAGCCACATAAAATGTATAATGACAAGTTGAATGCCCATATGCGGTGTAATCCGCGAGGATATAGGCGGCACAAACATTTTTAAGCTCTGTCATAGCACATGCTAGATTGGGGAACATGCGTGAGGTAAACAGTACTCTACTAGCATTCCTCACTGCCCCGTGCCTGGTTGTGAGGTGCAAAGCCGAGTAATGCCAAGTTCAGTTGAGGCGCGGCACTGCTGCCGTTGTGCTCACCTGCGTGTTCGAAATGGCGAAAATGTGGCACGTGGTCCCGCAAATGTTGTCACGTTACCTTATGGGACTTTGCAATGTGTCGCCATTGTCTCAGACACAAGAAGCGTGAACTGTTCGTTTGTTTCTTATATTAGACGGTTCGCATTAGCTGCGGAAGACGTGAATTTGTGTGCCTTGGTCGAGCCTGGAACCTGTTGTTTGACTACGTACACGTGCCTAAAATCTCCCCGCCTGCGCATTTGCCTTGAGTTGGAAGGCAACACTTTGGGACGCTAAGTCGGCTTCTTGCGAAACTGCACACTTTGCAGGGGCAAAGAAAAAATTGATTTCTTCACTTCCCTTAAACGTTTGGCGTTTTCATGTCAACACAAATGTGATTTCTGTTCATATACCACTACTGATTAGTAGTTGTCTAGAGCAATAGACCTCGATGGGGTTAATCATTAGTTAAGCGAGAACATAAAAGCTCTTTTGGAAAACAGGGCACAAGTGTTTCCCTTCTTCTGCATCCTAACTGATCGCTCGAAGAGGACGGGTGCGTAGACAGCATTGGGAAAAATGATGACACGATCAGCCAGCGCCTCGTGCTCTTGCGAAGTGAAAGCGTCTCGTCCGTCGTTCGTTCCAAGGGAAGTGATGCGTAGATGGGATATCGGAAAGAGTAACGGAAAGCGCAGCCAAGGGCAAGCCAGCACTTGCGCAGTGAAAAAGTCCAATAGCTCATTCGTTTTAAAGGGAGGGCTGCGTAGATGGGGATAGGGGAAAGAGTAATTCCAAACACAGAAAAGTTAAAGCCACTGCCTCGTTCACTTGCACAGTGAAATCATCTTATTTGTCGTTCGTTCTAAGGTGTGGGGTGCGTGGAAGGGGATCATGGAGATAGCAATGGTAAGCTCAGGCAAGCCAAGCCGTCGCCTAGTGCAGTTACGCGGTGAAACCGTGTAATCGCTTGTTTGTTCCAATGGGCGGTGTGCGTGGAAGAGTGGAAGAGTAATGACAATCTCAGCCCTGGTGAAGCCCGTGCTTGGTGCTCTTGCACAGTGAAAACGTCCAATCGCTGTTTTTTTTTTTCAGGGGAGCGATGCGTCTATGTGGATAGGACAATGAGTGAGGGCACGTTACGTCGCATAAAGATGCCACGAGGTAGACGTGGCTGCATTCAATTTCACTTCGCGTTTCTGCCTACACCGCGACTGGGACGCCACCGGGTGGCCGACCTGAGCGGACTCGGTTTCGCTACGCTCCTGCTTCTGAAGCTCTATGAGCCTACTGCAAAGTGCCAGCCACCCAAATCCTGCTCCACGACCTTCTTCTAGACGTTCGCTTTCACCTGATACCATCCAAGGTGAGCCCCGATCACCCACGTTCAAGATTCGACCCGATTCCTGTGGGCCCACGCTTTCGCCGGACGCTAAGCCTAACGCTCCCCGGGAACGTCCTGGCTCGCCAGCAGCGGCGGCGGCTGCACCGCCAGCTGCGCTCGCCATTTTGCCGCACTCTGTCGATATTTACTACTTCGCCGGCGCTAAGCTGTCAAGCCACCGCCGCAGCTTTTGTTGCGCTCGCGGCTGGTTTGCACGTTATCTCCCGTTTGCAATGGCTGTTATCTGGGACGCTGTTTTTTGAACTCGTCGGTGGCACTGCCGCCTGGCTAGCTGCCGGCGGCCATCGTTGCTAATATTGCTCACGTCATTGATGGCTCCTCCCAAACGATGTGCCACTGCCCGAGGATATGGACCTGCAGTCTCCAGACAACCTGACTGCCTCGTTCCCGCTGCTGACTTCAACGAAAAACCCTGCCGCCGCTGCCACGCCTTCAAGGGTGCTGGTGCAGCCGGACACCAACCCATTCGCCCCACTCCGGCAGCTTGAGGAACAGAACGGCACTGAAGGCAAGCCTGACAATGCTTCCCATCAAGTTAGCATTATTTCTACCACCCCGAACGGAGAAAAACGCTTGCGAGGCTCGCTCTTGTCGACACCCGTGCGACAGTACTCATACATGCACAGGGATTACCCTCATGCGAGAAGCACACCTCACATGCTCCCTGGTTCCGTTCACCGCCAGTACGAAGAGGACGGTTGGATACCAGTAAGCTATCGACGTAAACAGTAGAACCGTGCGATGGTCGCGACGACTCCGAGCCCAGGTGCTCCACGCAAATATCAACACACCGTCATCCTGCGGCCTAAGCAGCCGTGCCGCATCATGGATGAGCAGTTTATACGATTAGACAGAATCATAACGCACCACATTTAGGCTCACCTCAATCTCTCTGGGGAAGACCCACTGCCGAAATTCATGGTTCGCTATTTAGGGCATAGCAACCAGCTCGCTGTCGACGCGGCGGATCCCGAGGTGCGCGACGCCCTTCTCGCGATAGCATCTCTGCCAATCAGCGGAAAGGACGAGCCCTTTCAAGCGTACAAAACCGTTGGTCGCAACCAAATCAGGTGCATTATTAGAAACGCTTGGGACATGACTTCTGAGGAACTAATGAACTCATTGCACTGTCGCAAGTGCAAAATCTTGCAGGCACGCCCACTTGGTGACAAGGGCACTGTCATGGTCACATTTGAAGGTAAGAGTTTACCATATAAGGTCGGCCTGGGGTCATTTACGGTACCGTACCGTGCGCGAGTGGCTGTCTGTGATATATGCCACAAAATTGGCCATTACAAGGAGCAGCGCCCCAATACTTTGGCAGCACGATGCCCTAAATGCGGTCTGCGGCAACACGAAGAGGGCACACAATGTCCTGGCACAGAACCGAAGTGCCGCAGCTGTGGTGGTTCACACTTGGCCACAGCCACAAACTATCCAAAAAGACGACAACAAAACCAGAAAATTGAACAAAAACGCAAGCCGGCTGCCGGAAGGCAATGCAGGAAAATGCAGACGCAGGGGCGCCAGCGCCGCAATCCCGAGGCAGAACACGGTCTTTCCAGACCCATGATCAAGGCAACACGCCAGAGTTTCTACACCGGGCCAACGGTACCCCCAGCTGCACATTCTGAGGACAGCGAGAGAATCACCTTCACGGATGTAGCTAAACAGGCGAACCGGCGCCTAACAATCGGTTGTAGCAACGGCGCACCGCGTCCATCATGCTCAACACTAGCTCCCTCCACGCCGCAACCTGCCCCGGGTGGAGGGGCGAAGCTTTCTGGAAGGAACTCAGCTCATTCAACAGCGCTCCCGCCTCCCGGTGACCACCCACATCCACCCGCCACTACGTCAGACGCCACTACACGACTAAGCCATATCACACACTGGGACAAATATCGCGGGTTATTACAGCAGCAGCCTGCGGCCAATAACATTGACCATCTAGTATGACAGCTATGCGCGGCAAAGCGGAAAGCCACCAAGAACCTACGGGTTCCGTCTGACCATCCAGAACCTGACAGACATCTGCTAACCTTATGGTATAGAAGGCTCTGGATTCTCGCTCAATACCGGCGGTCCGGCCACTCTGCGCGCCAAAAAGCACGGTTGCGCAAAATACAGCGTTCCATTGAAGAGTACACGACTACGCTCGCGTCAGACCGCTGGATGGAAATTTCGGAATCTATTAATGGGCAGACTCACACGTCCAAGGTATGGGCCATACTGCGCTCTCTCCTCGGTCAGCGCAAGACCAACAACGGCGCGGCTCGTGTGGCCCTCCGGGAAGGCATTAGCGCTCAGGAGCTCGCCGAACAGGCCACTCAAGTGGTTTTCCCTCAGACGTCTCGCCCTACAGACACCACGTACCAGAAGGATGCAAGTTCTGAAGACAGCGAGCCAATAGTCCGTTCACCATGCTGGAGCTGGAGCACGACTTGCAGCATGCTAACGCACGTAGTACTCCAGGAGCCGATGGAATGTGCGTTCCTCATCTACGCAATATGCTCTATGAGTACAAGCACGCTCTTCTCGTCGAGTTCAACCGTGTTTGGGAGAGAGTGGTACTGCCCTCCACATGGAAGTTTTCTGTGGTCCAACCTATTCCGAAGCCTGGTAAGCCACCGCATACCTTATCAAACCTCCGTCCGATCTCTTACTCTTCATGTGTTTGTAAAATAATGGAGAGCATGGTCAACCCACGCTTGCTGTGGTACCTTGAAGATCGCGACCTTTCGGCTCCTACAATGTACGGATTCCGTCCTGGGCTATCAACACAGGATGTGCTCCTCCGCCTAAAAGAGGATGTTCTCGACTCTAATTCAGTGCACCCACGAGCTGTTGTTGGAGTGGACATACGCAAGGCATTTGA
The DNA here is from genome assembly GCF_048455015.1 of Haemaphysalis longicornis. Taxonomy (NCBI): domain Eukaryota; kingdom Metazoa; phylum Arthropoda; class Arachnida; order Ixodida; family Ixodidae; genus Haemaphysalis; species Haemaphysalis longicornis. The sequence continues at coordinate 486,280,063 of NW_027526203.1, forward strand.
TGGCATTCCACACAGTACCATCATGACCAAAGCACGTGCCCTTGGCATCAGAGGGAAAATGTACAACTTCATAGCGGGCTTTCTAGAAGGGCGAAGCTACCAAGTCGAAATTGGCCAAGACACCAGTGCTCTACCAGTCAACCAGGTAGGCGTTCCGCAAGGCTCGGTGATATCACCGACCCTGTTTAATATAGCTATGCATCAGCTACCAAGACGCCTTGCGGACGTACCGGGCCTGAAACACGCGGCGTATGCTGACGATGTCACTGTGAGGACGCATCAAGGATCCATCGGTGAGCAGGAGGACGTCTTACAAGGAGCCCTCAACATTATTCACGACTACGCGACGGAAACATGTTTACACACCGCCCCAGACAAAACGGAGTTCATCGTCATTCATGGTGGCCGACACACCCCTCTCAAACAGGAAGAAAAACAGACTTTTAAACTTTACATCGGTGATAGACCCATAACTCGGAAATCTACTATCCGCATATTCGGTATGCACCTTGAAGAGAACTGCACAGCGAGCACTTGGTTCCAACGGGTTTTGAGGACCAGCAAACAAATCCTGCACACTTTACGCAGAATCTCTAACCACACTTGTCGAGTAAACGAACGTAAAATGCGACAGTTTGCTCAAGCTTTTCTCGTTTCGCGTATCATGTATGGACTGCCGTATCATCCGGTCAACCGCACGCAAATGCTCGCGCTCGATCGGCTACTTAACGAGGCCAAACGCATTGTTACTGGCCTTCCAAGGTACACACGCCTCGATGCGCTCAAGAGCTGTAGCAAGCTCAACATTTCTGAGCTCGTCGACATGCACATCCGCACACAGGAGACAAGGCTTCGCGCGACAAATGCCGGGCGGTACACGCTCATGCTCCTCGGGTATGGCGTCCACACATTGCCCACTCTGCCCAACCAAACACCCCCGTGGGAAGTCACTGCACTCACCAATGGCAAGCCACTTCCGCTTAATATGGACCCCACTCAGCGAGTGCGGCGCCTTGCCTACGCCAAGAGGCATGCTAAGGCTACGAGCTCCCTCCCCTTGACTGAACGCATCGTATACACGGACGCTGCACTTCCGGTAGATGGAACCAGCAACACTTGCTATGCCACTGCGTGGTACGACCAGACAAATGGGTGCCAGAACCAACGCCATCATGTATCAACAGAGGCGATGTACAGCACCCGACCAGAGTTAATGGCCATTCTAGAATATTTGGAGTGGGCCCTCGAAACTTCATCTGAAACTGACCCCGTTCACCATCATGTGCACACTGATTCTCAGGCTGCCTATCGAGCATGCGCTAATGTTCTTTACACAGATCATGTGCTGCAGAAGATCCGACACCAGGCGTGCCTACTCCGTGAACGCGGTAACCATGTTACCATCCTCTGGGTCCCCGTGCATTGCGGTATCCCCGGAAACGAGAAGGCTCATAGATTAGCGCGCGCTCACCTTTACACCGCGCTAGCCAGAGCCTCCGATACTCCTTTTCCTCTCCTAGCTACCAGACGCGAGCTAGCAGATCCGATGGCAGACAAGTATTTGACGAAATTAAAACGTGCGGCCTACCTCACAGCAGTTGGCAATCCACTCTTCATACCACCGCTCTCCTCGAAGATATTCACACGGCGAGAGTCTGACCTGCTTCAAAGAATTCTGACAGGCACACTCCTTACTCCTTTTTTGCTAAACTGTTTCAACAGAGGTGACACACCACCGCCTGTAACTGGCACCTGCTCCACGTGAAACTGCCGCGCTGATCTCGACCACCTGTGTTGGGAGTGCCCCCTCTACATTCCAGCTAGGCTTCGTGTCCTGGCCACCATAAAACGGGGACCCTGGCCTTCTTTTCTCCGGACATGGGCCTGTCCGGATCCGAAGCCTCCGGATCGGGCCACCGAGCTCTGGCGAGCACTCCTCCTGTTTCTTCAAGACCTGGTGGCGCCACCGGTTGGTGATCGGCTCCTCGACAGCCACAAAATTCAAACGGTCCCCACTTAGCTGCCTCCAATGCGTCCGTTAAAAAAACAGAGGCAGCCCAACCCTTTTCCGCTTCTATACCACGGTAGTCCTTTCCACCGCAGTGCCTTCGGCACATTATAATGTGGAATAAACTTGGTGTCATTCATTCATCTACACCGCGACTGTGCAGAGCAGGGTGCGTGCTTTGCCTTGTATTGCAATTGTGTGTGCGCTGAGTGAGGGCTCTCGACGAGAAAACTGAGCAGTTTGTCCCCGCCAAACTTCGCTTGAAGTGATGATCATCACTTCGTCTGACAACCAGGGACGCTAACGGACAGTGCTCGGCAAGTTAAGGGGCTGCTTGTATAACTGCATTTGAGGTCATCACTGCCATGGCCGCCATTAGATCGGAAGTGGCAATGGCCGACTTGGCATGCGGCCGCTGCTGTCCGGTTACTGCACCTCAAACCGCCTCAAATGCGCCTGCAAGTCGTTGGGCTTCTCGTCAAAAAGGAAGCCATTTTTCGGTTGATTGCAAGGGAGGTCGCAACACCTCTCCCGCTACGAGATTCGGTTATGGTGCACGCACCCTCTCGGAGTTTGATTTCCAACTAAAATAGTTCTTTCGCCCTTTCCAAGGCTTTTAGGTCTTTCTACGGCTTCACGGCTGCCTTCTATATTGGCGGCTCTTTGGGCACTGCACCGCACGTTTGCTTTCGACCCCCAGACGACGCGCTTGTCTCGACAGCACCAGTTGTTATTCTATTTTAAGATCCACCTTTTTTTGGTTTGGCCGTAGTTATACAGACACAATCGTGGCTTACTGGCCCCTTACAGCAGATGTTAGATGAAGATCCTGGCAGCCTCCCAACTTTTGTCATAAATAGCCAACGATTGGCTAGAACATCATGAGTCGGCGAGCAGTGTGAGTTGATGCATTTTGGGTGACACAAGAAGCTGGATCGAATAGCGGAAACACGGCAAGAGTTCGGAGCCTTCAAAACTTGCAAATTTCTAACAGAACAGGGTGAAACGTCCTACATTGTTTTGTCCATGCTCAGATGAGGTCTCATGACACAGCGTGCGGGGTTTTCTCAGAAATCACGGCGTGACTAGTTGGCTAAGTCGTGCTACGTAATGTCAGGTCCAGGCAAAGGAGATGGGGCCCGCCTCGGAGACCACAGCGAATGAGCGCTCAATGGCACAGGGACAGGCACGAACCGTCGGTTCCACCGTCAGAGGGTCGCGAGGCCGCTCTCTCTCGCTCAGCATCGGAACGGCCAGGCAATTTTTGGGAACAAAAATCAGTGCTAGATGCGTCTCGGGCAACGGCAGCAGATGCGACTCGGGGTTTTCACTTTCGCAAAGCGGTCATAGGGCCTCGCCCAACGCGTCATGGGCGTCCGTTGACAGTGCTCGCGATTTAAGTTTTGTGCGCTCTCTAACTGCGTGATCCCCGGTCTTCTTTACCATCCACCGGCATATCATCGCAGTACTGATCTTTCAGTGGGCAGGACATTCGCGTTCACTTGAATGAAGCATATGTGGCAAAGCAGGGCAAGCGCATCTATCGAGGGGCTACGAGCATTTTTGCACTAATTCTTTTCAGGGACTGCTGAAGAATTCCCCCTCTCCCCAGGTCAGGGTCCTTCGCGGTGCTTGCTAGGTGGCTGCGACGTGGCGATTAGCGAGCGACTCGCCTTCCCTCTATGTGTCAGCACTTTGACGCTGTCTTGTGTCATGTGCGACAGGCCGGTCGGCTTTTGTAGAGTTCGGGGAATGACGGTGGGAAACCTCGTCATGCGGGAAGGGCCGCAAAATGGGACTTGGCCTTCCACTTGAAAATTACAAATGTCGGAAGGTTCCGCAGCACGTTCGCTATCCGTGTCAACGTAGCGACGTAGTCGCGGAATTGTGTTCTGTAATGGCTGGAAGCTGCCTTGTATTTTAGGCAAAAAGAACCAACAGTTCGTCCTTTGGGGGACTAACGGCCGCTGCCACAATCATTACTCCCTTTGGGGACTAAATGTGAGGGGACGAACGGTTAGTCACCCATCCGGATGGTCCGTTCCGATACTCCCCAAGGACGAACTGCTGAGAATCGCAGAAAAAAGAAAACTGTCGGCACCACCACCGATCGAACCACCGACGCCCAGAACTTTGCACGAGGTACCCGACGCGCTACCGCTAGACCACGCCGCCGCATTGAAGTGGCGGTAGATAATAATCAAATGTGCATCATGTAGTGCTGTGCACAACGCGACAGATTCATTGCAACTGGTGTTCGAATTTCTATCCGTGCAAGCGAATGTGACCGCTATTTGCGCTTTGCACTTAGGGCTTTACTAACTTTAAGGACTATTGCTCAGTTCGATTCTAAGTACAGACTCACAACCATTGTTTTTTCTCGTAAATAACCATCAACTCGTCGCCTAGTTGAGATAGATAGCTGGATGATGGGACGACTCATTTGTTCCCGCACAATTAGCGCAACCTAACCCAGTCGAAAATGACAACAGGAAAATTTCTGTAGTATGTCGTTTGTCGTATTTTTGCGTGTCGTACAGTCGTACTGTCGTCTTGTCGTACAGTCGTCGTGTTGTGTCGTCATTCTGAAATTTGTCGTGTGTAGTATTCCTGTAGCAATTTTGTTGTTTTATCGTGTGTTGTAGTCCTGTAGTGATCCTGTAGTATGTCATAGTCCTGTAGTGATCTTGTAGTATGTCGTAGCCCTGTAGTAATCCTGTAGTGATCCTGTAGTAATCCTGCAGTATGTCGTAGTCCTGTAGTAATCCTGTAGTATGTCACAGTTCTGATGCTCTACTGCGAGAATCATGCCTGTCTTGTCAAAGTCCTGATGCTGTGTTATGTATTCCTGGCGTCTTGCAGTCCTGACCTGTCGCACAATGCATTCATAACAATTCTGTTGCAGCAAATATCAGTATTTTTTAATCCAGCCATGCACTGTATTTGGGCTGTCCACTGTAAGTAAACAGTTAAGACAGCCCAAATATGCCACGAGCCCATGCACAGGCAAACTGAAGAGAATACAAAAATTTTATTTTAGTTTCCTTCATGCACACGCAGCTCCAGGCTGGAAAAAACAAGTACAAGTACCATTAGAATTGGCTTGCCGAAGGCCACAAGTGCACCGTCCCTAACTACAAGCATTATGGATGATCCGCGCCATTCTAACGCTGCAAAGTTGTCAGAAGCTGCAAAAACCTTATGTAAATACACTGCATTCCCAGGGAAAAACGACTAATAGCTATAGGCTGCCACTAATTAATTATACAGCTGCAGAAGGCCACAGAAAGGCAAAAAACTATCAATGTTCACCTCATGAAGCACAAGAACGGCATTGCAAATTACATCCACCATTAAAAATGCCGCCATTTCTCACAATGACTGTTTAGAATTAAAACGGTAGAGACACTGGCTCTGGCATTCACACCAGCCAAATTGGCAAACAAGCCTATGTACCACCTATCTGTGCAGATCAGCGAAATTCTGCGCGAGATATCTAGCCAGATGCTTGTGGCGCTTGTGCATTTCAGCTTGCTCGCAGACCTTCACTTGGAGGTAATGCCAGAAGGAACCTGCATCGATAGAACAAAAAAAAAACAAAACGAACATTGATGCAAGACAATGACAGGCAGCAAAAAAGACTGAAAATCATACTGCTAATACTGTGTCCTTAAACTGCACCATTTTATAAAACTAAACACGTCTCTGCATGCTGAGCAATAAGAAGTGCTCTCCATTGCTGATAAAGTGCTTTTCACATTACTGTGCCTATTCAAAATCGTTCAATTTAAATGATACCTTGCAAGCCCCTTTTCACAGCGTTACTGGCATTTCTGGAACAAGTAAAGCCATTAGGACTTAGCTCAGAAAATGTCCTTTCAAAATCAGTTTTGTTTTCATTTTGCAACAAAAACGACATTTTTGACAAGCATTTGCATCACATGGGTGCAGAAAAGGGAGTGGTCTTTGCGCGTCATTGCTACTAAAGAACAATGCATGCCTACCGTAGGTACTCTGCATCAGCGCTTGGTTTTTATTATCAGGGCATGAAGGGTGAATCAGAAGATAATTTTTAAACGTCAGGTTTGCAGTCACACAGTAATAACCCCTGAAATCGGCTGAAAATATCAAGCAGTGCCCGTTTGCAAAGTTACTTCACGATTTTAGGCAGTCTTATTGCCTTTGCGCACATTGTTCTTAGTTGTGTCGTAGTTATACTTACCAGATGACCATTCAAACAGTTAACAGTTTCGGTTTTGTTTCTGCATCGCGAAATTCATATTTAGTGTTACTCTGCAGTTACTCAACTTCAAGCCTACCTGCCATGGTGCCTTGAGCGTCCGCTACACATCCTCAAAAAAAAAAAGCATGCCACTCCCGTTTCCCCCCCACCCACCCTAGAACGTTTTCTGCAATAAGAACTTCCAATGCAAGTCACAAGATAACACCCAGCCACCAGATATCAGTTCCGACGAGGAGAGCACTTCAAACCGGTTTTACACCCCCCCCCAGATGTCCGCCTGCCAGTTTTGTTTCCATACAAGGGTATCTCCAGAGCTCTAGTGTTGCTCCTTAATTGAAATGTCTATTCGGCTGGAGTCTCCAATACCTTTTGTACTGTTTCATTTCAAAAATGTTAGGTGCGCTGCAATGCAGGAGGCTCGTACTGCTGATCTTTATTATCACACAACAGCTACTTGGGCAAAGTTTGCGGGGCACGATTTTAGCTCATTGCACCACATTCCTGTAAGCAAGGCTACAATAGCGAGTCAGAAGATGATAATAAACCGCAAGTTTATGTTTTTAGAGATAACTGACAGTGAACGCCAACAAGCATCAACCACGGAGTTTCGTTTTCAACTTCATGCATGTTTTTCCGCATCGCATGCTTGTCCCGAATACTGTGCTGGCTGTAAATGCAAAGTCAGTCACTGACAAAATGTTTTTACGTCACACGGGGACACATTGGTACCTCTGATAATGTCAAATCGCCAGATTTCTTCCAGGGAACCACCCAAAATTGCCCATCTCGAAACGCAGGTTCGGCTTCACCGCATGGCACGGGCACCATGCGTGGTAATTTTTTTTATCTCTGCAAACTTTCCACGCAAGCCAACAATTTTTCTAGGACGTGTTTTTGGAATGTTCCCTACAAAATGTATATTCGAAATTTTTTCTACTGTCTGCGGTTTGTTGTACACAACTCCTTTTTTATCATTTTCTTTGACAACTTGACAAAAATTTTGATTTTGATATTTTTTTGCAACTATGTGTGAAAACATTTAAAAAACTGGTGCTTTAGGAAAAGGCATTAAATATTCTACATTTTGTGTTCCTGTAATTAGTTCTTACCAATGATTTTTGCAGAAAAGAAATGGTTTCTTGGACACTAAAAATCGGTCAATTTTCCAGCGCTAACGAGAGTTAAATTACTACAGCATGACATCATACTCATAAAACTTTCCCCAAAGAGTATAAGCCAGCTCATAAATCTAAGTGAAGTTAGGCAACGATATAAGTTCAGCAAATTAAAAACACATTAAAAAGAAAAAATGCCGATACTCCCTATGCAAAATTTGCGTGCAGCGCGAACTGCAGTTTTCTCGGTCGAGCCGCATAGTTGCCGTGTCAATTTAGAAAATCAAACTATCAATGCAGACAATCAAAAATGCCTCTATTTCAGTAACTGACCATTTTGGATTAAAAAGACCCTGCAACAACAGTGCCAGTAAACCTGCACGATGTTTAGATTACACTTCCAGGAATACCTGAGCCAAATATTACAAGTCCATGTGAAGCGGTGAGCATGCAAATCGTGAAAGACGCGGAAAAACCAACCGCACTCTTTTCAATTTTGCTCATTATGCACTCTTGGCATGGCCTAAACGACGTCATTGTGGCCATGGCTGTTCAATTGGCTGTCGCTGGTCAACTTTGCGACTCATTTCTCACATTTACTGTGAGGATTCACCGTCATCGGCGCTGTGTATTAACCTCTTCTATGCCTGAACCTGCACGCGCAGTTTGGTATTTCTTTTGTTGAGTGCGCACGGAGTTTGAGTGAAAAACTCAATACTCTCCTTTCAACGAGACCACTAGACAACAATTGCTTATTGCTTCAAAAACGCCCTACCAGCCTGAGCGCGCGCTTGCAAGCAGGCAGCCATGCCTGCTTTTTTGTGGCACCAAACCAGAATTGACTCCCCCCGCGTTGCGGAGAATACTCCCCAGCCTATGATATGTCCAAGGACGCCGAAAAGAACGCCGCAAGCCGCCCCTCTCTCCAGGAGAGAGCACACAACAGCTCGTTGCGTTGTCCGCAGTCGAGTTGTGAGGGAACAACTATGCGCGATTTCTGATCGTGCGTAGTTTCGGTGACAGTAAAGGGCTTTTCAGAATTCTTGGAGGGGTGATTTCTAGGACAATAGACTTTACCCCATAAATGTAATGCATATTCATTTTACAGCAGTACGAATGGTGCGAGAAACAATGAAAGTACAAAATACACATAAGCATAGAAATACCAATGAGTACTGCTGTTGGTAATGGGCACACTATGCTTGTTGTAGCTGCACAGCAGTCCGCCGCTTTGGAGTTGTCTTACGTGACCCTGTTTGTCGAGCATACCCCATGTTTCACAAAACGATTAATTTCTACAGTAGCAAAAACAAACCAAGTTCTAGGACTAACAGTAAGAAAGCGTTAAACACCTACTTTCTTCACAGCCAGCGCCGTAGAGGGCTCATGCTGGTGGTGCCGCCAGGCTCGTGCTGGCGCAGCTGGTGTCGGGTGCTGGTGGTTCTGCAGGGCCCGTGATGACAGGGAGCTGCAGGCCATGTCCACTCTTTTCACTCCCTGGAGAGGTGCCTGAGTCACAAAAAGTGTTGCAGTCCTAAAACAATAAGCAGCACAGGCAATCAGTTTTAATAAATTGCTCCACTTTTGAACGAATTTAAAGGTTGGTCAATACCATTCTCAGCACGCGAAAAATCGCAAACAAGTCATTCTACATAGATGCAGATTGTCCTTTTATGAGACTAACAAGTCACTTTTAGGGTTGGGCCTGTATGAAAAATATAGAGCAATAAGTTTTGTTGCCCACTCATAATCACATTGTTAGCAAGTCTGCTACAAAACATAAAGCAGTATTGCCGTATTCCTCCACTTTCCCTAGCATTGCAGTTTTATAAATTTTTCTACTAGGCCTTCTCCTCCAAATAATCTCATTGTCAAAATCCTTTACAGTGAGTAAAGCACTTTCAACAGGCAGTAATTTATGCAGTGCCTGCAAAAAGGCAATGGCTAGCAACTAAAACCAATAGCTCAAAATCTTCATATATAAGCCACGTGACAAGGTCATGCTGCAGGGCAGTTTTGTTTTCACCCACCCAAAGAAAGGACCCTGTTCAATCAGGGTGTAGGCTCCTTAGATTGTAATGCCGCATGTTTGAGGAAGTGAAACCTTCCTTGCATCAGTTTACATTACAGCCAACTAAGCATGATAGCAACTGCAGAATCTGGTACGTTGCTTAGCTCATAACAGTGATAAGAAGCCATGCACACAGATGAAGCATTGTTTTACGCACGGGTGAAAAGAACTTGCCGGCCGCTCCATGTTGAGTGATTGCAGCCCACGCATCTCGGCCTCCAAGTGCACGACCCTCTTCCTTAAAACTGCTACAGGGTCTTGGTCCCTTGCGGCAGCTCGAAGAATGATGTCGACCTCCGCTGATCTTTTCTCTGCCTTCGCAGTTTTTTTGTCTGCCTGCAATGAGAGGTCAAGAGATAACATGCCATACTTGTTCTGAGCCTCTTCCACCAAAATGACACCTATTTAGAGCAACAAGCACACTTTAGTGTCATTTTACATGTGTTTAATTATAGTTATGAGGTCAACTTTCAAGCAAATATTGACTTCCCCTAATAAACATACCTGAAAGCAGTGGCTATTCTAGCGCCTTGGTGTTTATGTGCGTCATGTTCGATAAGACCATTTACAAATAACGTTACTGTAGTGGCTGCTGGCAAGACGGCCTTCACAGAAAAACCACAATTTCGAAGCTCGTACAGTCGGCAAAAGGCTTGTCTATAACACGCGAGCGGCGTGCTCTGGACTGCGCGCGAGCGAGACACTTAGTGATAACGCCTGGTTTGAGACCGGTAGAATGTGAGAATGCGCGACCCGTATCAGCGCGATGGCTCTTTCCCTTGTCGCTGTGCCCGTCGCCTTGACTTCCGTACCTTCTTTCGTCGTGAGAAGCGCTGCCTGCACTGCCGGGCCGGGAAACAATAGCGGCAATGAGCGATTTGTAGTAGAGCGTAGGCTGCGTTTAACTACGTGCAATGCTTTTTTTTTTCAGCGCCCTACACAATTTAGACAGGAGTTTTTTAAGTGCGATGCACTTTATAAGCGACCCCAAACCATCCACCGCCGGCGGCGGCGGCGTCCGCAGCCCTACTCTCCCTAGCAACGGCGCAGAGCGGAGAGGAGCGTCGGTAGCAACGGCGCAGTGACGTCACTCACCACGTGACGCCACGCCCTCACCGCTCCCTCGCGGCGCGGCGGTGTGCGCCGCGCGCATCCCTCTCCTCACCCGCGCCGTGACGTCACGCACCACCTCCTCTCCCGGCAGCTGCCGTGCGCCGCTGCGCGCGTCCCCCTCCCCCTTCGCTCGCTCCTCCTCTCTCCTCGCTGGCTGCAGCTGCGCGCGCACCCCTCTCTCTCGCGCGCCCGCCTTCTCTCTCAGCCACCTGGCTCGGCGCGCTCAGCGCGGCGTACCCCCCTTTATATGCAGCAATAAACCGCCAGACCTCCGTGGGTCGGCTCGCGCGCGCTCTCTCGCTACAGTCTCCTGCTCGCTCTGCTCCAGTTTAGACCGTTCGCTGGCTGGGCGCCTCTCAAGGCGATGTCAGAATTACTACGCCGTGTACTCTCGGCGCAAGAAACGCATTCGCACTTCCTCACGATTCCATTCGGGGAGGTGGGGGCAATTTTCCTCTATGCGAGACAACGAACGACAATTACCGAAAACGCATCGCTGCCGGTGTTTTATAGTGACTAGATATCGGGCCGTGATCGCTTGCACAGTGCATTGAGTATTGTGGCGTGAGCCCGTCAGCAGTGACATGCAAAGCCGAGCCCTGAAACCGGACAGTGGCGCTCAAGGGACTCATGCAGCTATTGGCGCAACGATAACGCAATTTGGCGGAACGATAACGCAATGAACAGCTGTGCGCCAAGGCTAATGCAGACGAAAAAAATTGCCCCCACCTCCTCGAAGGGAATCGTGAGGAAGTGCGAATGCATTTCTTGCGCCGAGAGTACACGGCGTAGTAATTCTGACATCGCCTTGAGAGGCGCCCAGCCAGCGAACGGTCTAAACTGGAGCAGAGCGAGCAGGAGACTGTAGCGAGAGAGCGCGCGCGAGCCGACCCACGGAGGTCTGGCGGTTTATCGCCGCATATATGGGGGGGTACGCCGCGCCGAGCCAGGTGGCTGAGAGAGGAGGCGAGCGCAAGGGGAGAGGGACAGCGGCGCACGGCAGCTGCAGCCGAGCGAGGGGAGAGGAGGTGCGGGTGCGTGACGTCACGGCGCGGGGAGGGAGAGTGACACACAGCGGCGCACGGCAGCTGCCGGGGATAGGAGGTGGAGTATGTGACGTCACGGCGCGGGGAAGGGAGAGGGACGCGCGCGGCCCACGCCGTCGCGCCGCGAGGAGCGGTGAGGGGCGTGTCGTCACGTGGTGAGTGACGTCACTGCGCCGTTGCTACCGACGCTCCTCTCCGCTCCACGCCGTTGCTAGGGGATAGGAGGACTGCGGACGGACGGCGCCGCCGGCGGTGGAAGGTTTGGGGTCGCTTATAAAGTGCATTGCACTTAAAACTCGCACAACGAACGTTAAGGCGGGTAATCTCCGGTTTTGTTTCCCGGCCCGGCAGCGCAGGCACGCAGCGCTTATTACGGTCAAAGAAGGCGTGGAAGCCAAGGCGACGGGTGCAGCAAGGAGGGACACAGCCATCGCGCTGATACGGGCCTCGCATGCACACATTCTACCTACCTTAAACCAGGCGTTATCACTACGTGTCTCCCGCGCACTCCGGAGCACGCCGCTCGCGCGTTAAAGCCTTTTGCCGACTGTACGTGAGAATGTGGCTTGGCGACTACTCGACGCCGACACGAACAATGCAGATGAATTCCTAACCCGACTAACTGGTACCGACACGAACAATGCAGATGAATTCCTAACCCGACTAACTGGTAGCCAGCACAGTCCTGAATAGAGCGTGTTACGTGGAAAATGTGCAAGGTGGTAATACGAGCCATTTTCTTCGGCGTCGGCGACATATACGGTGAAGCGGATCTCCGCGCCTTCGACGGCTCAGCCGGCACGCCGACATTCATTCCTTACTTTCTGCGGTTAGTGGCAGATGTAAAACTGCTAAAAAGCGCTCAGACACTGTTATGCACAATTTAAGGGTAAGAACACTTACCGGTCATGTGAACGATGGTGCCGTCGAATAATCTCCCCGCGTCTCGCTGTCGCCGAGCCAAAACACTTCCCACGCCACGCTCGTAGTCGTCGACGTCCACCACAAAAAAATTACGCTCGTCCGTAGGCCCAACGACTTCTGTTCTACCTTCCAAAACATACTGAACGAAAACGTTACACGGTTACGCTTTGTTACACGGTCACACTACGTGCATACGACAACGATCAGTGCGAGGAGGCACTGCAACGATCGACCAGCGAAGAAAAGAAACGCTGCGTAATCGGCGTAATGTGTGTTGCCATGTGTGTTGCAACAGTGAGGGCTGCGGCTACGGCTGGCTACGGCTTCAGTCGGCCTATATAGGCGGCGTTGGTTGATGCCAGAGGATGAAGCCGATGAAGCGATACATGAAAACTCAATCATTTTGGTTGTAATAATGAACATAATTTATTAACGGGTTACAAACCTATTGATAAAAATTAGCACTGTATTAACCAGTGATAGCAGCTTCCAACTTCAGCACGGTTCTTTCATGAGTTATCACACATCATTTTCTGCACCGTGTTTCTGCACTGTGCGCGGCTACATAGTATGTGCGCTGATTCTCTTTTCTTTTTGCGGTGGTAGGGGCTGCTTTAAGGCCCAACCACATGCAGCGCACTTTCGGCGTTTTCTCGCGTCGACGTCGTCGCCAGAAATGCGCGGCGACGCGAGCTGACGCCCGAGCGACGCCGATGTCAACGCTCGCCAGATATCGGCGTCGACGCAGCGCGAGAGAACATCGGAAAGCGGGCGACAGCGTCCGTCTTCGCGTGGTTTGGGGTCATTCCTTTCAGCAGAAAACAATCGATTTATTTTTAACTTGCGGGAATCGGTTGCCTTGAGAAAAATTGCAAGCTATTTCTGTTCGCAAGCGCTTATCCATTTGTGGCTTGTTCGGCTTTCAACGGGGAGATCGGGGATCTGCGATTTAAATAAGGGAGCTCTGGCTACATCGCATCCAGTATAAGCATAATGTGGCTTGTAGCTCCCGTGGCTTGCGCTGACCGGGGATGTGCGATTGCTTTTCTTGACTCAAATGAGGGATCTGTGGTTACATCGCTTGTAGCACTAGCATTATCGTCCTCGGCTCCAAGATCGGTGAGCAAGAAACAAGCGTTACCACTGCTCAAGTCTCTCAAACACGACCAAAACAAAACACACCCGACACTACTTGTGGGCAGCCTCGTTTGGTACACCGAATTCTCCGTGTTTCCCAGTCTCCTTGTGTGGTCAAGTGGTTGGGTGCCAGTCTTCTGTTTTGAAGTCCGTCGTTCGAATCCTGCAAAAGCCTTTTTTTTGCGGCGAGGGTTTCATCAGTTGTTTTTTTACAGGTTACAGTCAGGGTGCCAGAGTACCTTGCCCTTTAACCTACAAATGACGTTCGACGGTAACCTCAATATCAAGGCAGCGCTGAAATTTGTTTTGCTTACACTTTGAATTCATGCACCTGCAGTCGGTACATAACATGAAGGTTAAATCAAGAAGCAACTAAAGCAGTTGTGCGAGGTGCGTCTTCGTTTATCATCCTATCTTATTTTGTTCAGATTTGACCATGATGACTCGAGATACATTTCGCAGCATTTCAATATTTGCCTGCCAACATACTTAGCAATGAATAAATATGCCAAGTGATTTTCTTTTTTGCTAAAGCTAAAGTCTTGATAATTGCAGTTCAATAATCGACAATAACTGCTCATAAACAACTTCAACAGGATGGCAATTGACGTCCAGCAACGCCCGCCGACGCAGCTACTGGCGCGCGACTTCGCCGGTCTCATGCGGTTGCTCGCCCTCTCCTGAGGGTCCGCGCGTTGACGCCGAACAACGCCGACGATCGCGCGACGCGTGATTTCGCGTCCATGTGGTTAGGGCTTTATTGTGTCTGCTTTATTAATTCTCTTTTAGTTTTGTCATTGGTGCTTCACCTGTTCGCCTGCTGCCACGATGTGGGTAGGTGTGGAGTTTGGTTTCAGCTTTTTTTCCCACGTACAATTTGTTTTTATGGAAAGACACTCCTTGGGCGTTCGCACCTTTTTATTTTTTTATTGGCTGTGAGTTGCGGTGTCGGGTTTAGGGCGATATTGTGTGTTTTATTTTGTTAGTCGTCGTGTTACAGCGAGCAAAATAGTAAACTCAATTCTGCTACCGCGTCCCCGGTGTTAAAATTGTAAGTTTCATTTCGTCGTTGATTGTGTGAGCAGGAAAGTGGTAAAAATATTCTCTTTCATCGCAAGAAATAAACACATAAAAGCTTTACAACTGCAGTTGCAAAGCTGTGACAGAATTATCTTGTTCGACTGTTGGCTGTTGTGTAGACAGATTCATGTATCGCGACGTATTTTGCCACGGCAGCCGCATCTGTAGTGACGACAAGAATCTGTCGTCACGACAGCCGGCTTTGCTACTACAGCATTTTTGTCGTGGTCCTGTTACAACTACAGACGTCACGACAGCATTTATGCCTCTGTAGTTACTACAAGATTCTGTCGTCACGACAGCCAGCTTTGCTACTACAGCATTTTTGTCGTAGTCTTGTAGTAACGACAGACGTCACGACAGCTGGCTATGTCACGACAGCATGATGGCTGTCGTGACGACAGGCGTTCTCTTGTGACTACAGGAATGTCTGTCGTTGAGAAGATTGACTCTGTCGTTACGACAGAAATGTGTGTCGTAACAACAGAGGGCTTTGTCGTAACGACAGGACTTCTGTCGTAACTACAGAAATTGTGTCGTACGACAGAAATTCTTGTTGGGTTTCTGTCGTATTCCTGTTGACATTTTCGACTGGGAAGCGTATTCTTTGTGTTCGATACATATTTTAAGTGCTCTATGTAACGTATGTGAAAGAGGGTCGTCTGTGTGAGTGTCAGAATACGGAAAAAGACCATATGTTCCTGCATCGGCGAAACCTAATTCGGTGTTGCTTAGCCTGAATTCTTCAAGTTCGCGTCGGTAGACGATTGCGACTGGGAAATTCAACGGGATTTTACAGCAGTTGCCGCATTGTCATAGCTTTGGTGAACAAGGCAATTATGTACCAAGTGCAAAAGATAACTTCGAGACGCTTACTTGTAGCGAGCATTGTTATTTTGCAGTTATCATCAGCAACTAATGCGTTTTTTCTCGTCTGTTAAACATATACATATGCATTACGCTTATAAATCAACGTTGGCTATTGTCACTCTTATTTGTGTTATTGTTGAGGCGCTTGAAATCTTTCATTGGAGGGTATTACCTCGCACGAATCGTATGCAACACAGCGTATCAACATGACATCACCGAGAAGCGTCTGGCCATCGCGCTTCGCCGCTCCTTGCCATTACCCGCCGCTCTATTACTTTAGGCGATTTTCTTATAATTAACATCGATATTTTCTCCCGTGGCACCATTTAAAGGACCCACTGAGTGCAATGACTTGAATTTTGGAAATCTAAAACTGTTCACAGACATATGCGCGAAAGGGCAACGACGACGCCATTACAGGGGATTAACGATGCAGCAAAGAGACTAACTGCATGTGTTTCGTCTTCCAGTTACTCCTTATAGCTCGGCGGGGATGAACAGTCAGTCCGCATTTGCGCACACGGCCCATACTATGCCACAGATACTCCCCTTGAAGATTAACGGTCGCCCGCGAAGACTAACGACTGTATTTTAGTCCCTATTGTAGTCCTTTTTGCCTAAAAGTGTCGCTGCTGTTCAAACGTCGTGCTCATTCGCAAAGCAGCACATATATAGTATTCAGGAGACACTCACTTCTCCGCCCAGGCACCGGCAAGGGGATTGAAGAGCAGCTCCACGAACGCCTTGGAGGCCAGCAGAAGGCCCAAGGACTGCGTCCCGTTCGTGCCCTGGAGGAGCAGCAGGTCCGGGAAGATGGGAACTGCAGTGCGTATCCACCATGGTTCAAATACTGTGTTTTGTGCAAGAAAGAATTCTAGCATCAACCGCAAATATTAAGGCGATGATTAGGTCGTATTCAAGGGGGACGCAAGCCCGTTTCTTCGATAGGAGAGATAAGGAAAGGCGACCACATCGTTACTGGTGATTAAGAATTTCACTTCTCTTTGGGGGCCTTGGACATTGTAGCCAAGGCTACGTAGATGCATCGTTAAGTAGCGCTTGAAACAGGACGAAAGAAAGAAGGAGCAAACTGATTTTATTACGCATAAACACAAATTCATACTCAGAATGAACACGTGCCCAGGCAACCCCTCAAAGCACGGTTTGATAAACACAAGATTACAATGTTCACATACAACAAACAACCCAGAAAACGCTTGAGTT
Source organism: Haemaphysalis longicornis (assembly GCF_048455015.1). Lineage (NCBI taxonomy): Eukaryota > Metazoa > Arthropoda > Arachnida > Ixodida > Ixodidae > Haemaphysalis > Haemaphysalis longicornis. The sequence continues at coordinate 486,296,894 of NW_027526203.1, forward strand.
AATACACTCGATAAGAGAAGTAATTCCTTCTCATGTAGTACCACCGACGCGTGGCTGACATACTTTTCATCGTTCTTTCTTACATAGAAAGCTTCAATTACATCTCGTGTGAATTGGTGATTCTGCCGCCACAACACGCAGGTGTTCTCAAACAGTGGACAACATTTCACTTGGTTCTTATCTCTGTGGGTCGCGCAATGTCGAGTGATGTGTGCATGAGGGTTGTTCTGGAGTGACCTCCGGTGCTACGTAGAGTAGCCGAAACAATAAAAATCATAACTGCTACACTCTAAGGAAAAAGGTGGTCATAAGAGAGTCCCGGCCACCACGACTCCCTTTTACGCTTGGTGAGTCTACACAGTCACAGAACAGAGTCGTGATTTCTGCGACACTTTTTCGACTCTGTTTGCGGCACAACTTTGCGGGAGAGGGAAACTGATACGAGGAGAGTAGAAAACAAGAAAAAAGATTCCGCCCTTATTGGTCGCCGCAGGGTTGACGTCAGGCGTTTCGCGTTACCTGCGCGCAGGCGTCGTGTCGTCGACATGCAGGCGGAGTGGAAGTCTTTGACCTGCCTGCGTTCTCCGCCGGCAGGGCGTTCTTTGTGTTGTGGCCGTTAGAGTGGGGTTTCGTAACTACGTGGTCTAGCTGGTCAGTGTCGCGACAATTTCACAGTGCTTTCGCCTTGCTCTCAGTGAGGAGTGCGTCCGCGATAGTTGAAGATATACGCACGGAGCTGCGGCAACACAGCAACTGCATCTGATAGAGGTAAGTGAAGTATTCACCGCGGCGAGAGATTTTCCCTCGTGAAAAAAACTTCGTCCGAAATCTCTGCAAAGAACGCTGGAGTGTGTAAGATATGCTGCTTGAATCGTGAAACCGCATTTCTGCCTGACTGGCAGGATTTCAGCGGCCCGAGTATGCGAACAGGGGTCCGTTGGCGCGAGCCGCCGCCGATAGCTCACCGACGATGAAACGGCGCCCGTGAACGCGCTACCCGCTTCACTGCCAAAGCGCAAGGAAAGTTTGTTTTACTTCCTCTGGCGCTTTTATTTGTCCCCGAACACGGAATGCTCAGTGCGCTTTGATGAGTTTGGCTCAGGCTGACAGAGGAGCGAAATGTCAACTTGAAAGGAAACGAGTAGGTGTTCGACAGCGGCTTATTTCGGCGCCCAAGCAGCAGTCATTTCGTACAAATGCGGGACGCGTATGTCCTGAGAATATGATTTCGCGCGTGACAATGCTTGATGGTGCAGAGGCGGGAAGGCGGGAAGAGGTGTGGTGCAGACTCTTATCGGGTCCTGGTAGAGCAGAAGGCCAGCAAACCTGAAGAACCAACAGCTTTTACGTGCATGTTCCCCGCACGGGTTACCTTGAGTAATCTTGGTGACGGTACTGGCGATACCGCGGACCCCGAGCCCCCAAACATAAGCTGGATCCAACCATGGCGATGTGTTTATAGGTGGAGGGTTAGAAACCCCGAACGGTGGCCGTCGGAGCCCAGGTCAAGCTCCGGCGGATGGGCTCCCTGTCTGTTCACCAGGCAGGGAGCTCCGGGACCTCTTTGACTACCAGGGTAAGGTCAAAGAAGAAAGTACCCCCGTCTCCCTGCTTTCCAATGTATCATATGGCATTTTCCAAACCCCCCCCCCCCCCCAAACGTGATCGGCCCCCGAAAAGGGGCCGCACCGAAGCTTCATTCCCACCCTTGCCAACAATGGCATCCCAAAAGCCAGATAACTATCCGCGCTTCTTGATTGTTGAATCTCTTGACAAGTCAAATCCTATCTCCTCCCAGTCAGTGTTCCTTATCACCAAATTCCTTGAAGGCATCCTTGGCAAGTCTTTCCAAGCCAAGAAACTGAGAACCGGCGAAGTTCTGGTCGAGGTGAACACTCACCAGCAAGCCACAAGCCTCCTTACCCAGAATCGCATGGCAGATCTGGACATCAGAGTCACACCCCACCGTAGCCTCAATAGCTCTCAGGGTGTGATTTCTGAGCCAGATCTGATAAATGAGACGGAAGCCGATCTGCTCGAAGGTCTGAAAGGCGAGGGCGTGACGGCAGTGAGGCGCATCACCATGCGGCGAGATGATAAGCAAATCATGACAAAGCATATAATCTTGACATTTGACCGTTCCACACTCCCTGAATCCATCAAAGCGGGTTTCATTCATTGTTCTGTCCGGCCTTACATCCCGAACCCGCGGCGCTGTTTCAAGTGCCAACGGTTCGGGCATGGCACCACCTCCTGTCGTGGCAAAACAACGTGTGCAAAATGTTCATCTCAAGATCATGATACAGATAACTGCCAGGCTCAACAATTAATGTGCAGCAACTGTCATGGACCTCATGCTGCGTACTCCCGCACGTGTGAAAGGTTCCAGATGGAAAAGAAAATAATCAACCTCAAAATCACTGAAAACATCACCTCCCCAGAGGCGCGGAAGAGGTTCGCCTCTTTCCCTCTGGGGAGGTACGCCGACGCAGCTCGCCGGGGGCGGAGCGGCGTCTGGTTTCCACAGGGACCCAGTTCAGCGAGTCTGACCTGGTCCCTCCCCCGCCCCCCCCCCTGGGTTGCCTCTGGCAGCCCATCCCGCCACCACGCCGCTTGCTGAGGCAGCAGCGGTTGTGGTGGCAACCTCTTCCGTCGGGACCAGTGCCGCTCCCGTCCCTGCCTCCCCGTCCTCCAGTGCGTTGGAGAGTGCCATGGACACCACGGGCCCCGCACCGGCTTCCACCGCCACCGCACCGCCCGTGCCACTTCTGGTGCCCCCGACACCTGCGGTGGTGGTGGGTCATACGAAGGGCCCCCGAAAAGGGGCCAAGTCCGGGGAGCCCGGTTCGACGGGCACACCCAGGACATCGGACGATGAGATGGACGTCGTGCCGTTCTTGCCTGCGGTGCACCGCAAGGAACGCGTCCCGACGCCAAAGCCTCCCGACAAGCCAAAAAAGGCGAGAGTCACAGCCCCGAAAGACGACACATAAACAAACACACACACTCCAGTAGCTCTCACACTAAATAATGGGAAGAGAAAACATAATTCAATGGAACTGTAGAGGCCTTGTTAAAAATCTAGACGATGTATACGAAATACTGCATGCTAATCAGCCAAGTGTAATGTGTGTTCAGGAAACACATTTGAATTCCAAGCACACAAATTTCTTGAATAGTTACATGGTCTTCAGAAAGGACAGGGATGGCTGCACACACTCTTCTGGCGGTGTGGCCATAATTGCCCGGAAATCCTTAGCCTGCCACCCTGTCACTCTGACCACTGTCCTTGAGGCTGTAGCAATTCGAACAATAATATTTAATAGTTTGATAACGGTATGCTCCATATATATTCCTCCTGATCTTGCACTTTCGAGCTCTGACTTTGAGGCGTTGGTTGACCAGCTGCCCGAACCATACATCTTAACAGGCGACCTTAATGCTCACAATTCTCTATGGGGCTCTTCTCGTACGGATGCCCGGGGTCGCCTGATAGAGAGGTTTCTTACATCCTCTGGAGCATGCCTTTTCAACAATAACCAGCCTACATACCATAACATAGGACACAACAGATACTCATATCTTGACTTGGCTATTGGCTCTGCAGTTCTCTTTCCACTTCTCGAGTGTGGTGTGGGCACTGACCCATATGGCAGTGACCACTTCCCCACCTCACTAACATACATAGGTAAAGGCCCATGCAGTCCATCTTCCCATAATAGGTTCAATGAAACACGAGCTAACTGGAATACATTTACAGAGACATCCAAACTACACCACACATCCATAGGACACCTACACGTTGAAGAATATACCCAACTCCTCACGGCGCACATCCTCGACGCCGCCGAAAAGTCCATTCCCCACGCCTCTGGTGCCCCGCGCAACCAGCGGAGGCCGTGGTGGAATGAGGACTGTAGGCGGGCGCGAGAGGCCCAGAACAAGGCGTGGGGTATCCTTCGTCGGTACCCCACGTCGGGAAACCTCCTCTTGTTCAAACGGGCCAAGGCGTTAGGAAAGCGTGTGCGCCGTGAGGCAAAACAAGAGAGTTGGCGTACATTCATAACATCAATGAACTCCTACACAGACACAAGGAAAGTATGGACACGAATACGCAAACTCAAGGGACAATAAACACACAGCCTGCCTCTGGTCAGCACTACAGGGGACACACTCGAAGACCAGGCTGACACACTCGCACAACACATCCAACACGTGTCCAGTTCAGCACACTACACAAACACTTTCCTGAAACATAAAGCCTGTTGTGAAAAGAAGTCTCTACGCGACAACAACAAATCACAGACTTCTTACAACTCCCTGTTTTCACTACATGAGCTGAGGGCTGCTCTAAGCACGTGTAAACCCTCAGCTCCAGGCCCAGACAACATTACATATACAATGATACAGCACTTACACGCAGACACTCTTGTATTACTCGTTCACCTTTACATCAAGATATTTCTTTCGGGGCACATTCCAAAGTCTTGGAGGGAGGCCATAGTTGTAGCATTCTTGAAAGAAGGGAAGGACCCTTCCTCTCCTGCTAGCTATCGACCCATTGCCCTGACCAGCTGCCTGTGCAAGCTTCTCGAGAAGATGATAAATCGCAGGCTCGTGTACTTCCTTGAGTACAACGGTCTTCTCGAGAGCTGCCAGGCAGGCTTCAGGGCGGGGCGATCAACGAACGATCAACTCGTAGCTCTTGAAACATATATAAAGGATGCCTTTGTGCATAAACAATTTTGTCTGACGGTGTTTTTCGACAGAGAAAGCCTATGACACCGCTTGGCGGTACGGTATCCTCAGTGACCCAAAGTCAATCGGTGTTGCGGGCAACATGTTGAACATCCTTTGTAGTTATATGTCGGAGAGAACCTTTCGCGTCAGAGTTGGTCGTGCACTGTCAAATGTTCACGTGCAAGAAAATGGCGTGCCGCAAGGTGGAGTGTTGAGCTGCACTCTCTTCATAGTAAAAATGAACTCTCTTGGAAAGGCACTGCCACCTACAATCTCTTATTCCATGTATGTAGATGACGTGCAGATATCCTTTAAATCGTGTAACCTGTCCATCTGCGAACGTCAAGTCCAGCTCGGCATCAAGAAACTTGCCGGCTGGGCTGACAAGAATGGCTTTAATCTTAATCCCGCGAAGAGCTCTGGTGTTCTATTCTCCAGGAAGCGTGGCGTCCACCCGGACCCAGACATCACTCTTGCGAATGTGCCAATTCCTGTGAACAAGGAACACAAGTTTTTAGGTATTTTATTTGACGAAAAACTTACATTCATCCCACATATCAGACAGCTCAAATGCAAATGCTTTAAAACAATGAATATTCTTAAGGTCCTCTCACATCAATCTTATGGGGCCGACAAACAACTCCTGCTGCGCCTGTACACAGCGTTGGTGGGGTCTCGGCTCGACTACGGCAGTGTCGTGTATGGGTCGGCTACAAAGACAGCACTCAAAATGCTTGACCCCGTGCTGCATCTTGGCCTTCGCCTCTCATGTGGCGCATTCCGCACTAGCCCTGTTGAAAGTCTTTATGTCGAGTGCGACAAATGGTGCCTAGGGCATCAGCGGGAGTATGTTGACCTGTTGTATGCATCCAAGATCGTGTCTCTGACCAACCATCCTTTTAATCCCATCATGAACGATACATCAAATTTACAACTCTTTTTAAACAGGCCATCTATTCCCTTACCGTTCTCTCTCAGAGTTAGGGAGGAGGCTTCTGCACTCAATGTCCCCCTTTCAGACACGCACAAGACACCCATTCATAATCTCATCGCACCATGGCATCTTCGTCCTGTATCATGCGACCTGTCATTCACTCTTGTAGAAAAAAATAGGGTACCCAGGAATGCAATTCTGCAGCACTTCCTGTTCCTGCAGGACAAGTACAGGTGCGCAGAATTCTATAGCGACGCGTCGAAAACTGGTTCTACAGTATCTTGTGCAGCACACGGACCAAATTTTAGATTAAGCAAAACAATGAATTTTCATAACAGTATTTACACGGCAGAAGCATATGGCATTTTACTCGTTTCAAACCACATCATCAAACATAAAATTCCCAAGTCCATTGTGTACACAGACTCTCAAAGCGTTGTACAGGCACTGTCATTAGGAAGGTCATCTAAAAACTATGTGATAAATGCTCTTTTCAAGGTACTAATGTCTGCATATGCCTCAAATCTTGAAATAACTATATGCTGGGTACCAGGGCATTGTGGAATCCCTGGTAATGAGGCCGCCGACCAAATGGCTGGTGATGCTGCTCTCATGACTACGGTTGACATTACAACAGTACCTTACACCGACCTAAAGACACACATCAGACGACAGCTTCGTAACACATGGCAATTACACTGGAGTCAACAAACAGACAACAAACTACACGTAATAAAACCACAACTGGGACGCTACATAACTGACTCACACAACAGATACACTGAAGTCGCCCTGGCTAGGCTGCGGATAGGCCACACACATGCGACGCACTCCCACCTGCTCACTGGAACTTCGGGACCCACGTGTAGCAGGTGTGGAAAGGGCCTATCCGTAGTCCACATACTAATCACATGCAAGGCACTTGACACAATACGACGCACACATTGCCCTGAATTATACAGAGGACACATTCCTTTGCACCCATCATATTTTTTAGCCGACGAACCCATGTTTTCTAGTCAGCGTGTTTTTAAGTTTTTAGCTGAGGTGAACTTTCTGCAGCTCTTGTCATATCACGTGTAATCATCCTGGCCCTATATACCAGCCATTTCCATTGTCTTTTGTTTTGCATCACTTTTACTTTTAGTCACATGTTTTAGTATGTACGGTCTCATCACAATTCAGTAACATCTTCTTTGGCGCTCTTTGCCCATAGTCGGCCTTGCGTCAATAAAACCCAACTATCATCATCATCATTTTACGTGCATGTTTTTCCGCGAGGCCCCTGTTACGAATGGGCCAGCGCCGCAGTACTTCCCCGCATCACTCCTCGGCTGTGCGGCGAAGCCACTCGTGCGCCTTCGGAAACAGGCGCAATCATGTCGGTGACAAGTAGCGACAAGCCTCGTCAGACGCTTCGCTCTCTGCGCATTCGGCGGCTGCCGGCGGCTGAACTTCGGCGGCTGCCTGCGTGGCTCGTCTCCACGCTCTTCAAGGACACAGAGGCCCCGTCGATCGCAACGGAGTCCTCCTCTCTCCCCTCTCTCGGACTCAACGTGCGCGGAGGCTACCGGCGACTAACGAACACTGGAAAGAGCGTTGCGTGTGTCTGTGACGTTTGTGCGTGTTCCAGCCTGTTGGCGTTTTGACCGTTATCGCTTTTGGGTATAAATAGAGCTGCCCAAGCGTTGTAAACCATTCCTGTTAGAGCAGCGAATCGATGTTGCCGCTCTGTTCGAGTCCTGTATTGTAACCTCGCCCGTCGGGGCATTGTTCTTTGGCTTCGGCTCACCTCTCGCTATGAAGTAAACAGTTACGTTAGCCTACGGCTTCTGGACTTCTTCACGGCTGCAACAGCGGCTGGCCGCTCGCATCATACACGCTACCACTCGTATGTCGGAGGCCACGGAGATCGGATCGGGTGCCCCCGCCCGGTCGCAACAACTGGTTGGCAGCGGTCGGATGGCAACTTCGTAACACCTGAGGCCAGCGGTGCGAGACCCAACACAACGGACGTCAAGGCGGCTTCGGACCTCGCAGAATTCACGGCGGTCAATGGTGAGTGCGGGACTTTTCTTCACTGAGTTTTACCAGGCTTCTGAGGATAGCTGGTAGGGCGTGTTTTTGTCGCGTGGGTTATTCGCGCAAAACATTTTTGGAGCAATGGGAAAGCAGTACTCTAGACCGGCCATGAATTTGAAGGCGTTGAAAAAACCGCAGTTGTTGGAGCTTGCAAAAGAGTTGTGCTTGGATGTTACGGACGCACTGAGAAAGCCAGAGCTGATACAGGCTATACTCGCTGTCGGGGCTGACGATGAGGAGCTGTCGGAATGCATTGAGCTGATCAATGGCAGGGAGACCGCGAAACGTCAGGCCGCCGAGGCAGAGGCTAAACGTCAGGCCGCCGAGGCAGAGGCTGAGCGCCAGCGTAAGGAGTTCGAGAGGCAGAAACGAGAGCAGGAACGCGAGGAAAGAAAGCGAGTAGAGGAGCTCGAGTGGCAGAAACAAGAGCAGGAACGCAAGCTCAAGCACGAGGCAAAGATGCGATGGTACGACCTCGAGTTCGAGCGCCTTGAACAGGAAGCAAAGAGGCTCGAAAAAAGCCGCCCGCATCTTCCCACGGGGGGAACTCGAGTAAATGCGTCGCATCTACTCGAGTCAAGCAAAGCGTCACGTCAAGCGTAAGCCATGCAAAGACGCCCTTGACTGAATTCCGAACGCGCGCTCCGCCGCTTATATACGTTGAGGGTACTGCGTAAGCCGGTCCCAGTCGACGACGTTGGCGTACTTGTAAAGCGGCGTGGACTCTAGGTGTTTGAGCCAACCGCGGATGTTGCTTGGCCGGAGAACGGCACACCGGTTATATGCGCAGCGCGCCCGAAGGAGAGGAAACCGCGGAAGAGAGAGTACTGCACATGCGCCGGCCCAAGCGCGTCTGCCGCGGCTATGACGCAACACAATCCAACACAATCCACTTTAATCCAATCCAATCCAATCCAATCCAATCCAAGCCAAGCCAATCCAATCCAATCCAATCCAATGCCCCTCGCGAGAGAGTGTTCGAATCCAATCCAATGCCCCTCGCGAGAGAGAGAGAGAGAGAGAAACAACTTTATTTTTTTCCAGAAAGCCAGAAGGGGAAGGAGGGGGATTTCCCTGCCCTTCTTTTCAGTCGTCGGCCAGGAGTCCTTGACCCCTGGCGGCTTCTTCAGCTTCTTGGATCAGTAGTTGCTGTAGTAGTTCTTCGGAGCTGAGCAGCGCCGTCTCCCATTGCTCCTCATTAAAGATGTTTATTCTTTGTGTGTGTTTTTGCTTTTCTCTGCATGCCCATATTATGTGTTTCAGGTCTGCCCTTTGGCCGCAGATGTGTTCGCTTTCGCCTCGACTCGACGCGCATGCGCAGTGAGCGTGCGGACTACGGACGCCAACGCGGGTGACATCGTGAGTTACTGAAATGCTCTGCATTTAAAAGAGAGACTCCAACGGGAGAACAAGCACCTAGAGCATGAAATTCAACTCGAGCAGGAAGAAGTGAAGCCCGAGTTAGAATTGTTGCTCGAGAAAGACCTCGTTGTCTAGGAAAGCACCGTGCCAGCGCTGCCAGTAGCAGACGCTCGGGAGCGCGAGTTGGAGGCGACGGTTGCTGCCCCGCAGCGCGGCAAGGTTGCTGAGAGAGATAACGACGGCGCATTAGCTCAGACTGTCGGCAGAGGCGGCAGAGGGCAGTGCGTGTCCACTGAGTGCGATAATGTGTCGGCGTTTGTTTTGGAGATCTCGGCGGAGTGTTCGGACGGTTCAAACTCGCGGGAGGCCTTAGGAACGGCTACCTGTCTGAACATGAACATTTCGCGAGATGGTGAGGTTTCGCTGGAGTGCCTAAGCCATGAGGCTACCGAAAGGCAATACGAGTCCGCTGAAACGGAGGTTGTTTCTTCGGACGGCGGCAGTTCAGAAGAGACCTACGTTGTGGGAAAGCCTGCAGTCGAGGCAGAAAACGGTTTGCACGGTTCAGCTGGGAGTCATGACGATCTCGCCACTGAGCAAGCCGATTCCGTCCTGCCACCAGCTCAGGTAGCTGATCTCAAGCAACGGCCAGCCGAGCTCGTAGAGATTCAGGTGTCGCGGGCGGCTGAGCCGTCTTTTGAGACAGGGCAGCTTGGATCTAGTGTAGCCTTGACAGCCGCAACACAGAACGAAAACACCCTTCGGTGTTTGCTTGCTGAGGCTGTCGCCGAAAGCGCTAGGGACGACGAGGTAGTCACTGTTCGGAACTACCAGGTGTCTAATGAGCACGTCGTGCCCTTGCCACTCCCAGCTGATGCTCCCGAAGATAGGCCAGCATCGGCGGAGCTAGTTGAGGTTCCGGTGTCGCCTGTGGCTGAGCCGAAGTCGGGAACCGATCAGCCTAGAGGAGAGAACGTAAACACGTTCCGATGTTCGCTTGCCGAACGCGTTGGTAAAAGGGCGAGCAAGAAGGATAGTGGGAAAATTTCCGCACGTACTTGTGGCGCGTGTTTCAGTGCGGGCACGCCCAGAGGCAAGGCCATGAGCTCGCATCGCGCCAAGGGGACGCCGCCTCCAGGAAGGAGTGCGCGCCTTACGTTCGAACGCTGGAAAATCTCGCTCGCTTCTCCGCGCGCTCGGCCTTTGTCGAAAACAACGGCCGGTGTCATTTCACGCGGTCGCAGCAGCGTTGAGGGAACGGCTGCTGACGTGAACGTGAACACTTCGCGAGATAGCGACGTTTCGCAGGAATGCGTAAACGATGAGCTTTCCGAGACGCCGCACGAATCCGCTGAAACGGAGGTTGTTCCTTCGGACGGTAGTGCGGAAACGAGCGATGTGGTGGCAAAGCCTGCAGCAGAGGCAGCGAACGGTTTGCACGGTTCATTTGGGAGAAATAACAATCTCGCCACTGAGCAAGCCGATTCCGTTGTGCCACCAGCTCAGGTAGCTGACCTCGAGCGACGGCCAGCCGAGCTCGTAGAGATTCAGGTGTCGCGGGCGGCTGAGCCATCTTTTGAGAATCAGACAGGGCAGCTTAGTTGTAGTGTAGTTCTGGCAGTGAGAAAAGAGAACGGGAACGCGCTTCGGTCTTCGCGTGCCGAGGCTGTCGCTGAAAGCGCGAGGGACGACAAGGTAGTGACTGTAGGGAACTACACGGTGACTAAAGAGCTCGTCGTGCCCGTTTCACTCCCAGCTGATGCTCCCGATGATACGCCAACATCGGCTGAGCTAGTTGAGGTTGCGGTGTCGACTGCGGCTGAGCCGAAGTCGGGAACCGACCAGCCTAGAGCAGAGAACGTAACCGCGTTCCGGCGTTTGCTTGCCGAACGCGTTCGTAAGAAGGCGAGCAACGAGGAGATAGCGAAAACTTCCGCGGGTACTTGCGGCGCGTGTTTCAGTGCAGGCACGCGAAGGGGCAAAGCCGTGAGCTCGCACCGCGCCAGGGGGACGCCGCCTCCAAAAACGAGTGCGCGCCTCTCGTTTGAACGTTGGAAAATCTCGTTCGCTCCTCCGCGCGCTCGACCTTTGTCGAACAAGACGACCGGTGTCTTTTCACGCGGTCGCAGCAGTCTCTTTCAGAGAACGGGCGCACCTAAAGTGCGATAAAAGAAGGGGAAAACTCGGAGCAATGATGAGAGCTCGAATCGCAGCTCTTAGCGCGAGAAATGGCCTGTAGACGCCTGACTTTCTCAATTTCATTGTTTTTCCTGAAGCAGGTTTCGCCCTTTACGATTACATTTTTTTTGTGTGTGGGACATTTCCAATCAAGCGAAATATCAACTTGCAGGTTTGTTCACGTGTCTAAAGTACTGCTGGGCAAAAACATAACTAGTGTAGTTAGTTATTAGCGTACTTTTTCGCAACTAAAAGCCTGGTAGATCTTCAGTGTTGATTTGTCTTCGCACTTGCCGGCGATGCGGTTGTGCCTTCCTGTGTTGTTCTGTTGCTTGCCTGACCAAGCCAGAGACGTTCTTGGGGAGCCACTACTCGTCCAGTGACCCGCCCGGTGAAGCTCCAGCACAGTGTCGTACAGCCCAGGCCTGGAGTCGAGCGTCTGCCGAACACTTCACTTCGACAGTATCCCTCCGGACAACGGTTGTAGACCCTTATCCATCGGGATCTCGGACCCCCGGCGGAGAAGCTGTTACGAATGGGCCAGCGCCGCAGTACTTCCCCGCATCACTCCTCGGCTGTGCGGCGAAGCCACTCGTGCGCCTTCGGAAACAGGTGCAATCATGTCGGTGACAAGTAGCGACAAGCCTCGTCAGACGCTTAGCTCTCTGCGGATTCGGCGGCTGCCGGCGGCTGAACTTCGGCGGCTGCCTGCGTGGCTCGTCTCCACGCTCTTCAAGGACACAGAGGCCCCGTCGATCGCAACGGAGTCCTCCTCTCTCCCCTCTCTCGGACTCAACGTGCGCGGAGGCTACCGACGACTAACGAACACTGGAAAGAGCGTTGCGTGTGTCTGTGACGTTTGTGCGTGTTCCAGCCTGTTGGCGTTTTGACCGTTATCGCTTTTGGGTATAAATAGAGCTGCCCAAGCGTTGTAAACCATTCCTGTTAGAGCAGCGAATCGATGTTGCCGCTCTGTTCGAGTCCTGTATTGTAACCTCGCCTTTCGGGGCATTGTTCTTTGGCTTCGGCTCACCTCTCGCTATGAAGTAAACAGTTACGTTAGCCTACGGCTTCTGGACTTCTTCACGGCTGCAACAGCGGCTTGCCGCTCGCATCATACACGCTACCACTCGTATGTCGGAGGCCACGGAGATCGGATCGGGTGCCCCCGCCCGGTCGCAACACCCCCCACTGGAGAGGCCGGCATGACGATCGTTTTGACGTCACTTGTAGGATCACCGTTCCTATCTTGCTGTATAGTTGGCTTGCAGAGAGTGACACTTCGCTTAGGGAGCGCGTTCTAAAAGTATTTTCGTGTAAATTTCCTTCGTTTCAAGTTAACTCTCAGTGCATCAAGCGCAGTTTGACCTCATGGGAAATTTATAACCGCATCAACTGCGGTTCATTATCCGCAAACAACATGAGCGTGGCGTATGACGTACGCGACCGACGCGTAAGCAGCGGCATGTTTCCTGATCAGCAATGTGGACTACGACGATCGCCGAGTTAAGTTTCTAGATTTCCCTTGTTTGCAAGAAATGTAAAAAATGGCACCATCTCGACTCCGTGGATGATGGCGAGGGTGCGGAGTACGGGGACTCAAAATGACATACAAGTTGCGCCCCGACTGTCATTCGATTTGAGCCGTGAGTTGCACCTTGATTATTCCCTAACTGAAACTGCAACTCACGACTCAAATCGAAATTCGCTTGATTTTCGCTTGATGGTGGTGTGTGCACGGATGGACGCGGACGGACATTGAAAGGTCCTGAGGTACTTCGCAGCACAACAGGCGAGGGAGTAAGCCATTTGACTCTCGGGTACTAACTCACGGTCGTAGCCCAATGGGTAAGACGACTGACACATACTTCGTCGGCACTACCAGACACAGGCTCGAATCCTGCCGGTGCCTGCGTGATTTTTTGCCATTGTAAATGCTATGCGCACGGACGCGGACGGATATTGTGCGGTCCTAAGGTGCTCCGCAACTAAAAGCAGGAAAGTTTACTTCTCGCAGAAGCACCCGCCGTGCCTGCCCGCACGGCGACGTTTCGACTCGAACCGTCGCAAATTGCGGCAGCAACATGTCGCAGCTTTTTAAAATCACACAAGTCGTGAAAACGAAGTTCCAGATTGGTGAAAGTGGATGTAAGTGTGATGATTCACACGACCAATCAGGGGATAGAGAAATGCGTGGAGTGTATTCAACCACTTTATATAGCCTTCATAGATTGTGAGAAAGCATTTGACTCTGTCGAAACCTCAGCAGTCACTCAGGCATTGCTGAGCCACAGTGTCGACGAGCATTACGTGAGAATACTAGAGGATATCTACGATGGGTCCACAGCTACACTTAAAATAGCTGGATCGGTCGCCGAAGATTGTGGGGATCCTGACGCCCAGGCCATTGCGCGATCACTGGGTTTGTGCCATCACGCGGCGCTTTTCCCCTCTCTCCTCCGAAATTCCGGCTCGTCTTGGCGCCTCTGTGTAGAGCCGAGCCGTCTCTCAAACTCTTGCGTGAGGTGCAGCCTGCAGAGACCGTTGCGGCGATAAAACACTGTCACGCAGCGGGCGCTCCGCCCTGGTAGCGGAGCTAACCTCACCTCATTGGTCCGTTTGAACGAGGCCCGAACCCGACTCTCGCCGGGAAGCGAACGCGCGCCCTGCGCGGGGGTCCGTTCGGGGAGACGCTTCCAGGACGCCGAAGGCGTTGGCCGAAGGTATGTGACGCTTTCTTTACCAGCCGGCTGCCACTCTGTGGCGCCGGCGAAAGCCCACCAGCCCTTCCGGCTGCGGCCCGTGCCTAAGGCTGCTCCTGTTGTCCCTACGCTTGCATATAGTAAGGCCGTACCTACCACTCGACGAACACGCCATGCGGTACGCGCCTGTGAGCGAATGGGCCCCGTCTCCCTCGCTGCTGCGAGCCGATCCGGCCAGCACGGCGATGCGCGCGCGCACAACGTGCGAGCACCCCGGAATTTGCCCTGACAGAAGAGCCCACTGGTTCTGCGCCGACGAAACGTGCGCACTTGCGCGTGGCGCCCCATCGCCCCTTTCACCTGACGGGAAGTACGTACCTGTACTGTAAATTGTGTAATTGGGACTGTAAGATATGTGACTAGAATGTTAGTGTAAAATGGACGTCTTCCCTCCGTACCCTGGGCATATTCCTTTGTCGCCCCTTTCTCCACCTGCCCAACAGAGGCGGTGTTGATTTGGCGCGACGGCGTTTCAGTATCGTGAGCGTGCTCAACTAGCTCGAACCCACGGTGGTTCCTCGCGGGGTGCCAGTGTGCATGAATGCCTGCCTTGTACAATGATAGGATTATGCATATTGTGAGGTAGAGAGACCACAAACTGGCGCCCAACGTGGGGCCATTGGCTCATTAGCCTTTGGCCGCTAATTAAGCTGAGTACGCAACCGGAATCAGTCTTAATGCTTATCCGCTAGCGGTAGCTGCTACGGGACGAGGCGACTGCCCCTCCGTACGCGAGTGTGCGTGCACCCCTCGTTCACGCAGCCCCACGGGGCAGTGCGACGGTGCAACCGCGCCCCACTGGAGCGGCGGTATACGTATTCCGGGAGAAAGGCCACAGCCGCCACTCGGAGTAGTGCACGCGAGATATATGCTTGTTGCCGTCCCCTGAGAGTAAAGCACGAACGTGGTAGTGACGCGCTATCTCGTGCTTCGTAATCCATCGAGATTTATTGTTCAAGTGTGACTTTAGCCGGCGGCGCAAAAGCGTGTGTCCGTAAAGGAGGCGAAATTGACAGCCGTTGAGAGGAGGAAGAGGACCCAGAGTTGAGAAAGGACGCGCGGACACCCCGCAGAGAGGGGCAGGCGCTTTTCGCGAACTCCATGCCGCGGGAAAGCGGACGGGCCTCGGCTGTAAAATCAGGGGGAAGCGATGCCCGTTGCAAGGCGGTTGTATTGAGCCGAAAAGAGCTAGTAGCCGGCCAGCAGAGTGACCCGTTTTGTCGCCGGATGTGCGAAGGTCTCTGGGAGACAATTTTTTTTAGTTTGATTTTTTTTTTAGACGCCGAGACGTAGCTTGTCCTGCTGCGGGCGTGCGCCGAGATGCTACTTGTCTTGTAGCAGGCGCGGGAGGGGGGCTGAAGTCAGCGTGTGTCGCCGACGCCCCGGGGGACTCATTTCTGCTGGACGGTGAAGGACTCGTGCTTAACTACGTAGCCACCGATGATGAGGCAATTGAACCATTCAATGTGGTAACCCCCTAAGTCTGAGTTGCGCACTGCTGCGCTAAGCTCATGACGAACCATTCGCCAGGCATTTAGGCGGCTCCAAAGTTTTGGTAAACTGAGTCGCTCCGTGACCTGGCCCGGGACGAAGCGAGACATTTTCGCTGTTGCCGATCCTGCCATGTCTGTCAAACGGCGAGGGCGCACGGTGGGAAGCCGCCTGGAATTGTGAAGCCATTTGACAGTATGCGTCCTTGGCAGGTAGTCGCTTGCGACTTGAAGGGACCTTTGCCGAGAAGCAAGCAGAGCTTAAACTTATATGGTGTCACGGGCTGACTATTTGGCGCTAGAGCACAGTGGCTCTGCGCGGTGATGACAAGGCACCCACGCTTATCCAGGCTTCTCTCGGCCAGTTCATCAATATAAATTCGCGAAGAGGTCACCTCAGTAATTATAGCACGCTAAACGGCAGGTACTTTCGCCGCCCGTGCAGACTTCACTTCTTTCAGTCTCAGTGAGCGCGGCCGCCCTGGCCGCCCCAGCCCATTGTGTGTGGTCAGTTTCCGCTACCCTCCAGCAAGTTGTTAGCAAATGTTTCTCTTTTTGTTCGGTTTGTAAAAGTGTGCATGTTGCGGGGCGTTGTTTGTATTACCGTGTTCCATTCTATGCCTGCTGAGGGCGAATGGTGTATTTGGTACCCATTTGTTTGGGTGATTATTTTGTGTTCTCGCTTTAGCGTACTGCAGGATAGAGTTGTGTTGACCGTTTGTATATAGCGTGTAGCGGGAAGGCATTTTCATTTTTTTGTTTTTTTTACATGGTTCGGTATGGTCCGAGTGTTTGGCCTTGCTGAAGGCGTTAAGTGTTACCTTTTTTTTCACGATGTAAAGTAGTGTCTCTTTTATGCGTTTTTTTAGTTATTTGTTTGAGTACAGGAACCCTCCTTAGTCTGTACATGCGGGACGAAGTGCTTTGTACGTTTCTTTTCTTTTTTGTCCCTTTTAGCAGTGAGCAGGGCTAGTTTTCTTCTCTTCTGTTTTTTTACTCAGGCGCAGTCTTGACGAAAGAGCGAATGCCGAAAAGCGGCGGCTGGGTCGGTCGCGGGAGTGCCCTTCGAGGACTGTCTTTGGCTTTCGCGCGCAGCCAGGGTCGAGAGTTATAGGCTTGTTTTGAAGGTGTCGGATTTCGGCCGTCCGCGGCCCCGGTGTTGGGGCGAGCAGCGCGTACTGGAGGCCGTTGCGTGAACTGTGTGAAGTTGGGAGAGCAGGCCAGACTTTGGGGGCCATATACTCAATGCCAAAGGGAGGTTGTGTTTTCCTGGAAAACGCGGGCCGGGCGTATGCTACGAGTGGGGCGCACCGCGTTGTGGCGAAGGAACTTGGCCCCGGTGGCACGAACACTGTGACACGCATGTTGTGCGGGTATTCGTGAGTGCGTGTGGTGTGTGCCTCTGCCGGCTTCAGCGAACCCAACGGTGCATTCCGCGAGTGGCTTCGGCTTCGTCCGGTGCGGGCCGCCGTCACGTGGTGTCTCGTCGGTGTGGTGGAGGGTCCGCAGGTGCCCGTTTCTGGAACTTGAGCGAGCCCGGAACAGTTACGCTGACTATGGGGGTTCAACGGCATGTAAGGCTGGCGAATGCAGCCGGGCTGCCCGGCACCGATGAGAGCGGGACTGGCGGCCAGTTGCGAGCTGCGGAAGAGGTGCCCTCTCCAGATGTGGACAATGTGGTGCCATATCGGAACCGCACCATGCGTCATCGGCACCACGGCTGTCGTCCGGCAGCTGCCTCGCTCGCGCTGGGCGGCAGCCACCACCCGCGCCGCTCGTCGCTCTTTGGCGGGGCACCCATCGAGTGCCACGGGAGGTATACACCTGAGCGGCGCCATCGCGGTCATCATACCTGTCGGCTGGCTGCTCCAGCCGCGTTTCCTCCTGGCTGGTACCCCCCCTCGTGGAGCTGCTATCTCGCGCAACGGTGAGGTCGTTCCGGCACTGGTGCCCACCATCTTCTCTCCTCGATTTTCCACAACGAACGTTTCCCCGAAAAACTTTTGTGCTCCCAACCGCCGAACTTTGCACAAGCCCCGCGGAACGGTGTCTCCCGAATTTTTTTTTGCAAGTATTATTTTCGCACCGCAGCGTAGTTTGTATAGCATGCCTGTGCCGTCTCTTTTGTCCTAATTCTTTATTGTCGTAGTGCGTGTTTCTTTCTTTCTTGCAATCCTATGTAGCATAGTATCGTCCTGCATGTATATATTGTATACCATTGTTGTTATTATTATAGTGTCGCGTTCATTGTAATCATTGTATGTTTCAATAGCTTCTTTTTGTGTATGCGTGTGAAACCGATTACTATGTATTATCTAGCTCAGCGTCGCGTGTAGTTTTGCTGTATGTATCATTCATGCTGGAGGGGGGTAGTGTTGGTAGAGTTTGTAAACCTTTTGAATGGGCTGGGGACTGAGACCTCCGTGTGCATGCATTCTTTTCTACTCTTCGCCGTCTTTTGCATGCCTGGGCGATGGCCGGTCAACTCTTCTCAGACCGGCGAGGGCATTTAAGGAGAGGGGAGTGTGGGGATCCTGACGCCCAGGCCATTGCGCGATCACTGGGTTTGTGCCATCACGCGGCGCTTTTCCCCTCTCTCCTCCGAAATTCCGGCTCGTCTTGGCGCCTCTGTGTAGAGCCGAGCCGTCTCTCAAACTCTTGCGTGAGGTGAAGCCTGCAGAGACCGTTGCGGCGATAAAACACTGTCACGCAGCGGGCGCTCCGTCCTGGTAGCGGAGCTAACCTCACCTCATTGGTCCGTTTGAACGAGGCCCGAACCCGACTCTCGCCGGGAAGCGAACGCGCGCCCTGCGCGGGGGTCCGTTCGGGGAGACGCTTCCAGGACGCCGAAGGCGTTGGCCGAAGGTATGTGACGCTTTCTTTACCAGCCGGCTGCCACTCTGTGGCGCCGGCGAAAGCCCACCAGCCCTTCCGGCTGCGGCCCGTGCCTAAGGCTGCTCCTGTTGTCCCTACGCTTGCATATAGTAAGGCCGTACCTACCACTCGACGAACACGCCGTGCGGTACGCGCCTGTGAGCGAATGGGCCCCGTCTCCCTCGCTGCTGCGAGCCGATCCGGCCAGCACGGCGATGCGCGCGCGCACAACGTGCGAGCACCCCGGAATTTGCCCTGACAGAAGAGCCCACTGGCTCTGCGCCGACGAAACGTGCGCACTTGCGCGTGGCGCCCCATCGCCCCTTTCACCTGACGGGAAGTACGTACCTGTACTGTAAATTGTGTAATTGGGACTGTAAGATATGTGACTAGAATGTTAGTGTAAAATGGACGTCTTCCCTCCGTACCCTGGGCATATTCCTTTGTCGCCCCTTTCTCCACCTGCCCAACAGAGGCGGTGTTGATTTGGCGCGACGGCGTTTCAGTATCGTGAGCGTGCTCAACTAGCTCGAACCCACGGTGGTTCCTCGCGGGGTGCCAGTGTGCATGAATGCCTGCCTTGTACAATGATAGGATT
The DNA here is from genome assembly GCF_048455015.1 of Haemaphysalis longicornis. Lineage (NCBI taxonomy): Eukaryota > Metazoa > Arthropoda > Arachnida > Ixodida > Ixodidae > Haemaphysalis > Haemaphysalis longicornis. The sequence continues at coordinate 486,315,914 of NW_027526203.1, forward strand.
ATGCATATTGTGAGGTAGAGAGACCACAAGATCGAAGCGATGATCCAATGGCTTGTGGTCGATGGCACGTGGCAAAAGATGAGCTACTCCGGTCAATTGTATAATATGTACACTCTATTTACACTACGTATTTACAACGTTCAAGGCTCATTATCCCATGCAAGAGGTCGGGCAAGGCCCGTGTCGAACGGGGCACGCTATGCTATCCCTTCGCTCGCTTCTGTCCGAATCTTTGTCTTTGAAAACATCGCAATCCTCGGTTTCACCCCTAAAACAACTTCTCCAACAGGGACGTCACAATTTGAGAAAGGATGGCTCATTGATTAGCCCACACTAGGCCACTGATTGGTCACCGTGACAAAGCTAAGTGGGTTCAAAATAGTCACGGTACCCACCTCTCTCACTCTCATACAGAAACCCGGAAGTATTCCGCAAAACACAAATATAACACACGTGAAAATCACCGACTAAAAGCAAACGTAGCGCTCGTCTTAAAGTATTGTCCATACCGTGCGTGCCTATAATTGTGCCGCACGCCACCAAAAATCCTTTCCTTTGTAAACACAGGCAGCGACTAACAAAGCCTAGTCGCCTACACATTGACGCATCCCAGCCAGCAGAGTCGCCAGGGTCAGATGTGGGACTAACGGAAGCTTCGCCCAGTAGCTTTGAGCAGTGCAACTGTCGGAGATAGAACGTCTGGTGCCCTCTTGCTATATTTTACCCCTTGACTGACCTCCAGCTCCCGTCCGCTTCGGGCGTTCTCATGGCGGTAATCGCGGTCGTTAAAATGTCAACTGTCCCCCTCAGCCGGTTTCCCAAACGAACTAGAGGAAGGCGTCTTTCAAAATCTTACATAGCTTTTAACTATTGTGGGGTGACCGACGCATTTGTATAAGTCTTCTCCCAGCCCACTCGTCGGGTTCACACAATAGAGCGGCGAACAAAAAAGAAGCTTCCGCAGTTTCTCCTGACGCCCCTCGCGCCCAAGTCAGCTCGGCGGGCGTGAAACAAAAACAATAAAGGTGAACACGCTCTACCTAACGAACGATAATCTAGTTGCCGGGCGGTATTAATTATGTGAGGTGCGCGAACTTCACGGCTACCATCATCTTTCATAAGGAGAGCAGTAAAATACCATAGGAAGTGCGTCAGAAGGAGACACAACCTCTCCAATGTTATTCACAGCATGTTTACAAGAGGCATTCAGAACATTGGATTGGGAACATGTGGGTGAAGGGTTAATGGAGAATACCTCAGCAACCTCAGATTCGCTGATGACGTTGCCTTGCTAAGTAACTCGGAGGAAGAACTGCGAAGCATGCTTACCCACTGGACAAACACAGTAGAACAGTGGGCCTGAAAATTAATATGCAGAAAACAAAAGTAGTGATCAATAACCTCGGAACAGCACAGCGGTTTGAGATAGGTGGCGAGGGAGTGGAAGTTGTAATGTGCATTAAAGCCCGCCAAAAAGGGAAAAAAGAACAAAAGGAATGGAAATTTGACTTGCGAGCCAGGAGCGCAGAAATTAGAGAACGCCAGCGACTAAACCCCAACCCCGAGGCATCATGGTAAAATATGGCAGCGCACTGGTCATCCAAATAGAGGACGCCGTGCAGGAGACCAATGCGTGATGGCCATATATGGACATGGGAAAGGCAAGGAGCCTATGAGAGTGCGCCCCGAGGTAGCCCAGAGGGGATAAAAGCGGGCGCACAAAGACAAGGGGGAGGCCAGAAACCGGGAGGCAAGACACCGGGAGGCCAGAGACCGAGAGGCAAGAAACGAGGATGCGGCAGGAGCACGTGAGCTTCAAGGAACGAGGCAGGGGGACGCGGCTGGGCCATCGACCAAGCCATCCGAGCCTGGGCGGGAGCGGGCCGACTTCGCATCGGAACCGTCATCCTAGGTGCACCACGAACCTGTGTCTTCGTGGCCCCAGCGGCATCAATCGGGCACCTGCGGCCAACGTCCACGCTCCGTTGACCTTCGTCTCGACAGCCCCGAAAGAATACGTTCGTACCGAGCCTACCTGGGACCTTCAGCGGCAGCGGCTACCAGAGGGTAGCCACCGAGGAAGCTCGCCGCCCAAGGGATGACAGCGCGCGTCGAACGCCGGCATCAAGGACCTCCAGCGGGAGCGGCTACCAGGGGGTAGCCACTAAGGAAACAAGTCGGGACGCGCGGAGCGCACGCCGTCCAAGGAGTGACCGCGCGCATCGAACGCCGGCACCGAAGCGAGACGAGGACGGCTACCACGCAGTCAAGGCCACGCAACGGGTGCGACATGTCAGCGCCGACGACAACGGGGTAGGCCAGTCGATTAGGGACATTGTTGTAGGACACAACTAAGGAGTTGTGGGAGGAAAGACTTTAACTAGGCCTTGATGTAATGAGTGGATTTCAAATAATTGCGTAGAACTTTGTTGTAGAGACTTTGGGGTTTCGGTTTGAATTGCACTTTGGGATATTTAGTTTGAGGTTTGATTGTTTATCGGTTGTTTTCAATTGGTTTTTGGGTGCCTGGTATTAGGGTTTTCCAAGTGTGCATTAACTGTATGTTTTGTTAAACACGTCAACGGCTTTCCTGCGTCCATCTCTCTGAGCTGGTAAAGACAACCTCACCATCCGTTCACGTGACAGAAGAATATACTTAGGCCAAGTTGTGACCCCGGATCCCAACCATGAGGCAGAGATAATTAGGAGGATCAGAATGGGGTGGAGTGTATTCGGCAGGCATTCTCAGATAATGAATAGTAGCCTGCCATTGTCCCTGAAAAAGAAAGTGTATGACAGCTGCATCTTAACGGTACTCACCGACGGGGCAGAAACGTGGAGGCTTACTAAGAGGGTTTAATTTAAATGAGGACGACTCAGCGAGCAATGGAACGGAAGATGATGGGTGTAACATTAAGGGACAAGAAGAGAGCGGAGTGGGGCAGGGAACAAACGCGTGTTCAGGACATATTAGTAGACATTAAGAAGAAATGGGCGTGGGCAGGGCGTGTAATGCGAAGACAAGATAACCGTTGGTCATTAAGGGTAACAGAGTGGATCACTAAAGAAGGCAAGCGTGTCAGGGGCGGCAGAAAGTTGGATGACCGGAGGAGATCAATTAGTTTGCGGGTATAAATTGGTCGTAGTTAGCACAGGTCAGGGATATTTGGAGATCCATGGGAGAGGCCTTTGCCTTTCAGATGAAGTATATTATTAGTGTTCGCTACGTAGGTGAAGAGATTTCAGTGTCGTATGTGAAACTCGTCGTCTGCGCGAGTGATAGAATAAGGAAACAGACCATAGTTTCCTTCATGGCCGAGGCCAAGTGCTGCGTTCTTAGCATGAATTCAACTTAGCCTTGCTAGACAATCGGGACGGGCAAATGCAGCCAGGACTTACGGCAGTTGTAGCACCGTCATAGCTTTCGTGCTCAAAGCAATTATATACCGAAAGTAAAAGGTTACTTCGAGGCGATTAGCTAAAGCCCGCATTTTTAATTTGCCGTTATTGTCTCAGTATTGAGTTTTTCTCGTCTACATTCAACACACACAAGTTCATTACGCTTGGCGAGCAACGTCTGCTATTTTCCCTAAGACCTGTATCATTGTGTGGCACTCTTGAAATCTTTCACTTTTCTTTGTTTTTTCGCGCAAATTCTATGCAACACTGCGTATTAGCATAACGTCACCGAGAAGCGTTTGTCCTTCGCGCTTCGCCGCGCTTTGCCATAACCCGGCGCTCGACTTAGCGTAGGTGCTTTCCTGAAGACTGATATTTACACGCAAGGCACTATATACAGTATATATAAAAGACCCACGCATTGCCATAACTTGCCTTTTGGACATCTAAAACCGTCCACAGACATATGCGCTAAATCACAAGAACGACGCCAGTACAAGGGATTAACAGTACAGGGGATTAACTACAGGGGGGACTTCAGGACGAACGGTTGCCCGCAAACACTCACGGCTGCATTTGATTTCAATTTACTATTCTGTTGCTTCCTTTTGCCTAAGTGTATGTACAGTCTTTGTCAAAATTTTGTAGGTCAAGAGTAAAGCGCACCGGCTGCAAAAAAATTCAATGTACAAGCTTCCGTATCGAGCGCTCAAACGTTTTATGCCGAAAAGCTTGAGAACATGCCTTTCTTTCCTGCTGTCATAACATCATTTTGTCGAAGTTGAAGGTTAAGCTTATTCTTTGAATTCATTGTGGTCCGGAAGGCTTAGGTTTGGCCCAGAAAAATTTTCAAAGACTGTACCTACCGTGTAGCCTGGCAGCACAAAGAGGCCAGCGTTGCGGTACACAGGTGCTACGCTGGCGTAAGGGGAGGCGTCGCAAAAGGCGGTGGTGTTGCGAACCGAAGAGGAAGCGAGGTCGCCGCCTTTTTGCCACGCTCACCGGAGTATTCGCATGGCGGCAGATGTGCTCGGTGCGTGTCCGCGGTGCGGTCGGTGACAAGTCTTTTCGGAGGAGTTATGCTTCCCGCGCTAGAGGACCGACGCCAAAGTGGCAAGGGGTGAAATGTGCGCGCTGTTCGCAAAACGTACGCAGGCCTTGTTGGCACCACTTTTGCTGCAGTGCGGGAGCAGGGCAGCGCAAACGTCCTCTCAGGGGTTGCGGTGGGTGGGGTAGTGGTGAGAACTCTAATCCGGGTACTCCAGTCACTTCAGTTAGAGAAAGAGGAGGCATGGTCGTACCGGCAGAAAAGGAAATTCACTCGAGCTGCTTCACTATTTTGACGGCAGTTTCTGCACGGTGCGCTCGATGCTGCCTTCCATTCTATAAAAATCTCTGATATCTCGCCCAAGATGTAATATTGGTAGATTAAGTCGACGTGTTTCGATTATTGTTGAAGGTAACTTTGCAACAGCCACCCTCAGAAATTTCGAATTTCGGAAGCTCCTAGCTCCTTGGAGGATTTTATTGACTGCGGAGAGAAGGAAACCAAGAAAGGCCGCTGAAAAGAGCCGTCTCGACTACCCTTTCTGAGTAATGGCCTAGAGCTGGAGAGGAGGTCCGCTCTTTGACCCGCTGGTGCTGGTTTGACCGCCCGCTGTCGCAATTGTTATGACCCCTTCATGACTTCAATCATTTTGGGGCAGGAAAAATCATACACACAGAGAACTGGCAAAAAATCGAGATGCGAAGACAGGGCAAACAGCGGAGCTTATGGTCTTCACTATATAGCTTGGCTTTTCTTAGGGTTGCCCCTTTCTTAAGAAAAATATATTTAAAAAGCGAAGCCTTCTCCGTGCAAACTGAGTTAATCCAAAGTCCACAATCCACCCTCCCAATTTCCATGACCCAAACTGCCGAAGCCAAAGTCCACTTCAACTCAGCCGAAGTTCAAAGCCAACGCCCGCGCTACAAACCCAGAGCAAACGCCCTGAAAGCGATGATATCGCAATCGGATAGGCGCCGGCTTCATAACTCGAGGGGCGCATGTTCGATTCCGACCACGAGAAGCTTTTTTTCTGTCCACTTGGCTCCACACCGCAACCGCTGCTAACCCTTTACCCCTTTGGCCTTTCGGGTGGCCCTGTGGTTACGGCGTGGTTACACCTGCTCGCGGGCTCCTTGCCCCTTTCCCACATAGTTCTTCGCCTACTGTTCTCCTGCTCTCCCTTTCCACGCTGATGAGAGTTTTCTGTTAACGATCCGCACGGACAGGGCTCAAGCTTAAACGGCTACGCTTTTAAAAAGTAGAGGGAACGTCATGATCATGACTACGATGGAGTTGCCACGACTTACGAAGTCGGGCAACTTGTCAGGCTTGTCAGGCTTGTCGGTCAGGTTCCGCGGAGGTCTAATTCTTTTGTGCACGGGGCTTCTTTGCAGGTGAGACCTGCTTGCCACTGGTCTCCACACGATACGTAAAATGATGGTACAGAACGACCTGATGCAAGCAAGCCTCTTTCGGTTCTCTTGCCGGCCCTCTTTGAAATTTGAGCATCAGAGTCAGCCTTAACTCCTACTTATACACGCTGCCTATATACATCTTGGGGTATGCCATGGCTGCTCTGTGGGTATGTGATACGACCCGTTTCTTTTTTGTAGATCACCAAACTGGTGCTTGCTCACTAATTTTTCCAGCGAGTGTTTGATTCAGTGATGGATCGAACTTGGAAATGAAAGGATTTCGTGAAAGCCATGTAATTATGTGCCGCAAAATACACTCAAAGAATATTTTAGGCAGAGTGAAGCCGAGCACAAGGCTCTTTTTCCACGGGAAAACCGCAATTTCAGGTGCTCGGATTAACGCGGTGGTGTTACTTAATTTGTCAACGTTGCCGTTTTTGTGTCCGGTTAAAGTCTTTTCTAAAGGTTTATTTTAACGCTCTGGCCGTGGGTCACTTCATGTTGGCCTACCAACTTTTGCTAGTTTCCCTCTTTCGTTCTTGACATTCACTCTCACTCTCCACCTTCTACGGTCACTGCTCCTACTTGTGGGTAGCGCGTCGTCGCCCTCAACCATGCTATGTTTGTAACTTTTAATAAAGTCAGTCTCGTTTTAGTTGTACTGTCGGGGCTTTTCCATGACCCTTTCTTTGTGCAAGAACGTGCAAATTGTCGTGAGATTATTTCTGTCCACAAAAATAACCATTCCATCTCCTCGGCTATTGCCACTCCCTATTCCTAAGCTCCCCACGCACACTCACTCCCGGATGCTACTGACCTACTTTCGCCTTAAAGAATCTCATCACATTTGTAAAGCGTGTTGTTTCCCTAGTCGTTTCTGATTCGACCTCATCGTGGAAATTCTCTACAGCCTCACCATCGTAGCTATATGTTGGTGCGCACGCTGATAACTACCTTTCACTTGTGTCGTTTTTTAACTGGATCAGAATGTCTGCACATTGAGAAATTAAGCAATTTAAGCCGAAATGTGAACACAGCCCCTGCATTCCTCGTTTGGCAACGTCTGCAGTGGCGCAATGTGGGCAGGCACCTGAAGCGAAAGTCATTATGTTCGCCGCAGCTGCGGCTACCTGCAAAATTCGGATTCGGTCCCATGGTTGGCACAGCGATGCCGCTCGTGGATCGGTGTTCGCCCTCAGATAGCTTCCGAATGGTCTCGCACCCGCTGCACTTTGTCAGGGATAACAGTCATTGTTTCGCGAAACTTTTGCAACGACACGACAAACGGGGTCCCGTTTGTAGTGCGACCGTGTCGCGAATGCCAGTCGGACTTCACGGAGTCCAAGGCGCCTGACGGCTGTGTTGGGCAGCGTCGGCCGGTACAGTGCGGTTCGCAATGCTTATATATTTACGTTTTCGCAACACTGTTTGTTTATCGCACCATTCATACGGGAATAAACAGAATATGCTACATATTCAAGTGTAAATGTATTTTGTACCCACTCGCCTTATCTTGCATTTTAGCGAAATGTTCTGCCAGCTTAATGTCCCTGACTCAGCTTGATGGAAAAAGCGCTCGAAAGACATTACAAAAAAGTGGGAGGCAGCACACCGCTAACTCGCAACGACTTGGTTATCAGAAAAACACAAATAAATAGTGTACGAAGCGTTCACCATCGCCGAAAACTTCGGGAAGCCGCTTTTTTGCAAATTGAGAAACATTACGTCAGGAACATCGACAAAACTAAAGATGGCTCCAATAAAAACTAAATTAACACATATTTAATGGAAAAAGAGAGGTTCCTTCGCCCTGGTACGAGGCCTCGGTGAACAGTCCGAGATGGTATGATAGGAAGTAAGGAGGGGGGTAATCAGAATGGCAAAGGAAGGCAGCTAAAAGCAGTCCTTAATGCCTGCTCATTTGATGAAGATTAGCATAATGTCGAGAAAGCTTTAGTGCTTCCTGTGATGTGAAGGTCCGAGTGGGTAGTGCCAAAGTTCGTAGTCTGCCGCCGCAGACTACGAACATCGGGACATCGGAGGTGGCACGCACGGCGCGTACCCCCGATACATAATTTCTGGCATTCGGCAGTGCTGTTCAGGTTACCCCGCTTGAAGAAGCCGAACTTGGCGTACGGGTCTTGCCGGTACGTATAGTTAGTCGTTCTCATACGGCCTTGCCGCAGCATCGTCCAGCGGCTGTGTAACAAATCAGAAAAACAAAAACCATAAACAACAATTCTGTGACTCGGATGAAAAGCAAGCTTACTTACACAGCCGGTGGCTTAGTCGTATTGTTGTTGTCGTATTGTAGTGATCTCTCCCGTCATGTAGCTGATACTACACCACGACGTACGAGATCATCCCGCAGGTGGTACAGCTACGTGACTCAGTGATGCCCGGAGCTGTAGCGACTCAGTGGTGCGGAGAGCAGTATCCTCAGAAAGGTCACCGTTTGCCGGACACCAAACGAAATACCTCCTCGGTCAGTCTGGACACCAAGGAGTCACCGAAAAGAAGCGGCGGCCATCCCCGAGGGACCACCGCTTTGGAGTCACGAGTGCTGCCGTTAAAAGATATAGGAGCCACCGTCCTCAGCCGCCCTCTGCGACATCCTATAGATGTGCTCACAGGCCATTGACCGTGCAATGGGACGCCGGAGGAGGGGGGGCGGAGTGACAAAAAATTTGACAACATACAAACGATTAGCTCTTCCTAGGGGCCAAAGTTCTCGGAGGTCCCTCGTGGACCAGAGGAATGTGCGGAAAGAGGCTATTTGTGTGAAGGGAGTCACACCAGCGACAAGAAAGGGTGCCCCGGTGCCAGCGTCACCATCCCCCCCATCTCGTCCAAGTCTCCGGCGAGTAGCAAGGGTGTCGGGGTGCGTTTGTGTATTGACTACATCCCTTCCTGAGGGCGAACATTTAACTACACATCGCCACGGGTCCGTATTGTTTTGGCCGGTGATGCCCAACTGCAGTGATGAACCAATACGGGGTGATGTCCCCCTCCGCTTCATTAAAGCTCACCTGTAAAGCTCACCCCAAGCACGCTGCTTGGTGTGGTCGAAGAAGACAGGCGGGCCACTGAATGCGCAAACTTCTTTGTCCAGAGCTGCGACTCGCTCCTGTGGCGGTTCCTGGGGCACTTTTTTGCCAACCGTGCGGCGGCTTGGCACCTCTTGGCTTACGGGCCTCGCAACAGTGATCGTGGGGCGAAACCCTCGTGCTCTGTATACGGCGCATTTTATCATAACCAAGTCCTCATGTTCATCTTTTTAGTGCTCCAATGTCTTCTGTAAGTGCTTGTACATACCTGGGAATATACTCTTCGTAATCATCGACATCCCTCATCCCGCCATCGCGAACCCCACACCGCTCCACAATGACATCACCCTATCTCGACAACGAACCAAGCTTTACCCCAACCTGGGGATCTAGGGAGGGAGTGTCAATAAAAAAGAGCGCTGCGGCTTGCCGAAACATTCCTGCCTTCATCTCTGTAAAAGTATAAAAAATGTCCATGTTTTGCCCTAAGATCTCCTCTAGACCTGAGCGCGCAGATGGCCACCAGGGGGCCGAGCTGATCGAACGTCCTCCACATGAGCTCCGTGGATTTTCCATTCCTGTGGCCGACATTCCACACGTGGACCCACGAAAGGTATTCCACCGTATTTCTGAAGGTCAACGCACCCAGAGGACACCAAATCCTCGACGGACGGACCATCGCCCGAAATTCTACGGCCTTTGTTTGCAGCCGGCCGAGCGAGGCCTGCTAACCTCAACGTGGCCTACAACGGCCACGGCTCGCACGCTGAGGCGAACGCTCTGTTCTGGCACGCTCTGGCACGTGCTGTGACCCGCGCTCTTGCATGCTCGGGCGCACTGGCGAGCACTCTGGATGCGCGCTGGCACGAGCCGCCGGGGACTTTCCCAGCCCGCAGCGCAGTCTCAGCCCCCGCCTCACCGACACCCAGCGAGGCATTATGGAAGTCATGGAAGTGGATGGTGAGCCTATCTCACCCGAAGACTACGAGAACGACGCGGGCTGGATTACCAGCCACCAGCAACGAAGCAGCCGAGCCAAGGCTAGGCTCACTGATCGAGACTCCCGAAACCAGGAAGGCGCCCGCCGAGAGCAGGCGCACAAGATCCAAAACCAGCTGGGAGTGCGCAGACCGCGTCTGCCGGCTCTTCCAAGAGAAGATATCAATATAGTTATTAGACCACGCGACGGCTTGAACACGTCGCGTGTGAGTTACGCACAGCTCCGTGACGGTGTGTTACGCGCTGCCGCAGTGTCGACGGAGAGGGCGAGTGACGACATCTTTCGCCTTCAACACGGACAGAACATCTTGGTCGTGAGTACGCCAACGATGGAAAATGCCAAGAAGTATTGTAGCATCAAAGAAATTCAAGTCGAGAGCCAGACCTATGCTACGACGGCGTATGTGAAGCCCCCGGACGACACATCGAAAGGCGTGATTCACAATATACCCAACTATGACACGCAAGAAGACATCACAAAGAGTCTGGTCAACTCGAAGAACCCCGCGATCCTCCAGGCGAGACGAATGGGCAAGACAAGCTCGGTTATTATCGTCTTCGAAGGTACCAAAGTTCCGCACTACGTATACTACCGCGGTGCGGAATATCGATGCTTCTTGCACAAGAAGAAGGTTGAAGTCTGCAACACCTGCGGTCGTCTCGGGCATCGCACGGACGTCTGCCCCACACCAAACGAAACATACTGCCAGGGCTGCAGGATTAAAGACCCACCGGAAGATCACAATTGTCATCCAACATGCGCCATTTGCGGCCAAGCGCTCGTCACAGGCGACAAAAAATGTCGCAACCGTTTCAAGACACCGTACTTGCTCAAGCAACGGCAATGGGAGCACCAGCAGCGCTCGAGACAAGAAGACGGCGGGAGAACCAGCTCCGGGATTCTCCGCGGGGAAAATCACCTGAGCAGAGCTACGAGCAAGCAAGACCCCACCAAAGACAAAGGATACGACCGAAGAGGGCGCTCCAGTTCCTTTTCCCGACTCTCTCCCCCAGAAGAAGCGGAAAAGCAGAACTCCAAGCGTCATCGATCTCGGTCGAAGTCAAAGACCAGGAGGGATTCAAGGCGGGCCCAATCGCGGTCCTGCTCTAGCTCCAGGCCCCAGACCAGGAGGGGTCGCTCGCAATCCTCGGAAGGGAACAAAGAAGAGAATGCAAATAAGGTGAGCTGGGCAGATGCGGTCTCTCATAATGCTCCTTGTAGAGACAACAAAAAGTCAGGGCCTTCCCCCCTAGAACAGGAACTGATGAGGATCAGGCAAATTCTTGAGCAGGTAACCAAGGAAAACAGAATCTTAAAGGAAGAAATAGTAAGGCTGAAAGCGGATAAGCAAACTCATGCGCAAACCGCTGCAGCGCCAATCAAAATGGGGCAACCAGAAACGGAAACTGTTCCGGTCGCAGTAGCGATGCAGAGTGATGTGGATTCTTCACCACCTTTCAAAATAAAGGCAGGTGAACAACCCAAAGAACATAACGACTCGATCCGAAGAACTAAAACAATTAAACCAGAGTATTAACTGCAGGTTTGAAGCTATGGACCGAAGGATCGTGGCTGCGATATCTGAGCTAACCAACGCCATTAAAGATCAATTTGACAAGGTGGTAACCCGGCTTACAGTCTTAGAGGATACCCATAGGAACTCCCGTCCGGCTGGCGTTGGGCCGATCAAATCTTCAAAACCTTACAGTAGACCCGCTTCGGCGGACATGACCAAATTTAACAAGGAAGATTCGAACTCGAACAATGGCCCGGAGTAACGAGAAATACGTGATTTGGCAATGGAACTGCCGTGGGTTTCGCCGGAAACGAGGGAACCTGCAGCAGTTCATCGACACCAATGTGCAAGAGGCGCCGGACGTAATAGCGCTGCAGGAGACAGGGGCACAGGCAAAATTATGCGAGTATAAAACTTACAGTAAAGCCTCGGACGATAAGACGCCCGTCACTACTCTAGTAAGACGAAATTTACCGGTTCTGGAACACGAGACTGGAGTCGCCACCGTGGACCACGTCCTCGTCGAAATTATTCCGACCAAAAAGGGGAGCGAAGGCAGCGTTTTCGTTCTAAACGTATACAGTAGTCCCAGAAAAAGGCACAGGTTCGGATCTCTATTCCGAAAGGTCTTAGACATAGTCAAAAGACAACCACTCGTCGTAGTAGGCGACTTTAACGCGCCTCACCCAGCCTGGGGGTACGGTAGGGACGTCGCCAAAGGACGAAACCTCTGGATGGACGCACAGCAGCAGGGTCTCACTCTGGTGACCGATCCCGCTCATCCCACTAGGGTGGACAACAGCGTATGCCGCGACACCACTCCCGACTTAACCTTCGTCAAGAACGTGCCGGATCCTGATTGGCTAAACACTCAAGAAAATTTGGGAAGTGATCAGTTTATTGTAGCTACCACTGTGAAGGCCGGTCCTTCCAAATTAAAGGGTAACAAGATCAAAATAACAGAATAGGATTCTTTTCGTGATATCAGAAGAGCAGAGAACTTGAGTAGCGAAATTGATGACATCGAGTCTTGGGCCAAAAATATACACAAATGCGTAGAAAAAGCTACTAAAACCATCCCCGAGGAAGCCGCACTGAAAGTGGCTGACAGCAGGCTCCTGCACATGTGGGAAGCCAAGAATGGCCTGCATAGACGGCTCAGTAAGCAGAAACATAATCGTAGCCTGCGCAGAAGAATAGCAGTTTTAAGCAAAGAAATTCAGGACTACGCGAATCAGCTCACCCGCCAGAACTGGCACAGTATGTGCGACGGCATGGAACATCAGATGGGGCTCGCTAAAACTTGGCATATACTCAGATACTTAATCGATCCCGAAAATAGTAGAACTACCCAGAAACACAACCTGAGTAAGATTGTTCACACTTACCAGGGGACGGAGCAAGACTTGCTCAAAGAAATTAAAGATAGATATATTGGATCTACTCAAAAGAAGGGGCTAAAACCGTACACCGGTAAAGAAAACGCAGACCTTGACCGACCCGTTATGATATCCAAGATTCGGACAGCTTTGGACAATCTCCGGACAAGGTCCACCCCTGGCCCCGACGGTATATCGAACAAAATTTTAAGAAACCTAGACGACGAATCTATAGAAGCCTTGACGAAGTACATTAATGTATGCTGGGAAAGGGGTAGCATCCCGCGGCAATGGAAGACTACCCAAGTGGTCATGATTCCAAAGCCTGGAAAGAAATTACAATTGGAAAACTTGAGACCCATCTCACTGACGTCGTGCGTGGGCAAGCTGATGGAGCACGTCATCCTCAATAGACTGAACGCCTACATGGAGGACAGAGGGCTCTTCCCTCACACCATGATAGGTTTTAGACTCAAATTGTCTACGCAGGACGTCATGCTACGCCTCAAACATCAGATCCTAGATGGAGACGAGAGCTCGTCCTTAGACACTAAAGCAATTTTGGGATTGGACTTAACAAAAGCCTTCGATAACATCGCTCACGAGGCTGTCCTAGAAAACTTACAAGAACTGGAAGTGGATCGTAGAACTTACGATTACATAAAAGACTTTCTCTCCGACCGGAAAGCTCATGTAACTATCGGAGGGGTCAGATCAGAGGACATAGAATTGGGTAGCCGGGGAACACCGCAAGGTTCCGTCCTGTCGCCATTTCTTTTTAATGTCGCTATGATTGGGCTTCCTGAAATACTAGATCGGATAGAAGGCTTGAATCACAGCCTCTACGCTGATGACATCACCCTCTGGGTCACCGGAGGTAGTGATGGTCGAATTCAGGATATTCTCCAGACAGCGATCGACGCAATCGAAACATACGTGAAGCCGAGAGGTCTAGCGTTCTGACCCGCCGCGGTGGCTCAGTGGCTAAGGCGTTGCGCTGCTGAGCACAAGGTCGCGGGTTCGATTCCCGGCCGCGGCGGCCGCTTTTCTGACGGAGGCGAAAAGCAAAAACGCCCGTGTGTACGAGATTTCGGCGCACGATAAAGATCCCCAGGTGGTCAAAATTAATCCGGAGCCCTCCACTACGGCGCGCCTCATCGCCTGCGTTGCGTCGGCGCGTTAAATCCCACAATCAATCAATCAGGTCTAGCGTTCTCACCGCAAAAATCAGAGTTGTTGCTTTACCAACCCACGATGAGAGGACGCAACCGTGCCTTGGAAGTCCCCAAAATCGAGCTCTTCGCTGATGGTAATCTCATTCCAGTTGTGACTAGTATCAGGATTCTCGGCTTGAGAATTCAGGCCAACGGTCAAAATACTGAAACCATTAAATTTTTAGAAAAAAGCGTCCATCAAACCTCCAGACTGATTTCCAGGATAGCAAGCAGACATCATGGAATGAAGGAGGGCAATTTGATCAGGCTAGTGCAAGCGTTCGTCCTGAGTCGTATAGCGTACGTAACACCTTTCTTGAGACTAAGGGCGGACGAAAAGACCAAAATTAATACCATGATCAGGAAATCATACAAACAAGCTCTCGGGATACCAGTTACCACGTCCAACGAACGTTTCGAGGCGTTAGGAATTCATAATACATTGGAGGAACTAATAGAGGCGCAGAGAGTTGCCCAGCTAGAGAGACTCACAAAGACCTCGACTGGCCGTCATATTTTAATGACTCTAGGCATTCGATACAAATTTCAATTCGGCACCAAACGCGAGATTCCATGTGAAGTATGCGAATGCATACACGTCCCTCCTATACCGAGGAATATGCATCCCGAGCACAACAAAGAAAGAAGACGCGAAAGAGCGAAAGCCTTACAAAAGAGATTCAAAAACTCTGAGAACGTGGTCTACGTGGACGCCGCGGAATACGCAGCCCGCGATGCCATGACCGTGGTAGCTATCGATTGCAACGGCAATTCCGTAACTAGCGGCACGACACTGACGTCGTCGCCGGATGCGGCAGAAGAGGCGGCCATTGCGATGGCCATGGCCTCCACGAAAGCTAAATTTATTGTCAGCGACTCTAAAACTGCAATTAGTAATTTCGCAAAGGGACGGATCTCGTCCGAGGCACTGAGAATTCTGGTCGGCTTCAAAGACCGGAGAAAGGTCCAAATTGTGTGGACGCCGGCACACTCTTCTCTTCCAGGTAACGAGAACGCGCACGACGCGGCTCGAGGTTTGGCTAACCGAGCCGATCACGTCGAGGAAACATCTGAGCACTTCTCGCGCGCTGGGATGGGGAGGGACCGCATGGTCTCGTACAGAGACATAATTAATCATTACAGATTGGAACGGGTTCAGTATCCTACCCCCCACTGTACTCTCGACAAATGGCAATCTGTAGGATGGCGCCTCTTACAGACAAATACATTCCCCAATCCGGTCCTGTACAGCCATTGTTACCCGGGGCTCTACACGAGCGAATGTAAGCTATGTACGGGCAGGGCAGACCTGCGCCATATTATTTGGGAATGTCCCCAGAAAAAAAATTCGTTAGGTGCTTTGCTATTAATTAAGACCGAGGAGCAGTGGGAGACCGTTCTGCGCAGCTCCGATCCGGATGTACAGATCCAGGTTGTCCAAATGGCCGAAGACGCCGCCGGAGCCCACGGACTTCTGGCCGCCGTCTGAGGGGGTGAAGAGGCTCGGCCTCCTTTGCATCAAAACCATATGTTGGACAAATAAATGTTGTTTCTCTCTCTCTCCTCTAGACCTGGTTCGGAAGGATTGATGGCGACCGGCCCCGCTGCCGGCACACTGCTGTCGCTGCTACTGGCCAACGGCGCGCATCATAGCCACGGAAAAAAATTCGCAATCAGGCTCAATCTCGAATCCCTAATAATTCAGACAACAAGCAGCACAATCAACAGATCATCTGGCACTCTAAACAACGTGTACTCCCGAACATTACGTCATGCGCTCAACGCTGCTTACGAGCCTGCTGCTAAGCCATCATTCCAATCTAAGCCATCAATATTGTGAACAAGAGATCCGTACGAATCCCCAAACGTCAATTTTATTGCAACATTGGTCAGTGTCCTGCTTTTTATACAAATACTCGCAATAGCATGTGATACCGCGTCGCACTGCAAAAATGAACAAACCCGATAAACGAAGAGCAAATACCTTTCATGAGTGACGCTTATTTATGAAAAAAAATTGGGTTCTTGCATGTTTCCCGGTATTATTCTTTCAGTAACACTACACTTTGGTTCGCACAACTAGGCCACATCAAACTCAGCGACACACACTTGTAGTATAACTTAACGAGAAGCATGGTTATCTACACGCTTAAAAAAAGGTCGGGGCATTCATTGATGGAATACTAAGAAATTACTTGTCCCAGTATACACTAGGTACTTAGTAACTGGAGGTAGTAAATGTACCACTAGGCAGGGTTACTAACTGAAGCAGGCAGTAAGCACCACTACTTCCACTAGTAAATTGCTTGCCAGAACACTCTTCTGAGCTTCATGCGTTTAATAACTGGACATGCATAACCTAGTCATAGGCACGACCTTAATCTAGTGCATACTACTTCCTACACTCAGCTAATTTACTAGCCATGCAGTTGCTAGTGGCACAGCCTACGGACCGTACCGCGGGGTCGTAAAGTTCGTAAGGAGTGAGTAAATACGACCGTTACTTCCCTTTTACGACCTTTTTTTATTAAGAGTGTACCCTCAAACGGTCGCAGAAAGCCAAGGGGCCAGGGAGTTCTAGGGTTAGGGTCCGTTAAATTGTCTTGAACGCGAACAAAAAACCTATGTCCAGTCTAGAGATCCACATCGTGTTTTGAAGAGCATGCGACTTTGTTGGAGATCACGTGCTAATAGTACACCATGGGAAACTCATTTTCCCCGCATATGACTGTGTCGGGCCACCTCCGCCATTCGCGCAAAAAGTAAGTGTCCGGTTGTGTGGGCTATCAGCACGCGTCTCCATCAAATTCGGGCGCCGTTCAAAACACAATGTCGACCTGAAGATCATAAGTTCCAATTATTTTAGAGGCATTTTGAATGGTGTAGTTATCAAATCTGTCATTTTCAAGATCAGCAGACTACCGATATGAGAAATACAACTAGGCTTCTCAAAGAGTGCCCACTGTGGGACCCTCGTGGGCCATATCTACGCTCACATCCCGCTGCCTTTGTCGGTCCTCCAAGGACTTGCGCACAAGATGTACTCCAGTTCCTCGTGCCACCGATCTGGTTATCAGGACGCCTTGCGTACCCCACTTGGAATTTCACTTTTCTTCGGTCATCGTAATGGGGGTGGGGCACGTATAGTCCTGACGCTCGTTTCGCTGGTCATACAATGGAATGGCTCACGAATTCGCATCTACATTTGTTTGAAGCTGAAAAAAAGCTGCAATTTAAGGTGGCAACCAAAAAATTCACTGCCATTTATTAGTTTGAAACTATATTCAGCACTTGCCACGGAAGAAGGATGGAATTAAGCGGGTGCGGGTAGCATATCGATAAGTTTAGCTTTAACGGCAGTAGCGAAGCCTGCGATATTTTGTGTTCGCAGATGGCCTGAATGAAGGCTTACCAACCGCTGTCAGGACGGCGCTATCCAGGAACAGGGAAGCACATACTATGGCCAGCAGCCAAGGGGCCGGCCGTGCCCGCATGTGCTCCACCAGTGAACACCCTGCGCAGTGATTGAAAAAACGGTCTTCGGCTACACACCTAGCCCATAAAGTAGTTTACTGCACCTCTGCCAAGGGTATTGGCAAATGCAGCCTGCGGCCAGGCCGTTGCCAAGAGCCCAACAATGCGCCCTCCTTGTACCTCCCCAAACCACATTGTTGATTGAAGGTTTAGGGATCGGAAGGGGAAAAATTCACTCTTTGCGCCACTTGGAAAAAGCAGATTGCTGGCGTGTATGCAGTGTTACATAAGGACTCTGAAAAAATAAAACACAAGACACACCAAGAACTGAAGAATGCTCAAGTCAAGGCACGAAGAACAAATGCGTCCATTGCCGTCAGTTGTGTGGAGGATTTGTGTGAAATTTCTCACGGAAATCTTCCAGAAAGTACTGTTCTGGAAGCAAGGCTCCTGCTTTTGTTGATAACAAAATGAAATAGTGGCAAGCATTTAAAATGTTTATTAAAATGCAATCAATTTTACCACACCCAGGTTGCGCAACAAATGGTATGCACAAAAATAAGAGCTCTGTCGCACACCAACTATCTTATTCCTAAACTCTCCACAGTGAAGGTCGCTCCTTTTCCGGCATAGGTTAGAAGGGAGGGCACTTTCTTTGGAAGCTGAACGAGGCGGCCGGGGCCAACTTAGTTACCTTATGACTTTATGAAAAAAACGTTTACGAGATTCGATTACAGTTGCCTAAAATCAGCGCTGCAATAGAGATTTTAAACCGAAGCTTGCTGTGCCTCATTAATGGCGTCCGGTGAGCGGCAACGGACAATGCAAGAAAGCGAACTTTCCCGAAGCGCCTCAATAAAAAAAACATTCCCGTGGTCGGAATCAAGCCTGGGTCCCTCGCGTTAAGATGCCGACGTCTATCCGATTGCGGCATTCTGTTTTTTTTTCTCTATTACCTGCTTGGTACAACAACACCAAAGAAAACTACATGCATACATACATTTCAAGGTGAAAGCACCAACCAATACAGTTTAGACACTGCGCTTATAGTTTAAAAGCGTCTTACAGGGTTACACGGGTGTTTAGTGTGTGCACCGAACTGGGCTACTGTTCCGCGAGCGTGAATACATCTCTGATGTACGCAACAGTCTCAGTTTAATGATCCTTAGCAGGCCGTCTATTGGGCTTCGCATGCATGACATCCATACGGGATTCCCATAGGCTATGAGTTTCACGAACACGAGGATGACCTCTCCGTTGTCAATAGGAAAAAAAATCGTTTGCCGTACAGTGTGGCTGGTAATTCATTCTTAAGTGCAGTATGGGGATGCCCCAATGGAACGCAGCATCGGCACTGTTTAAGAAAATGTGTTCCACTGTTTCCGGCTTATGACAAATGCCCAGTTGACGTCCCAGGGCACGCAAATAACCCTTTCCCGCAGCCATGGATTCCACGGCAGTGTCCCAGTGTACAGTAGAAAGAAGAGGCTTTCAGAAGATGACTTAACGGGAATCTTTTCAACCAGGTTTAAGACGTTCCTTGCCAAGCCTGCAGCGTATATGGATCGGTACACAGGAACCACTAACAAAATTTTAAATGACGTCTTTATACAATTTTCTACGTGCTACACTGCTGAAATAAAAAATGTGTGTTTAGAAATTTGTAGGACCCCACCACTCCGCGCAGAAACCCGCGTACGCCACACCTTCATAAACCACTTAAAAACCAACTGCACACAAAATTTTGACCTCCTGAAAACCCTATTTTCGTGTAGTCGGCTTAAAAAGAAAGCAACATGCAAAATACAACACCTGAAATACGCGCGTGGACGACGCAAGCGGCCAGTAAAAATCGGCGAATTTGAAACCGAAACCGAGGAGAGTGCGGTCATTGCAGTCACGTTGCAGCCGCTCAGAGAGCGGGCCTTGAGCGGCCGGATGGCCACTAGCTCGGGAGAAAGTCTGCGCGCAAGCTCTACGCGCGCACGGTGCAGCAAGTGAGGGAAGCGTGCGCATCAGAGCTCGGCCGGTTCTCCGGCTGCGTGGCTGGCCAGAGGAAACAGGCTCCGTCGGCTGGAACGTCACGGGCGCGTCATGGCTGTTTACGCGATCCCCCGGCAGGTGCAGCGTGGTCTGCGGCGGAGCTTTTAAATGCAGAGCATTTCTTTAACTGACATGTAGCGTCCGGCGTCCGTCCGCAACAGCTCAGCGCGCAGGTGCGCCCTCTCCCCCACTCCTCCTTTCCTGCATCACGCTACCCTCCTCGCTCTCAACAACAGGCCCGCACCCCTCCCCCTACACTATATAAAAAAATAATACTTACCGGCGCCTGGTTTCGATCCCACGACCCTGCGGGCGGAACGCAAGGTACATGGTGCTCTTCCCACTGCGCCACAAAACCGACACAGAATCAAAGGCTACGAACGCGCCTTATATCCTTGACTCATTCAAACTACGTCAAGAAGCTGCTGATACAACGCATTCACTACCACCAACTCCCCAAATACTAAACGTTAACGCAATGCACCCACCCCTATGCGACGCATTTACTCGAGTCCCCCTCGCGGGGAGATGGGCCCAATTTTTTTAAACGCTTCTGACTGATTAACGCGGTGTTTCACGGAGCTACCACTTGTGTCCTAGCTGATTAGGGGGTACTTACTACGCATTAAAAATAAATTTGGTAGGGTGAAATTTGAGTGCAGTGGGCCTTTGAAGAAAAACGGAATCAGGCAATGAGTCTAAAATTCTTACTTTATTCATTCATCGCAGGCAATTGTCTCTCTGGTCTCTCAGGAAATGAAACCGCGAAACCACTTGCTTCAGAAATAACTGCACTACGCCCTGTCCACCAGACTTCACGGGAACAAATTAGAACGACTCCTGCGCGTCCACGTGGAGCCCCAGACAGAAAAAAATACCATCCTTTCCTACAGAGAGCTGAGAAAAGCGCGAACGCTTTTGCAACATCAAAACTGCATCAAAAGTGCGTTGAAGCTTTCGCTAAAAGTGCCTCCAACCTTCACTGAAAGTTCATCCATGAAATCTTCCGAGACCGAAATAGTGAACGAAGAACGATCCCATGCGACGTTTTTTTGCGCACTAAGTAAACGCATCTACCAACGATCTAAGCGAATGCCGATACGCAGTTTCTGAGACGAAGGTATCCGCCTGCACTACTTCCTTGTAATCGATGCATGCACTGTTCTCGCCAGAACCGCTCCTCCGAGATTTTCAAGTGACGGTTTTGGCACAATGGAAGGCCGCCTTCACTCACGCGCCGCATGTCCACGCATCTCATCAGAGCTTTTCATGCCTCCAACCGATCTATAGGGAAATGTATTATTTGTTGACAGGGCGCATTTTGTTCCACTAGAAAGCTTTCCCTTTAAAACTGCAAATGCTCTGTGCAGCCTTTGAATGTTGCTAAGAGTAATGCACAGAGCCTGAAGCACATACCGTACCTTGGCAGCCAAGAACACATTGCCTATAGTATCTTGGGTGAACATCGGCAACTGGCGTCCACGCCACTTCGTTGTACTTTCCGGGACGCGTCCGGTTTCCCAGCGCCATGAATATCTGTGCCGCGTTTGGGATCTTGTGGCACGCCAAGGAATTTGAAAGGCGGGGTGGTCCAGTGGACGTTGTCAAACGTTTCTTCCGGATCTTCCCAGTCGCCATGGCAAAATAAGACGCATTTGCCCCAATTTATTAAGCTACGTGTGCAATTTATTAAGCTACGTGTATGCTTGCCGAACGTTTTAGCCTTTTGCCCCACTACGCGGATGCTTGATTGGTCCTCATAGATAACCGGAGATCGTTGGCATACGCCAGAATTTTCACTTCGCTTGAATCCAACCTGTATCTCCACACGTTATCGCTATTCAGATACATAAACAAACTGGCTCCAAGTATATAGCGAAAAGCAGGGGAGCCAGGGGCGCGCAATCGAAGATTCGATCCCAATGCTCCCGCTGAGGTTTTCGCCGGTGCTGTGGGAGTATCTCATTTTAACCCTTTCCTGCACAACTGTACCAATGTTCACATGTTCGATCATTTCAAACGTTGCGCTGCTGAGCACAAGGTCGCGGGTTCGATTCCCGCGGCCACGGCGGCCGCTTTTCTGATGGAGGCGAAAAGCAAAAACGCCCGTGTGTACGAGATTTCGGCGCACGTTAAAGATCCCCAGGTGGTCAAAATTAATCCGGAGCCCTCCCCTACGGCGCGCCTCATCGCCAGCGTTGCGTCGGGGCGTTAAACACTACAATCAATCAATCAATCAATCAATCAATCAATCAATCAATCAATCAATCAATCAATCAATCAATCAATCAATCAATCAATCAATCAATCATTTTAAACAGTACATCAGCATACAAAATGCAATCAAACGCTTTTTCACAGTCTAACTGTCACTCTTATTCCAAAGCTGTCCACATATTCTAGAATGCTTCTAACTACTACGTGTATGTTGATCTTCCCAGAGCGCCCCATTATTCAACACGTTTGGTGGGGCCCCACAATAGTTTTTTATTATGCCCTGCACTCTTCTGACCAGTACTTTCACGTATACCTTGTAGTCCCCGTTTTTGAGACAATAGGACGGTAGCCCTCTACCGACGGAAGTTTGGCGGGGTCATCGCAAATTGAAAGTACCAACGCGTGGAATTCGCAATCGGAAACTGGCAAACATTTCCTTTCGCACCCTCGCGCTATGACGCCGTAAGTACAATTACCATCTCCGTCTTAGACGTCTTAGAGAAGCAGGCTCCCATGCTGTGTGGACCAGGTGCCTTTCCCGGGCTTAATTTATCTATGGCCTGGGGCGCTGGTCCAGTAGGCTCCAGATATCCATCTTGGGGAACAGCGCGAACTAACAGGGACACAATAAGAAAGAAGTGGACAGCGCTAGTCCTGTCCACTTCTTTCTTATTGTGTCCCTGTTAGTAAAAAAAATAAGATGCAAGTACACCAACTCGCCCAACTCGCCACCCTGCCCAGATATCCAGTTCTCTGCTTTACAGCTGCTTGAGTTAAGAAAATAGTGATGGTAAAACATCCTAAACCTCCAGCGAAGCCGGTGAAATCGCAAGGAGAATACTTGGCATATTCAGCGCGTTCTGTTGTGGCCGTGCACGTACAGAAAGCACGGCTTTTTCAAACCGCCATCTATAGTCGAGTTGCAATAGCCATTCTGGGAAGGTTCTCAATATGATAATATTGCCAGGAACCATGTATGGGTTTGTTTATTTATTGTTTGTTTGTACTGCCCAGCCTTACCCGACTCTGTTATCTGTGTCTCAAGCGAAGCGCGTATTCCATTCTTTATTTTTATGCCGCACGGGCTATAACATTCAGATAAGCAGACTGTTTCGCCCTAACGTCACTAGCCCGGAATAATTTTCTGTGATAGTAAATTTCAGGTCTTCTCCGTACCCAGGAATGCACCGCGGTGTCTCGTGTCGCTGTGAGGGACGAGGCAGACTCGGATGTCCAAGCTATGTACAGTTTATGTCCAGGAATTATTTACAAGGCATATACAACGGGAGCAGAACTAGCCCGCAGTGGGGCTTAGAAGCTTGCCGGTGTCTAGCCGGCGCAGGCGGGACTCTCCCCGTGACCTGCGGCAAGTTCAGAGCAAAAAGACCCCATCCTCTCGCCGGGCCTGACATAAATACCCTCGGTGAGGGAAGGGAAAGTTCAAAGAAAACAAGAAACGGCAAGGTCGGGTACAATACTCCCCGACCGAGCAAGGTGCGTTGGGAGAACCTCCACACATGGTCGTCGCCACCCAACTTGTCAAAGAGAGCGGCGCCTTTTTGTCCCGGGCCGGACACGACCCTGGTCGTTTCCGTAGGCGCCGTGCGTCGAGACGGCCTAATTGTTAGCGGCCCTCCGAAGGGTGACGGCCGTCTCCGCGTCTCCGTCGTTGGGGGCACCCGCAGTGCAACGACCTCCATGGTCAAACCTTACACCTCCTACACAAGATACATTTAATCCCACTAGATTAAATGGATTAAGACGAAAAAGAAGGTTTGATTTGCGTTGCCAACAGTTCAGGGGAACACGCGCAAAAAAGATATAACATGGCGAGGCGCAGACTGAACTAACGCGCAACTCTAGCGGCAAAAGAAGCCAAGAAAACAGGCGCATGCACAAAACACAAGCCATAGAACCCACAGAAAAGGATGAGGTCATCTCGTAGAACACCATGAGTGTCCGCCGCGCAAGAAATGTAAATGTTCGGTTACGCTGCCTCCGTCAGGCACTGATACGCACACTTACGAAAAAAAAAAATGCACAAAAACAGTCTGCCGTGGTCACACAATAGTTCATCGTACCGCACCAAATCGGTGGGCGAAGTGCAGTCCGTTTGTTGCGCGGTCGAACACATTGCACCGCGCCGTCCCCCACCCCAACCCTGCCGCGAGTACCGCTGTCCGAATGACCGTTATGCATTACATTTACAATGAGCGCATTAGTTTCACAGTTACGGAGTGATGGGGGGGGGGAAGACGTCAGTAGTTGAGGTTTTCGGAGTCCTAGGTGCCGTAGAGCCAAATCTCCGATTTGAACAAACAGCGGATTGCCCAAAAGGGCTCTACCACATTAATTAGCTGCTTGATTTTCGGCCTTGAGTAGAAACGCCCTACGCCCGACTGAAACTGATGCTCCGCTTTGTCGCGTGCGTATTTGTCGGGGGCATGTTTACGCGGGCCTCTACGCGACAGTCCTGCGCTTGCCGTGAAGCTAGGTGCGTCGCCCTGACCCACCTTGACCAACTGTGGCTTTTTCGACGGCGGCAATCTATCCGGCATAGTCGGGGCTGCTACTAGCTTTACCCCTTTCCCGCCAAAATGGTGGGAGGTGCTCTTACCGGCAACGTGGCCGGTCAAGCGTCGCCTCCGGCCACGCGTCGTTCCCGACGAAAGTGCCGTCTTCTTAGCGCGGTGTCTCGGCCTGGGAGACCCCCGACGGCATCTGGCGCTCGGCCGCGTGGCCGTAAGAATACGGTCTGCATGCGGTGCGACCGGCTGCCTTGGTCCGAGCGTATCAAACTCGCCCTCAACCGGCGGTTCACCAGCAGCACCCCTCGTTGGGTCAGCCAACTCCCATACGTTCGACACGTAGTTGCCGGTGCCCTCTTGCGGCGCACCAGCGTCCGGTGTGCCCAATTCACGACTCCGGGCGACTGGTATGGGCTCGAGCTTTGCGGAAGGCGTGACGGGTTCGCGCGTAACTGACAATGGCGTTGCCTCTACCGCCAGCTCTACAAATCCACCCGCCTCGGCTTCGCACTCAACTGCTGCGCCACCCGTGTCGCCCCCGGCCGGGTCTGCCTGCTCAAAGGCATTCGAGTCGCGGTCGCATGCTCTTTCCAGAAGTTCGGGACTAACCGCCGATATTAGCAGGACACATGGGCCGGGCGGTTCGGGCACGGAGTCGACGACGACAGGAGATGTCTCTGCATCGCGGGAAACATCCTCGGACGACCTCCCGTTGCGCGAACCTCCTTTACGCTCGAGCGCCACTTTTCTCCGATGGGCTTCCAAACGCGCCCTTGCGACTTCAACCTCTTTTCTAGCAGCTTGAAGTTTTCTCTCCCACTCGTCTTTACAAAGCTCCCAACTAGACATCGCTCTATAGATTTAGCTGATCTAGCGCGGAAAAATAACAATCATCAATACCCCTTTCGGACAGCAGTAGTCGCGTGCGGGTGAAAAGGGGAAGGGGACTCACTTTTCCGTTGCGATGGCCCGGTGCGCAGGCTGTAGCTCCCAAACGGCGCTCGCGACGCACCGCCGTTGAGTTGGTGACGATAGAGACGCTTCCCTTCGCTGTATCCTCACGCTTTTCGGTGAGACTTGGAGGCTGTCTTCGTGAGCTCGAACTGCAGGCTCGAGCTGTAGGTGTGCTCCACGGGAAGGAACGGTCAGGACTCGCTCCTTGAACGGTGCTGGGCTCGTTCTCGTTGTCCTCGTAGGTGGACTCAGGCGTGCGGTGATTCCTGTTCTGCCGACTGCGCCAGTAAATTTCAGGTCTTCTCCGTACCCAGGAATGCACCGCGGTGTCTCGTGTCGCCGTGAGGGACGAGGCGGACTCGGATGTCCAAGCTATGTACAGTTTATGTCCAGGAATTATTTACAAGGCATATACAACGGGAACAGAACTAGCCCGCAGTGGGGCTTGGAAGCTTGCCGGTGTCTAGCCGGCGCAGGCGGGACTCTCCCCGTGACCTGCGGCAAGTTCAGAGCAAAAAGACCCCATCCTCTCGCCGGGCCTGACATAAATACCCTCGGTGAGGGAAGGGAAAGTTCAAAGAAAACAAGAAACGGCAAGGCCGGGTACAATACTCCCCGACCGAGCAAGGTGCGTTGGGAGAACCTCCACACATGGTCGTCGCCACCCAACTTGTCAAAGAGAGCGGCGCCTTTTTGTCCCGGGCCGGACACGACCCTGGTCGTTTCCGTAGGCGCCGTGCGTCGAGACGGCCTAATTGTTAGCGGCCCTCCGAAGGGTGACGGCCGTCTCCGCGTCTCCGTCGTTGGGGGCACCCGCAGTGCAACGACCTCCATGGTCAAACCTTACAGTGATCTACAATGTTCTGGATGCAAATCGATGGTTCCAGAAACACTCACGCCGAAAGATAAAAGCCTGCAGAGCAGACGCCGCAGCATCCGAATCGCCGACGCTCGCTTGAGCACATCATTTTGTTGACTGCACCTTCCCCGCCTTTGTATTCTTTGAGTTAGGGGAGCACAAGGTCGCTACAATAAATTTGTTTCCCTTGAAGACAACTGCGTCGTCTTTGACTTCGTAACAATACGTTCTTGTTGAATTCTTTCTTTATTGTCAAATCTTTGCTGCAGTATCTCTACAGCATCTTCATTGCGTGCCTGTCTCGCCGGAAGCCCTTTTATTTTATTGCTACCATTGCTGGTCCCGTAATGAGCGATCTTAAATAATGCAACTTTTCTGTCTTCGAGAGCTCTTTGCTTTCGCGCACTGCCCTTTGGTAACATTCCCAAAAAGCTTCCCACGCTGTCAGCTCGCTCTTTGAAGGTTCCAAACGCAGCTTGTATAGCTTCACTCCTCGTTGTCCAGCCGGGGCAGGCAGCTGAGGCTGCGACAATATGAAACTGTTTGCCGTGTTGTTACTCGTCTGCACCACCGCTATCTTCGCTTTGAGGAGGCCGATGACTTGGTTAGGCCGGTCGTCGTACTGGATTCCATCCTAGTACTCTCGCTCGAAGGCGTCCTCTAAAATATAATCATGGATGTGTTCGTTGATTTTCATACGTTCACCGTTGTTAACTTCCAATCGTTGGACTTAATTATTCCACACCTGCATCTTGCAGCGCCGTTGTCACCTCGTTGATGATGGCGGTCTTCTGGCATCATGGAGTCTGTCGCTTTAATCTAAGTTTCTGCGTCGCCTTTGTCTTTATCCCTATCCTAGACCTCTCTTTACCGCAACTTTTGTCCTTACACCGGGGTTTCGGCAACATTATGTGGTGCGTTTCTGAAAAACAATACCGACGGCACGAGAGTAGTGGGTTAGATATAAGAAGAAAATGTATTAATTTCACTCGTACAGAAACAACAGGTCATCTTTGGCCGAAGTCACAGTGCAGAGTTCCTCACCCGAGACTTCTCTTCAAGGCTGAGGGCGAATCTCTCGCTCTCTGTCTGGGTCTTACCCCCACAGGCATTCCACGGTGCGTCTCGGGTTTCAGTTTTCTCGTGGGGCTGGGCGTCTGTTCTTGCTCTTTTTCTTTGCCGTGGAAATTGAGGTGATTTGTTACAGGGCCTTTTGTGCACTTATTCTACTTTTTGGTTTTTTCATCTGGCTCAAGGAGGATCAACCACCAACTGCAAACTTCTTTTAATACCTGTACGCACCCGCCGACACCTGTCTTCACTAGTACGGATTCTTGGGCAAGTTGGTGTGGCGATCATGATGAATTCATAGCGCAAAAAGGACGAGGACATAGAGAGAACACACAACACAGCGCTAACTTCCAACTAATTTTATTTCACACAAACGTACAAATATGTATCCCCAGCCTACCCGCAATCACTTCCCATCGTCACCGCCAATGCTGACGTGTTGCAGCCATGCGCAGAAACGTTGCCTCCTTATCGGACAAATTCAGTGACGGCACACTCACACAGGACAACCCCGCTTTACTAATCAAATCTGCCTCTACTATTTCTCTTACTTTTTGTTCCTTGTGTCTCGACCGTATCACACATTGCTCAAACCGTGGCACGCAGCCGCAGTCGTGGCAGTGAACAGACAAATGGCCATCCCTGTATTTGCTAACCTTCCGCCTGTGCTCGCCTAACCGGTCGTTAAGACAACGGCCGGTTTGGCCTATATAACGCTTTCCGCACGAAAGGGGAACATCATACACCACACCGACTGCGCACTTAACACATGGTTTCCTATGTCCTTTTACACACCCAACCGGTGCTTTACGGAAGGGGTTAGTCAACTTGCAAATTTTGTTCAATTTGTTAGGTGCAGAAAAAACCTATTTAGAGAGTGTTTTAGTCCTTTGGTGTTAACTCATGAGATTCCGGACAACAACGTGCTACAGTTCCTTGATATTAAACTGACGCTCTCTGAGCGACATGTATGTTGGGCATATCACCCGAGGGCAGACAAGGGCCTGTTACCTTTTCATTCGGCTCACTCCAAGCTCACAAAAAGAGGAATAATTAACCTGTGTTTTAAGAATTCTCTTGAAAAATCGTGCCACCATTCAATGGGGAGTAGCTTCAAAGAGCAAACGGAGCGCTTGATCGCTGCTGGGTATCCGGCGGCCATTCTTTTGTCGGTAGCTGAGAGTAACCTCAAGAATTTAGAACAGAGGAAGGGCAGGTCACAGGAGGGTGAAAAGAAAAAAGTAGCAGTAATTCCATATCTGCACAATACGTCTCACCGTCTCAAAAAGATTGCAAATCGGGTGAAGGTAAAGGTTGTTTTTTCTGCACCTAACAAATTGAACAAAATTTGCAAGTTGACTAACCCCTTCCGTAAAGCACCGGTTGGGTGTGTAAAAGGACATAGGAAACCATGTGTTAAGTGCGCAGTCGGTGTGGTGTATGATGTTCCCCTTTCGTGCGGAAAGCGTTATATAGGCCAAACCGGCCGTTGTCTTAACGACCGGTTAGGCGAGCACAGGCGGAAGGTTAGCAAATACAGGGATGGCCATTTGTCTGTTCACTGCCACGACTGCGGCTGCGTGCCACGGTTTGAGCAATGTGTGATACGGTCGAGACACAAGGAACAAAAAGTAAGAGAAATAGTAGAGGCAGATTTGATTAGTAAAGCGGGGTTGTCCTGTGTGAGTGTGCCGTCACTGAATTTGTCCGATAAGGAGGCAACGTTTCTGCGCATGGCTGCAACACGTCAGCATTGGCGGTGACGATGGGAAGTGATTGCGGGTAGGCTGGGGATACATATTTGTACGTTTGTGTGAAATAAAATTAGTTGGAAGTTAGCGCTGTGTTGTGTGTTCTCTCTATGTCCTCGTCCTTTTTGCGCTATGAATTCATCAAGACCTGTCTTCAGCTCATTACACTTTTGTGTACATGGGTTTTCTTTTTCTTATTCCACATTGTTCACAGCTATACACGTACTTCCGTTGGGCCTGCATGGGCAGCCGTATGTATCGTCCCCTAATTCCCGTTTAGTTGACGCCTTTTCGTGTAATCGGGACACCTGAATTTTTTAGTGAAGGTTTGTGCCTTTTCCACCCCCCCTCCCCACTCTCTTCTTGCCCCACGAGCAAAGCCCGATTGTATACATGCACCCACCATTTCGAAACATCTCTTTTTCCCACCGTTTGTAGTGAAGATGTATAAGGAATGTATTTTAAGTCTGTATGGCAATAATGTGTCGTAAACCTTATTCTGATGAAGGCAAGTTTCTTTGCCTATGCGAAAGTAAACATCCTTTTTATTGTTCTTACCGTCTGTTCGGCTATTTACTCATACATATATACCGATGCATATATACACACATACGCAACACATAATTCCAGCCATATAGTTCTTTTATTCCGCCTAATGCTGAAAATGCTGGGGTTCAATTTTTTCCTTGAGTTATGAAAACAGTTCGTCAGATAATTTGTTCTGTGTAAAACGGGAAAAGTTGTACGAATGTTTTTACTATGTCGGGTAGGCACACGATGTACAACAAACCGATCACGTCGCTGAATTGTCTGAACAGAGGCATAAAGGATAGAAAATTCTTTTGTCGGCATAAAAGTCAGCACAACAGTATCCATAAGTATTAACGTAAAATTTTGCCTACGGGCCATCGAGAACAAGGCGCATTCCAAGAAGCTTGTTTTGAGATGCCGTCCACTTTGTTACTCCAAAGCACCGAGCAAAAACAAAATCACCCAATTTCATAGCGTAGAGCTCTACAAGCTAGCGTGTAAGAAATGTGTTTACGTATGTTCATAGGACACAGACACCTACCTAAATGCAATAATAAAAAGGCGACCTGACGACGATTAGAGCAGACGCGATCCACGTGACTGTTCCAGATTAGATGATAAATCGGAAAATCGACCATTGTATTTAGTTTTTGCAACATCTCACTGGGAGGCAAGCAATGTTGCAATAGGCCGGTGAATGCAAGAAAAATGGTACCATGGGGGTTATACTACAGCAAGGGTTGCGGAAGAATACAATTCTGGTTATTACACTTCGCAACAAATGTTTACCGATTGTTTATAGCATTGTTATAATCCTCGTGTAGCGATTTCAGAAGTGTCGTCAGCGTACTGACGGTCACAGAAGTGATGAAGGCAGCTGCTCAGACCATTCAGGTGTACCTTGAACATGGGTGCTGGCAATAT
The DNA here is from genome assembly GCF_048455015.1 of Haemaphysalis longicornis. Taxonomy (NCBI): domain Eukaryota; kingdom Metazoa; phylum Arthropoda; class Arachnida; order Ixodida; family Ixodidae; genus Haemaphysalis; species Haemaphysalis longicornis. Next base: position 486,346,284 of record NW_027526203.1, read on the forward strand.
AGGCCCCTGTGGAAACCCACATTTTGTTTCCATTCTTTTGCTTCCCATTTGTTCAAGCGCTGCAGTTTGGCTGAGATCACACGAGCAGTAATTGGAAGGATAAGCATGGGGTGGAGTGCATTGATTCCCCATCACATGCTACGTTTCCAACATCAGCAAATAGAATTTGTTCCAGAGCACAAGATTTTAGTGGTGCACTTTTCGTTTAACTTGAGCTGGGATGCTCTTGTTTAATACCTCTGTAAAAAGCAATGTGCACTTACAGCTGTCTTATCGCGTTGCAGTTCCATACTCCCAGTATCAGTTAAACTACAAGTCTATTACGGTTTATTCCTGTCACAACTAAATTATTGCCCCCTTGTGTCGGCGACCACAACTAAAATTAACACGTATAGACTCTAGCTAGTAAGCCAGAAACGAATGGTAAGGCGCATTGGGAATCTCGAACGCATGTTCACAACAAAAAATGCCTTTTGAACATACAATGTTGTTCGTGTTGACTATGTGTATGAATTCCGTTTGTTGAGCACGGCTTATTTCTGTTCTGTTGCTGTAGTAAATTTTGTAAAATCTTTGCGTGCTTAGAGCACAAGCCAACTGATGCACGCACCCGAAACACTGACATATGAACGGTACCGCATTTCCGCGCAAATTTTAAACTGCAATCTTTAAGACATTACCTCCCAGTAACATTTAACAAATGCAATCAAACCACAAATTTGTCCAAGAAACAATTAACTTCATTCTTTGTGAGATTGTAAGGGTAAGATTTCATTGTGGTTGTATTTATCCCCACTTTTTTGGTATTGTTTAAGGCATTATGAGGTATTATGTTGTATATTTTGTATCTACCCTGGAAATGCATGCTCATGTACTTTTGTGATTTGTGTGCTTCAGCTGATAAAATTATTTTTAATATTGTGCTGTAGAACAACGTGCATTTTTTTTCAAGAGTACGTGTTCTTTTTTTATGCGCTGTTCACTGCGCCTTGTCATGGTTCCCTGGCCTATGTCAAGCTGCTGCAGTAGCTTATAGCGGGGGAACCGTCCAGTGTTTCTGGAAATAAAAATTTGATTTGATTTCATTTGATTTGGTACTTAGGCCAGGTTGTGACCCCGGATCTGAACCATGGGGCAGAGATAATTAGAAGGATGAGAATGGGGTGGAGTGCATACGACCGGCGTTCTCAGATAATGAATAGCTGCCTACCATCTCGTGTCGTCTCTCTCCTGTCTTCGTTAGTTTTTTGCGCAACTGAAGTACAGCATGGATTACCAACTCGCCCAATCCTACAGCCTACCAAGCTGCCTACCATTTTCCCTGAAGAAGAAAGTTTATGACAGCTACATCTTTTCGTTACTCATCTACGGGCCAGAAACATGGAGGCTCACTAAGAGGGTTCAACTTAAGTTAAGGACGATTCAGCGAGCAATGGAATGGAAGGTGATAGGGGTAACACTAAGGGACAAAAAAACAGAGCGGAGTGTACCAGGGAACAAACGTGTGTGAAGGATACAAGTAGAAATAAGGAAAAAGAAATGGGCGTGGGCAGGGATGTAATACGAAGGCAAGAGAACCGTTGTTTATTAAGAGTAACAGAGTGGATCCCTAGAGAAGGCAAGCGTGGGAGGGGGGCGGCAGAACGTTAAATGAATAGATGAGATCAATACGTTTGCGGGGATAAATTGGTCACAGTATCGAGAAACACGTAATTACGTATTTTAAATAATATTTCGGGAACTACATGCCTTTCTCACATCTAGAAAAAGAGCAGAGGCTACTTTATCATGATCCAACGAACTGTTTGAAAATTCTGAATCTTTTTCTAATTCAATCAGGGTTCCTGGACCGTCACGAGAACTTAACCAATGATTTATAGCACATCATAGTTATCAAGAAAAGAAGTAATAGTAAATGTTTTTTCATGATTGTTTGTTGCAATTCCCAACAGTATGGGCGTGCCACGAAAGTTTTCAATCATGCTTTCCGGCCTATTTTTATACAGCGGAAACACCAGTGCTCTTTTAGGCATTCTGGCACACGGTGTTACCCTGGTATTATTACTTGCCAGCAAGACTGATTTTAATGGGTCAAAACTGCGCCCGATACATAAAAAATAAACCATCCCTTAACAGCATGTCACAAAAAAATGTCTCGTAGACGTGTAACCTCCTGGAGACCATACAGCTGTGGGAACTGTGGACGTGCGTTCAATATCACGCCACTATAGCCTTGTGGAGGTTCGAGTACTGAAGTAGATGTCGGCAAGGAAGGCGGACTGTTGTTGGTAACGCCAGAACGTTCTGTTGCCATCACTCTTTGCTGGGTTTGTATACAGCATTGCTTTACAGCAGGCCCTTCAGATCATCGTATGCACTGCAGGGGCCAGGCGCAGCCACAATACCTTTTCGATGAGATGATTACGTAACTGCTGCATGGTAACATGGTACATGCCTTAATAACTTGGGGAGAAGAAAGGTGGTAAAGCCTGTTCACCATTTTCCTGCCCCATTAAAATATAAATGCAAAAATTTACCCACCATTTTAAAGAAAATTGACATAAACGCGAAAGCTGTCTAACGTAAACCCTGCGTCAAACGTCCGTCAAAACCTTTGCTAAATGCCCGTCCAACCTTCACTGAAAGTGCGTCCAATCGATCGTCAAACATTGAAAAAAAAACTGTGCTTTATTCCTTTGTCATAGGAATCAATAAAACACGAAAACTAAATTTGCAGCGAACACAACAGCTGAGCATGATTTGGGGGTCGGCGGCTGTCTTGTGGGTGTGCTTGGAGAGCGAAGTCCTGCTGGCGGGTCGCTTCGGAAACGGTGTACTTGCATCATTTCCGTGATGGATATGACGTCAATGAAACCGTGGTGTATACCGGCATAAAGCACTTTCGTGTTAAAATACAAAACCCGAAAACGAACAACCCAATGTATAACGTACTCTTTATTGGCCGCGAGGCCCACCACTGGAGAGGCCGGCGCTGCGGTCGTTTTGACGTCACTTGTAGGATCACCGTTCCTATCTTGCTGCATAGTTGGCTTGCAGCGCGTGACACTTCGCTTAGGAAGCGCGTTCTAAAAGTATTTTCGTGTTAATTTCCTTCGTTTGAAGGTAATTCTCAGTGCGTCAAGCGCAGTTCGACCTAATCGTGACTGTATAACCGTATCAACTGTGCTAGATTATCCGCAAACACCATGAGCGTGGTGGTGTATTACGCATGCGACCGAAGCATAAGCAGTGGTTTGTTTCCCCGATCAACAATGTGGACTACGACGATCGCCGAGTGAAGTTTCTAGATTTCCCTTGTTAGAAATGTACAAAGCAGGAAATCGTGAAGCGTTAACTGCTCGCAGAAGCACACGCACCCGGCGTGCCTGCTCGCACAGCCGACGGTGCGGCTCGAACCGACGCAGGTCGCGGCAGCAACAACTTGTCGCCGCTTTTTAAAATCACACAAGTCGTTGAAAAGAAGTTCCAGATTGGTGAAAGTGGATGTTAGTGTGATGAAAAATTCTGATAGGTAGTGTCATCAGCTGTGGTTTTCAAAGCGATGCTCAAATATCTGCCGCGATTTACGCCGACCGGCCACGGAGGTCGGTCCCGGCAGCGCCGGCCCGTTCACGCACGGTGCGGCGAGCGGCCGAATTGATGGCTATGCTTGCGCGCAAGAATCGGCCGAGGCCGTGCAGGTATCTTTATCGTCGATCGCTTCAACGGAAATCACCGCGCTTACAGAGTTCCCAGCGTGGTGAAACGTTCTGTTAGGGACTGTCACTCGCAACTCTAACGGCGATGAAATATCTGCTGCGACGCCAAGCCTAAAGTTCCCAACATCCGATTACGTGCATCCGAAGCCGGCTGCGAGCTGTTGGCGAAGGCCCTCCCGTCGCGCACGCGCGTGTCGCGTTTGGGTTCCTCTAACTTCTTGGGGACCCCCAACGCTCGGTTCTCCTATTCTAAATATCCCCATTACCCGAAATCATTAACGACGTGTTTCTCCTCGTACGCAGCCTCGCCTTCTGTGGGCAGTCGTGAGTTTCGAAATTGATGCTTGAGAAATGCCGGCTTACTGTAAACATACAAAACACGCTGCAATTATAAATTGCCACGCCGAACACCTAATGAAAACTAAATACAGCCTTGTCCGAACCCGCTCGAAGGCGTTAAAAACTCGCGTTCATACCGTTCATACATTGCGGACAAGTCGCGAAAAGTAAACATCAGCCATGCAGAGTACAGGCTACGGCAGTGATCGTTAATCAAATCTGGGCATGACTATAAAAAAATCTCAGGGTAAATAGGCACTGATGAAGCCAAACTGCAGACCGTAACAATACTTTTAAGCATGTGTGGCGAAGCAATCTGATCAGCGTTCTCGCGTCATTCATTTACCAGGCAATACGAGCAGTTCGCGCGGTGAGATAATAAGTGAGCGACGCGTTTCCGTCGCTGTTACAAGGTGTTTGCTTGCACACACATGTCCCGTCGCAAGTATTTCATAATGAATTTAATTGCAGCGTACTTTTCTCGGCATCAGTTGCATCGTCCTTGGCGTTCGCTGGCTGCGTATGTAAAAGCTGTGGGTCGCGATGGTAGCAACTACCTAAACCCGGTGGTGTCGCCGGGAACAAGCGAGTCGCTGATTGCTTGCCCGAATTATTTGGTTTACACACAACTTCTTGGTAATTTGCATCACATCCACAAGGAGCGGGCGAGACGGTGGCCACAAGAAAAAAACACGCTTCCGCATACGCACGGGGAATCTGCTGTAGCAGACGACAACACAATTCGGCGTCCTACAAGTGACGTCACTCGTAGGTGGCGCCACGGTATGTCCTCGAGGCCAATACTAAAACTTGCTTCCTCGCAAGAAGACCCTGTGCGCAGGGGTGCACCATTTACAGGCCGCTTGCTTGGTTGTAGTGGCGTCATTTCCGTAACAAATATGACGTTAGTGAAACCTTCGTTTATCCCGGAATAAAACACTTTCGTGTTAAAATCCAAATGGGAAACGAACAACAAACTTACGCGATGATTTTTCGCGCACTCAGTAAACGCATCTACGAAAGATCTAAATGAATACCGATACGGGGTTTATGAGATAAAGGTACACTATTGTACTCCTTCTTCATGATCGATGCCTGAATTGCCTTATCTAGAACCATTCCTTTTCGCGACTGTCAATAAATGTTTCCACACAATGGAAGCTCGGTTTCATGCACGCGCCGTGCGTCCAGGGACCTCTTCGGTCTACCGACCGCTCTATAGAGAAATGCATTAGCTTTTTGGCAGGACGCCACACGCCCCACAGAGGAAGCTTTAGTTTTAATAATCGCTTTCTTATACTGGAGGCCCTTGGCGAAAAAGTGCCTTTTTAGGAGTACGAATCATATGTTCAGAGCCCCAAACGTATTCAGCCGTAGCAATTGTGGGCCTATATCAAGGACACAAGCCATTTTTTGAGAGAGATGTCTAGACCGGTAATCCCCCCTGGCAGCTTCCTGTTACAGTGGATGTCTCCTCGCTTTATTTTATTATTATTGATTATTTAAAAATACCTTACAGGCCCTTGTTGCAGGGCATTGTGTAAGGGGGGGGGTAACACAGGGTGAGTGTCGCAACAGAACTGTAAGGGAACACCAAACTTTGAATGAACATTGAATGAACGGAACAGCAAATAACACGATATATGTCACTAAAGAGAAAAAGAAGAGACTGTACAAAAAAAGTCATTTGAAGTGGCACATGGGAACATTGCAGGTGGGAAGGAATGCAAATATGCGCAATACAACTTAGTAAAAAACACCTAGTACACACGTAGTTAAAAATATTCTATAACAAAGCGCAGAAAGCGACTTGTTCTTGTTTCGAAAATACAGGATAATAAAGGGCGATAACAGAGTTTTACTTGTGTGTATAAGGACATTATAAACTGCAAAAATACCGCGGTCACAAACTGTGAAGCGGTAAGAAAAAAGAAAGAAACGAAGAGCGCGTGCTGTTTCACCGAACACAAGGCCTTAATCTGTAAGCGGGAGGAACCGGAGTAAAAACGAATGGATATAATTACACTGGAGCGATACAGGAGGTGGCACAAATACTTGTAAAAAGAACCAGTCGAAGTTTCTATCACTGAAAGAAAGAGTGGAGAAGTCTGAATTTTTCGGGGTCTGATTGATATGCGATGTCATTCGAGAGATCATTCCACAAGCGGATGGCGTGAGGAAGAGCCGATGAGTTAAAGGCGTCGGTTGATCCATATAATCGCGTGAAACTTAAGTTATTATGCAACCTGCGAGATGTAACGGAAGGTATATCGAGTTGAAATGGGAATGGTTTATTACTGTAAACATACTTATGGAAGAGGCATAGAAGAGAAATATCCCGCCGAGTACTCAGCAGTTAAGGCAGAGCTTAATTTCCGTTATGCGGCTATGGTAGTCGTATTAATTTCGCGAGATAAAACGGGCTGCCCTATTTTGAATCGCCTCAAGCATGTTGATTAGGTAATTTTGGTAAGGGGACCAGATGGATGCGGCGAATTCAAGTTGTGGGCGAACGAAGGTCTGACAAGCTAGTTTACGAACATGGGATGGGCAGCTATGCAAGTTGCGGCGTAAGTATCCCAATGATTTTGAAGCTTTTGCACAAATGGTGGTGATATGGTGTGACCAAGAAAGATTTGGTGTGAAATGAATACCTAGGTAGTTGTAGGAGGATGCGTGCGACAGAGGGTAATCATCAATGATGTACGAACAGCTGGAAATATTTTGCTTGCGTGTGAAAGACATAATTTTGCACTTCTGCTTGTTTAGCGACATCAACCATTTTTTGCACCAGTCATTAATCTTGTTGAGGTCATTTTGGAGTGTTAGGTGGTCATCAGCACAGGTTATTGAGCGATATACAATGCAATCATCGGCGAAAATTCGCATGCGAGATGAGGTGCTGATTGGCAAATCGTTAATATAAATTAAGAATAGCAGGGGGCCGAGGACGCACCCCTGCGGTACACCTGAGGTTACTTGGGAAAGAGGGGATTGGATATTGTTTATTACCGTGAACTGCTGGCGGAGCGAAAGAAAGTTTCGAAGCCAAGATAAAGTGAGCGAGTCTAATCGAAGTGAAGATAATTTAGAAATCAGACGACAGTGGGGTACACGATCAAATGCTTTTGAAAAATCGAGAAAAATGCAGTCAGTCTGACGGTTATTGTTCATGTTGCAATGTAGTTCTGACGTAAATTCCAGCAGCTGTGTTTCGCACGAAAAACCTTTTATAAATCCATGTTGGTTGACAAAAAAGAAGTGGTTAGATTCTAAGTGCCGGAAAACATGAGAAGCGAATATATGTTCCAGAAGTTTGCAGCAGATGCACGTTAGAGAGATGGGGCGATAACTTTCGGGTGAATGTTTATCGGCGGCTTTAAACACGGGGACTATTTTACCAATCTTCCAGTCAATGGGAAGCTGGCCTGTTGCTAATGATTGTCTGAAAATGTGATACAGGATATTAACAGAAGCAGAAAGGGTGTTTTAAAGCAAAGCTTTCTACCTCTACCCCCCAAGGGTTCTTTCGCGAGCGTTGGTGTCACCAGAAAACTCCCTCGAAGAAATAAAAGAATTTCTCGCACCGCCAGGAATCGAACCTCGAACTAACAGAGCAACAAAGCAGGTGCCCGTTGTCTTACCGATTAAGCTACGAGCCCACGCGGAGTGGGGGAAGACAAGTGGTGCACTCACCAAGCACATCTAGGGGTATAACCCCTGCATTCATGCTAAATGCCACGCGAAAGCGATTAAAGGAAGCTCACACCAACCCATGGCATCTCACTTCTAGTACGCCCATGGGCCTGTGGCTTCCAGTGTTCACGTAAAAATCTTAGCTCCTTGTCGTCCCCCCTCAGGCCAATCGATACCTCAATGAACACATTCAAATACTCCTTGATGGCCAGGCCACTACTCAAAGCCCCAGCATCAAGATCCTGGGCCTCCATCTTTAGGCCAACACCAAGAGTGACGTATCCTTTCAGCGCCTTAAACACACCATCAATAAATCATACACATTATCAGGCGAGTTGCCACCAAGAAGCGAGGCCTCAAGGAACCCCATACCGTTCGATTAGTTCAAGTTTTTGTCCTCTCGAGAATCACTTACGTCAACCCCGTGTCTTCTTCTCGGCAAGGAGGACGTAAACATGCCTTATATAATGATTAGAAAGGTGGTTGAGCAAGCCATTGGTCTTCCAATGAGTGCGTCCACAGAGACCCTGCTTAGCACGGGGCTGTACAACACGGTGGAAGAGCTGATAGAGGGCCATCTTTCTATCCTGAAGCTCCGAATGAGCAGAACTGCGGCGGGTCGCCTTATCTTTCACGAGGTTCGCTGGGCAGCACAGAATGTCACGCCGCTTGATGTACTTCTGGACTTTTTGGCGACAAGAAACAAAGATGCTCCCTTTGCTTAGAAATATGAACCCCTCAGACTACACGGGTCACCGACAAGCACGGGCTCAAGCGCTCAACACCACCCTCGGTGGGGATCATGCAGTTAGCTACACAGACAACTCCCAACATCGAGGGCAGCAGTACGCCATCATCGTGGCTACTTTCAGAACCAACCTCCTTGCTTGTGCCTCACTCAAGACCGAAGACATGACGGCAGCAGAAGAGGCAGCCATAGCCTTGGCTTTCACTCAACCATGGGTTCGTAATGTAGTCACCACTTCCCAACAAGCCTACCGGAATTACCTGTTGAGTTTGGTGTCGCGACCCGCACTGCGTGTGCTTAAAAAACCACTCCCCAAATGGTTCCATTCAGCTCATCTGGATGCCCGCACATGCTTCCATGGAAGGCAACGAATATGTCCACCAAGCCGTACTTTTAGCTCCCCTGCTATGAAGCTGCATAATGACGGTCACCCGCTTGTCTCAATGAGGGACGTAACCCAGCATTATCGCCTTCTGCGACAGACCCTGCCTTCGCCTTACCCTGACCTTTCCATAGAACAACAACCTACCCTACGGCTCATACAATCCGGCTCATTCCCACACCCGACGCGTCTTCACTTAATGCACCCGAATCGCTACGACGCTGAATGTAAACTTTGCTCAGAAGTAGGAACACTCTGCCACATAATCGGGGTGTGCGACTTTAGCCCTGAGCACCCTCCTCTCTTTCCGTCAACTACTGAACAAGAGCCATGGGAGATGCTGCTGTCCGGCCCCTCTCTGCCTACCCAGCTTCAGCTGGTAGAGAGAGCACACGTGGCACGGACTGAATATGGGCTACAGTGAAGGAGGATCCACTCCCCTGGACCACACTCTGGGCCATTCAGGAATCTGAATAGAAGTATTTCCTCCTTCTGCCTCTCCTACTCCTCCTCCTGATCCTGCTCCGTCTCTGCCGCTGATCTCGTCGCCTCCGTTCGCGACGGCAGAGACGGAGAAGTGAGATCGTCTAATACCGGGTTTCAGCTTTAATTTCGTGAAAGCCGTTTCCACTCATGTGCTATACCAATACAACTCAACCAACCACCGCTCATGCCTCATGCATTAATTTAACCTTTCCAAGAATATCTGTTTGAAGGAGTAGAGGGTAAGGGTATGCAAAGTGAATTTCACTTCTCTCTGGTTTCAATATTTGTAGAGTGAAGTGAGTGAATTATGTGACGTCGCATTAGTAAGCATTGTGGGTGCCGTTCACAGCTTTGCTTTCCAAACACATTCACAGAGTGGATTGGCGTTAATTGTTTTTCAGAACTTTGGAATTTATATCGTCAATGCCAGCTGAAGTAGATAGCTTAAGATTAGTGACAAGAAGTGCGATACCCTCAGGCGTTATTTCAATAGGTTGCATGTAATCTATGCTCAGATCGGGAACGTTCGGAACATCGGTGTGGTCTTCCCGGGTGAAAACGGATGAAAAGAAGGTGTTAAATGCTGAGATGCAATGACTGTCTGAGAGGGGAGCATGGTGATCATCTAGCAAGGAAATCTGTTGAACATCGTGTTCCGGAGATATTTGTTTCCAGAATTTTCTAGGATTTGATTTCAGAAGGGAAGGCAAATCGTTAGAGAAATACTTTTGTTTAGCAGATTTAATTGTGGAACAGTATATTTACATACCATTTTTGTACGCCTCCCATGCCGAGGACGTACCAAGTCGTTTTGCCGCGCGGTATAGACGTTTCTTTTTATTTCTGAGCTGTCGGATGGATTTTGTAAACCAGGGGTTAGTTTTATCATTTTCGACGGAAACAAGTGGAATATACCGATCTGCTAGCGCGCATAATTTGTTTCTGTAGAGCACCCAGTTATCATTGACGTCACGATTGGAAAAGGATGGCAGGAATATGTCATTGTAGAAGGTTTCTAATTCAGCGTTGATTTTGCTGTAGTTAGCTTTATTGTAATCGCGGATTTTTTTCTATTCAATGCCAGAGAAAGGTAGTCGAATGTTAAGGGTTACTTGAAGAAGACTGTGATCGCTGAATCCATCTATGTTCAGTATGGTATTTACTGTTTCAGGAGCGGTGGTGAGAAGTAGGTCGAGGATGTTAGAACCGCGAGTGGGCTGATTCACCATTTGCGATAAGTTAAAGTCTAAGGTTAGGTTGATAAATTCTGTAGACATGCGGCAAGGGGAAGACAAGCGGTTCCAGTCAATCGCGGGAAAATTGAAATCGCCAAAGATGAATATGGAATCGGTATGGCAGAGATGGATGGCCTCAGTGATGCTGCTGCGCAGTTCTTCCAGAAATGAATGGTTACAGTCAGGAGGTCGGTAACAATTTCCGATGAGCAGTGTGGCGGACTTGGTTAAGCATGCTACCCAGATAATTTCTATGTTAGAGTGTACTTTGATGGCATACGATTGTAAAGTTTTTTTTACTGCGAGAAGAACTCCTCCGCCCCGCCTATTAGTACGGTCGTTTCGGTAAATGTTGAAATTGCTACGATCAGGGAGAACTTCGTTATCGGTTATGTCAGGGTAAAGCCAGGTTTCGGTGAGGGCAAGAATATCGCAGTCACAATCGTCAAGGAAGGAACATAACAAATGCCGTTTTGGCATTAGGCTGCGGATGTTAGTAGACGATAGCGATAATGTGGTGATGGCTTGAATGGGCGAAGTGATATTCCGATCTTGCCCGTACGTGTTATTTAGCTATCTGCTAGCTAGTACAACACTATCACTGGTGACGTCATAGATGTACGTCTGCTTGTTAATGTGCAGGCGGTCAACTGAAATTTTGAAAGCCTTGTTCTGAGACTTAGCGAAGCTCACCAACTTGCGTCTTGCCTGTCGTGTTGCCGGGGAAAAGTCTTCACCAATAGAATAGGTTGTTCCTTTTAATTTGCATGCACTGGACAAGATCTGCTCTTTGTCCTTATAAAATGTTAGTTTTGCTATGATAGGCCTATTTTTTCCTTCAGTGAATTTGCCAAGCCTGTGTACACGCTCGAATTGTGAACTAGTTGCTGTTAATTCAAGTTTTTCAGAGCAAAACGCCATTACTTTCTCCTCCGCCGCGGCCCATTCTTCCTCCTCGTTGTCTTCTATCCCAAAAAAGAGAAGGTTTGATCGCCGCTGCCTATTTTCGGCATCGTCGCATCGGGACGAAATGGCTGCCAACTGATCTGAAACTTTCAGGAGGGTGCTGTCAGAGGGACTATCTGCGTTACGCTGCAATGCAATGGTTGCCTCAAGGGCAGCGACTTTAGCATCAAGTAGCTTGATCTGATTTTTAGCAGTTTCTTGCTCCCCACTTACTCGTTTCAGATCAGCTAACATTGTGGCGTGTTCAGCCTCTAGCTTTTTAATTGTTTCCAAAGCCGAAGCGAAGGCGTCAGCTTCCGCTTTACTACGCTTTACACCAATATCCCCCTTCAGACGGCATCAGGTATACCGTGGAGGCATGTCAAAACGCTGATATGGCACTACAGATTAATGAGCACGCCCTTACTACCCTAATTGACCTGGTGCTTCGTTATAATTATTTCCAATTCGAAAACAAACATTACCTTCAAATTAGCGGCACAGCTATGGGCACAAAAATGGCACCAAATTACGCGAACTTGTTCATGGCGGCACTCGAGGCACCCTTCTTGGAAGCTGAACCCGTTCGCCCGTTCATATACAAGCGATTCCTGGATGACATCTTTTTTGTCTGGCCGCATGACGAGGCAATATTGCATAAGTTCATTTCGGATTTCAACGCGGTCCACCCTTCTATATCTTTTACGCATAATATCTCAAGGACATCGGTAAACTTTCTCGACGTCACCATTCAGGTAGAGGGCACGACCACGATCACAGCCCTATATAGAAAACCCACAGATCGCCAGCAGAATCTGCACTTTGAAAGTGACCATCCACGGCATTGCAAGATGAGCATTCCCTATTCCCAGGCACACAGATACCGCAGAATTTGCTCTGACAACGCCGACTTTGACCACAATTCTCAACAACTAAAAAATGCCCTCATTCGTCAAAAGTACCCAGCAGCAGTGGTCGATGACTCCATCAACAGAGCTCGTAACCTAAATCGCGAGGAAATTCTACATGGAGGGAATCCCAGGAATGAAGGAAGCCAGACAAATCTTGTCCTCACCCACTCATCTGCGTTGCCTCAACTTAATAACATTCTTTCGAGACATTTCAATATACTGCAACAAAGTAGCCGGCTTTCTTCAATTTTCCAAAAGCCCCCCCCCCCCGAGTTGTTTATCGTCGCGGAAAAAACATGAAAGATATGTTAGTCAGAGCCAAGACGACTACCATTGAGGGCACTCAACGGGGATGCCAGCCATGCAAGAAAACACGTTGTAATGTCTGTTCACACATGACAACCACCACTACTGCTAAAGCCAGCTCCTCAGATTACGTATTCAAAATAAATGCGCATCTAAACTGTGACAGCTAAAATGTCGTCTACATGCTTCACTGTGACATCTGTGGCATGCAGTACATCGGACAAGCAGAAACCGCCTTCCGTAAGCGCTTTAACAACCACCGTTATCACGCTAGAACATAACCGAACTTGCCCATTTCAAGACATGTCAGCCTCCCAGGACATTCATTCGACCAAAGTAAAGTCACTCTTCCAAGACCGGTTTTCACACTAAACGGGAGCGCGAACAGAAAGAATCGTATCTTATAAGTTCAAAACGCTGACTCATGGTATCAACGAGAGCGCTGGCACCATGTCGTGCCTCCGGAGGACCACGGACGTTGATTGACAACAGGAAGTGGATGCACATTGTTCCACCCCCTTTTCCCCAGCATAAATGTTTTTTTTTTAATTATTCAGGACCACCCACCATCAGCTCAGACAACGGGCGCATACCGAGGGGGAGCGCCGCCCAAAAAAGCCGCCTAAGCCCCGTACTGGACGTGCTGCGCTATAAATGCTGTCCACGTTGGGACAACTAAGAAGAGTAAGAAGAGAGAGGGAGGTGATGTTGAACGGCAGTGCCAGTCTGGCCGTACCTTGAAATTGTCGTGTTCTGTTAATACATAGCGGTGGCGTAATTCAGTGGTTTTCTGTGTCGGCCCTCCATTGAACTTCACGCTTGTCGCGTCGTATGTGTGCCTTTACATTGCTCTACGCTGCGGCCAAGGACGGACGGGGCACTCGTCGCCTTCTCCGAACTCGCCGCGCCCCTGTGTAACTTGATCCCTGTCTTCCGCGCGGTCCGATCACTGTGCGGATCGCCGCTGGCTGCCGCTAGTGCCTTTCTCTGTCGCCATGTCGCGGCCCTTCAAAGGGCAAACAAAGTAGACTTATCACCGGTTTCTTGGTAAAAGCAACGCCTCTCTGTTTAACGATCTGTCCTGGGTGAACCCACGAAACAAATGCCGGGCCAAGACCGCGTCCTTGGTTACTACACCACCACCCCGCTCTTCCCATTTGTGCACATGCGTTGTCTGTATTTTGTTTGTCAGTTCTCTTTCATCCCAGCCGCAGCGGGCCGATGGAAAACTTTCGTCCCGCTCCCTTCCCCCACCCGTGCCGTTTTCTCACTAAAACCCCCGCCTTTCCTCCTCTTTCTTTTTCGTCTCCCACTCAACAATTGCGGTGTTGTTACCGGATTTTTTACGTTCTCTGGCGTATTCCCCTCCTTGATGAGGGAGAGGAAGAGAGACGCCCTCGCATGCAGTGTGCATAAGGGTTCGGTGTTCATTGTGGGATTGTCCCTGAGGAAGGAGGTTCCACTTCCGAAACTGTTGAACTAATTTTTAATAAACAAGTTAACCGCAAAGTTGTTCTTATCTTTTACCTGACCGTTCCTTCTGGCCCGTTTCAAAACTTATCGAAACATATATATACATATATATTCTCTCCACTTTTTTTGTTTCTGTCCAAATTCTTTATCGGTTTCAATGACCTACCACATCCTCCCCTTTGCTTTCCGATGTTTCCTTGACTGCCAACCCTCATTTCGGTCGTATTTCAACGAGCCCCCCATTTCACATATTTCCTATTCTGATTTTACCACGGTCAATGAAGTTAACATTTTTTTAAATATATGGAAGAAAGAAAGAAAAACACACGCCCAGAGTGGGGACCGAACCCACGCCTTCCGATTAGATCTCGAATGCCTTACCAATTCGGCTATCTTGGCGACTGTGTTCTCCTTTACTTTCGGGCTATTTATATTTACTAGAAGTGTATCTGACGCTTGAGGGTGGTAGCCAGCGCCACTCTGACTACACGGGGAGGAGGGGACCTTCTTTTCAACCCTCGGGGCGTGACTCGAACGTCTACAGCCTGTCATGAGCGGGTAACTGGCGGGAAGCCCTTTTATGCTACCTAGGCATCAAGGCTGCCAGAACAGAGACCCTCGTTAGGCTTTCGCAGAATAATATAGTAAGGAAATGAGGGGCTCGTTGAGGAAATACAGAAAGATAGGTCGGCAGTCTACAACGCAAAAGGAGGCATAGGGGTGTGGTTAGGCTCTTTTTTTTTAGTCACGCCCCGGGTCACGAGTTCGAGTCACGCCCCGGGGGTTGAAAAGAAGGTCCCATTCTCCCCGTGTAGTCAGAGTGGCGCTGGCTACCACCCTCAAGCGTCAGATACACTTCTAGTAAATATAAATAGCCCAGAAAGTGAAGGAGAACACAGCCGCCCCGATAGCCGGATTGGTAAGGCATTCGAGATCTAATCGAAAGGCGTAGGTTCCCACTCTGGGCGTGTGTTTTTCTTTCTTTCTTTCTTCCGTATATTTAAAAAAATGTTAACATCATTAACCGTAGTAAAAAAAAGAGCCTAATTACACCCTTATGCCTCCTTTGGCGTTGTAGTCTGCCGACCTATCTTTCTGTATTTCCTCAACGAGCCCTATATATATATATATATATATATATATATATAGAAAGAAATGCCGGCAGTCTACAACACCAAAGAAGGCATAGGGGAATGGTTGGACTATTTTTACCGTTAGTGACGTTACATTAGTTTTTATTATTATTGATTTGATT
The DNA here is from genome assembly GCF_048455015.1 of Haemaphysalis longicornis. Lineage (NCBI taxonomy): Eukaryota > Metazoa > Arthropoda > Arachnida > Ixodida > Ixodidae > Haemaphysalis > Haemaphysalis longicornis. The sequence goes on from NW_027526203.1 coordinate 486,361,779, forward strand.
GATTGTGGGGTTTAACGCGCCGACGCAACGCAGGCGATGAGGCGCGCCGTAGTGGAGGGCTCCGGATTAATTTTGACCACCTGGGGATCTTTATCGTGCGCCGAAATCTCGTACACACGGGCGTTTTTGCTTTTCGCCTCCATCAGAAAGGCGGCCGCCGCGGCCGGGAATCGAACCCGCGACCTCGTGCTCAGCAGCGCAACGCCTTAGCCACTGAGCCACCGCGGCGGGTTTTCATTATTATTAATTACGTCAGAAAGAAAGAAAAAAAAAGAAAAAAAAAGAAGAACACGCGCCCAGAGTGGGGACTGAACCCACGCCTTTCGGTCCCCACTCTGGGCGAGTGTTTTTCTTTCTTTCTTTCTCACGTAATAATTAATAATAATAATAAATAATGTAACTTCACTAACGGTAAAAAATAGTCCAACCATTGCCCTATTCCTTCTTTGGCGTTGTAGACTGCCGGCATTTCTTTCTGTTTAGGTATTTTTCTTTCCTGTATTTGGGGGTGGTAGCCAGCCCCAAATACACCCCCAGCTACCACCCCCAAATACAGGAAACAAAAGTACCTGAACATAAATACCCCAGAAAGAGGAGGGGAAAACCGCACCGCCGGTAGCGTAGTGGTTTTCGCACCAGACCGGTATTCTGGAGGTCGTGGGTTCGGATCCCACCTGGCGAACATTATTTCTCCACTTTCTTTCTTCCTTTCCAAATTCTTTATCTGTGCCAATGACCTACAACATCCTCCCCTTTGCTTTCCGAGGTTTTCTTGACTGCCAACCCTTATTTTCTGTCTTATTTCACGGAGCCCCTCATTTCCCATTTTCTGATTCCCTACATGCTTAGCGAGGGCCTCTGTTCTGGCAGTCTTGGTGCCAAAGGGACCTTAAGAGGGTTCAACGCTGGTCGACTACTCTCGACATGTCGTAGACACTCCTGTCGCGGCCCGGGGGTTAAAAAGATCCCCTTCACCCCGAGTAGTCCGAGTGGCGCTGGCTACCACCCCCAAGTGCAGGAAACAAAAATACCTTAACATAAATACCCGAGAAAGTGCTGGGGAAACAGCCCCGCCGGTAGCGTAGTGGTTATCGCACCAGACCGGTATTCTGGAGGTGGTGGGTTCGGATCCCACCCGGCGGGCATTTTTTCACCACTTTCTTTTCGACTCAAAAAATTCTTCATCTCTATGACCCACCACAACCTCCCCTTTGCTTTCCGAGGTTTTCTTGACTGCCAACCCTTATTTTGTGTCTTATTTCACGGAGCCCCTCATTTCCCATTTTCTGATTCGCTACATGCTTAGCGAGGGCCTCTGTTCTGGCAGTCTTGGTGCCAAAGGGAGCTTAAGAGGGTTCAACGCTGGTAGACCACTCTCGACATGTCGTAGACACTCCTGTCGCGGCCCGGGGGTTAAAAAGAAGGTCCCCCTCACCCCGAGTAGTCCGAGTGGCGCTGGCTACCACCCCCAAGTGCAGGAAACAAAAATACCTTAACATAAATACCCGAGAAAGTGCTGGGGAAACAGCCCCGCCGGTAGCGTAGTGGTTATCGCACCAGACCGGTATTCTGGAGGTCGTGGGTTCGGATCCCACAGGGCGGGCATTTTTTCACCACTTTCTTTTCGACTAAAAAAATTCTTCATCTCTTTCTATGACCCACCACAACCTCCCCTTTGCTTTCCGAGGTTTTCTTGACTGCCAACCCCTATTTTCTGTCTTATTTCACGGAGCCCCTCATGTCTCATTTTCTGATTCGCTATATATATATATATATATATATATATATATATATATATATATATATATATATATATATATATATATACTGCCAGAAACAGCGGCAAAACGAAAGCGCCAGGCCACCTGCCCTAATAACTAAATTTTCAAACGCCCTCCCAAACGTAAACAATATACTGCGGAAGTACTACCCCATTTTAGCCAGTAACGACCGACTTAAAAAGACTTTCCCAGAAGCACCAAGGGTTACCTACCGGAGAAACAGGAATCTAAAAGATATTTTAGTGCATGCTAAAACAGGGCCTTCAAAGCAACCAGTCATAGCCAGCTGCTCCCGCCCCAGATGCAAGACTTGTAGGCACCTGCAAACCGACTGCGTTGTAAGAAGCACAGCCAGTAATTATGTCCACAAGATTAATTCAAGTTTTACGTGCACTTCATCCAACATTGTGTATATGTTGGAATGCTCAATGTGCCACAAACAGTATATAGGCGAAACAAGCCAACCTATGAGCCTACGACTTAATGGTCACCGGGCAGATACTCTTAGCAAATCCTCCATAGCTGTAGCGCAGCATTTCAACCAACCAGGCCACAATTTTGATGACCTTAAGTTATATATACTTCAGTCAAATTTTAAGTCCCCTAGGGACAGGAAATACCGAGAATCCTACTTAATTCACAAATTCAACTCCATGGAACCTGCTGGAATTAATGCGTCTAAGGGCAACTTGGAATCCTTGCGATATTCACCGGGAATACAGCATTAGGCATTTTCGTGCATATACCTCACCCAAAGACTATGACCGTTCACTCTGCTCTGTACCTGGTCACCTAATTTCTTTTTCTTTTTTTTTCATTCCTTAGTGTCTAGCTTAATACTCGCCCTCATGCCTCCAACCTTTGCTTGTGGAATTCAATTTTATTTATTTAATTTCTCTCTTTTTTTTTACTCTGCGTGGTCTTGTGCCCCGTACGTCACTCTAACTTTATCTTTTCGTTTTTGAGTTTCAGGACAGGCCTGTACCAGGAATGTTGCCGTGGGTGACACGTGCCATTTCAGCTTCCGGGTCATTGCTTTTTCTTTTGTGTCTGGGTTTATGTGGTTTCCCTCCCTGTTTTTTTCTCCTTTTTTTTTCTTGACCTAGTTAGTTTTCCCCCGTCTCTATCTTTTCTTTTGACCTGAGGCTTGCAGATAGTTTCTGATAAGGACCCCACCTTCACCGCCTGGTCTGCTTCCGGCGGTTCTGAGATCCTTTTCCTATACCCCGCGGCGGGTCAATAAGCACCCTCTCATCCTTTCTGTCCAAAAATTCCACGAATATCAACCACCAGCTGACTTCCGTGTGACCTACTTCGCGGCTTAAACTAGACAACCTTCTTGGCCCCTCAATCTCTCCCCCGACACACTCCGAAACCAATCAGCTTGCTCAATTTCCCTTCCATCTTTCCCTCTCCTTTCACCTGGGGTCCTACCCATATATAAACCCTGCCTGCCAGGCGAGAGATTGCCCTGAGGAAAGCAAGTTCTCTTTGCTGAAACGTAGGCCACAATCGTGCTTTTACCTTGTTCGAAGTTTTTCTTCTCTTGTATATATATATATATATATATATATATATATATATATATATATATATATATATATATATATATATATATATATATATATATATATACATATCAAGGTTGCAGTCGTCATTGCCAGTGCTATTCGGCTTTTTTCGAAATATTTAATTGGGCTGAATGACGTGTGCTTGTCACGTTTCTTTGATTCATTGAATGAATCAAAGAATCAATTCAATTCAATGAATCAATCAATTCATATCAATGAATCAAAGAAACGTGACAAGCACACGTCATTCAGCCCAATTAAATATTTCGAAAAAAGCCGAATAGCACTGGCAATGACGACTGCAACCTTGCTATGTATCTTTACCGAGTTCCTCGTCCTATATATATATATACATATATATATATACATATATATGAGAAAATGACTGATTCAGGATTAAAAGCAAAAAGAGTGGTTTACGGACATTTGGACTAGAGGACCAGTCCATGTCAGTAAACCACTGTTTTTGCTTTTAATCTTGAGTCAATTAGTTTCTCAAATATTTCTTCTGGCTACTCTAGAAGGTTCTTCTTTAACCTATATATATATATATAGATATATATATATATATATATATATATATATATATATATATATATATATATATATATATATATATATATATATATATATATATATATATATATATATATATATATATATATATATATTGTTACGAGACATCATCATCAAGGAGGGAAGAAGAAGAAGACTCTGAGAAGGACGCGCGTGGAGTTGGGCCCTTTGCTTGGACGGCGCTTAGTCAGTCTTCCTGTGCCTTCTGTAGATATCGGACTACCGCGTAAAATTTGCTCGGGAGTGCTGTTTCGGCCCCGTCCGGCTGTACCTACCCATTCCGTGGGCTGTGAAACCTGGATACCGCTGGCTCACAGGTCCTGATCAGGGATCTTAGAAGCGGGCGTAATCTGCAAGGCGCCACCATGGAACCGTCTTCTGCACCCCCCAGGGCCGCTACGCCGCTTGTCATCGTGAGCCACCCCCGAGACCCAGGTTTCTTCTACGGCACCAACGATGTCGACGTGCAGGACTGGGTCAGTCCCTACGAGCGTGTGAGTGCCCACAATCTCTAGGATCCCACCCTAATGCTGGCTAACCTTTCGTTCCACCTGAAAGGTGCAGCTGAGACGTGGTACAATACCGACGGAGTAACTCTTACTAGTTGGGACAGCTGCAAGGCAGAGATGATTAAACTCTTTGGAAAGTCATCTGGTCGCCAGCTCGCTGCCAAAAATCAGCTTGCGTCGCGAGCGCAGACGTCAACTGAGCCGTACATAGCCTACATCCTAGATGTACTGGCCCTTTGCCACAAAGTTGACGACCACATGTCCGCGCAGGATAAAGTTGACCACATTTTCAAAGGCATAGCAGATGATGCCTTCAATTTGCTCGTGTGCAAAGACTGCTCCACTGTAAGCTCAATTTTGGATGAGTGCAAGCGCTTCGAAGAAGCGAAAAGCCGTCGAATCACTCAGAAATTCAGGCGCCTTCCTAATACCCCTGCAACGTCTTCATGTGAGGGCCCAGTTTCGCCACCGCGCCCACCACCGGCAGAAACCAGTGCAGATACGGTGACCCGTATCGTCCGACGTGAGATAGAGGCCATGACGCCTGTCACCACCCAACACTCCGTCGCTGACGTTCATCTGCCGACACTTTCCGTTATACAAGCAGTTGTGCGCGACGAAATTGCCTGCATGGGCTTGCAGCCAGCCTGCCACATGAGCCATCCTGTCGGTCGGCAATTTCCCGCCAACGCCGCTTCCTGCATCATTGTGGGCCAGCTTAGTCGTCCCCGACCCCTTTCCGCCAAGAGTGTTGGCCACGGTCTTACAGGAACCCGGCTCAATGGAGAACACCCGATGACCGGCCCATATGCTTTAACTGCAGGCGTGTTGATCATGTTGCCCGGTATTGCCAGAGCCGCTGGTTTTCTTCCGCTCGAAGCACTTGGAACGACCGTGTCCCGCAGTCTGCGACGAACCGCACTTCTGCCAGCTACCAGCAACGCAGTGCCGCCGATGCCGTCTACTCCGACCCACGATTTGGCCGTTCCCCGTCACCCCAGCACCGACAGTCTTGCTCTCCGCAGCCCCGCCGCTCTACGTCACCGACCCACTACGGACGCCTCGACTCGGAAAACTAGCGAGTACAGCTCCCTGAGGGGATTCTGCATTCCCGACACCGACCGAAAATCCTCTTTTGATGCTGCCGACGTGGGACAATTTGCTCGACGTGAAAGTTGATGGCGTGCCTGTTCGGGCATTGATTGATACAGGGGCGCATATTTCGTTATGAGTGCTAATCTACGGACCCGCTTGCGAGAAGTCCTCACACCTGCCCTTTCGCATGTTCAAGTTGCCGATGGTGGTACACCGGCGATCGCTGGTATGTGCACCTGTCACGTCACCATCGCCGGCCACGAAACCACTGTTCTTTTCTCTGTTTTGGACAAATGTCCTGACGACGTGATCCTTGGCCGCGATTTCTTAACGGAGCATGCAGCACTCATCGATTGCCCTATGGGCCTATTCTGACGAAGGCCGGTCCCCGGTCGAAACGTTAAAACCTGTCCTCTTTCGACGTGTTTCATTTTCTTCATTATACTTACCGGTGTCCAAGAAATTGTTTCTCGCTATATATATATATATATATATATATATATATATATATATATATATATGGAGAAGGTAGCGGGCTCAGACCTCTGCCAACGTTTCGACAAAGAGACTTGTCTGTTTCAATGCCTTGAAAAAGACAAGTCGCCTTGTCGAAACGTTGGCAGAGGTCCCAGGCCGCTACCTTCTCCAAAGTATTATTTCTATCTGGTGACCATTTTCAAAGCCCTCTCGTTCCCTATATATATATATATATATATATATATATATATATATATATATATATATATATATATATATATATATATATATATATATATATATATAGCGAATCAGAACAGGAAATGAGGCGCTCGTTGAAAATAACACAGAAATAAGAGTTGGCAGTCAAGAAAACCTCGGTAAGTAAAGGGGAGGATGTGGTAAGTCATTGAAACAGATAAAGAATTTGGAAAGAAAGAAAGAAAGTGGAGAAAAAATGCCCGCCAGGTGGGATCCGAACCCACGACCTCCAGAATACCGGTCTGGTGCGATAACCACTACGCTACCGGCGGGGCGATTTCCCCCTCCACTTTCTGGGGTATTTATGTTTAGATATTTTTTTCCTGTGCTTGGGGGTGGTAGCCAGCACAGCCACCCCCAAGACAAAGCGGAACAAAAAAAGCATAAATAAAATAAATAAAATGGAATCCCAAAGTCAAAGGTTGGAGGGATGCGGGCTAGTATTAAGCTGGAAGCTAAGGAATGAAAAAAAAATTAGGTGACCAGGTAAAGAGCAGAGGGAGGGGTCATAGTCTTTGGATAAGGTATATGCAAGACAATGCCTAATTCTGTATTTCCGGTGAATATCGCAAGGATTCCAAGTTACCCCTAGACGCATTATTTCCAGCAGGTTCCGTGGAGTTGAATTTGTGAATTAAATAGGATTCTCGGAATTTCCTGCCCCTAGGAGACTTAAAGTTTCACTGAAGTATATACAACTTAACGTCATCAAAATTGTGGCCTGGTTGGTTGAAATGCTGCTCTACAGCTATGGAGGATTCGCTAAGAGTATCGGCCCGGTGACCATTAAGACGTAGGCTCATAGGTGGACTCGTTTCGCCTATATACTGTTTGTGGCACATTGAATATTCCAACATATACACAATGTTGGATGAAGTGCACGTAAAACTTGAATTAATCTTGTGGACATAATACGTAGAGCACCTGGACGAACTCAAGTCCACCCTTATGAACAGGAATCACCCCAAAAGCTCGCTCGATCAGGCGTACCAATGTGCGTCTAACCTCAAAAGGGATGACGTGCTCAACAAACAGCGACAAAACGAAAGCTCAGGCCGCCTGCCTTAATAACTAAATTTTCAAACGCCCTCCCAAAAGTAAACAATATACTGCGGAAGCACAACCCCATTTTAGCCAGTAGCGGCCGACTTAGAAAGACTTTCCTGGAAGCACCAAGGGTTACCTACCGGAGAAAGAGGAATCTAAAAGATATTTTAGTGAATGCTAAAAGGGCCCTCAAAGCAACCAGTCATAGCCAGCTGCTCCCGTCCCAGATGCAAGACTTGCAGGCACCTGCAGACCGACTGCACTGTAAAAAGCACAGCCAGTGATTATGTCCACAAGATTAATTCAAGTTTTACGTGCACTGCATCAACATTCTGTATATGTTGGAGTGCTCAATGTGCCACAAACAGTATATAGGCGAAACGAGTCAACCTATGAGCCTACGTCTTAATGGTCACCGGGCAGATACTCTTACAAAATCCTCCATAGCTGTAGCGCAGCATTTCAACCAACCAGGCCACAATTTTGATGACCTTAAGTTGTATATACTTCAGTCAAACTTTGTCTCTTAAGGACAGGAAATACTGAGAATCCTATTTAATTCACAAATTCAACTCCATGGAACCTACTGGAAAGAATGCGTCTAGGGGCAACTCTGAATCTTCGCGATATTCGCCGGAAATGCAGAATTAGGCATTGTCTTGCATATACCTTATCCAAAGACTGTGACCCCTCCCTCTGCTCTTTACCTGGTCACCTAATTTTTTTTCATTCCTTAGGTGACAGATTAATACTAGCCTGCATCCCTCCAACCTTTGCTTGTGGAATTCCATTTTGTTTATTTTATGTCTCCTTTTTTTTTGCTCCGCTTTGTCTTGTGCCCCGTACGTCACTCTAACTTTACCTTTTTATTTGTGAGTTTCAGGACAGGCCTGTTCCAGGAATGTTGCCGTGGGCGTCACGTGCCACTTCAGTTGTCGGGTTATTGCTTTTTCTTTTGTGTGTGGGTTTGTGTGGTTACGCTCCCTATTTTTTTTTCTTTTTTCCTTGACCTAGTTATTTCCCCCCTTCTGTACCTTCTCGTTTGACCTCAGGCTTGCAGATAGTTTCTGTTAAGGACCACACTCTCACTGCCCGGTCTGCTTCCGGCGGTTCTGAGAACCTTTCGGTATGCCCCGCGGCGGGTCAACAAACACTCTCTCATCCTTTCTCTCCAAAAATTCCCCGAATTTCAACCCCCGGCTGACTCGCGTGTGACCTACTTCGCGGCTCAAACTATAGAACCTTCTTTGCCCTCAATAAGTGTTGCGGAATGGGCGTCCCCATTCCATTCCAATTCCATTCCAGGGAATTACAAGTTGCCTAAATTCTATTCCTTTCAATTCCTCGGAATGCCGGAACATCGCCCATTCCCACTCCGGGAATGGCCGGGTAGTTCAATTCCATTCCTCTAATTCCTCAACGTTTTATCGGGTGATTATCAAGTTACCAATGAACCCCCCATTAAGCTGATGTTATTACACGCGTTAAGAACTGCTAAAATACGCAAAACACGTAACAAAGGTCGAGGGATAGTGGCTTTGTGGCATATCTCGTTCAGTGCAATCACCCTACTAATTCCCACAGGGGCAGTTCTCCAGGTAGTTATTATAGTATTTGCACCCGCCGCGGTGGCTCAGTGGCTAAGGCGTTGCGCTGCTGAGCACAAGGTCGCGGGTTCGATTCCCGGCCGTGGCGGCCGCTTTTCTGATGGAGGCGAAAAGCAAAAACGCCCGTGTGTTCGAGATTTCGGCGCACGTTAAAGATCCCCAGGTGGTCAAAATTAATCCGGAGCCCTCCACTACGGCGCGCCTCATCGCCTGCGTTGCGTCGGCGCGTTAAACCCTATCAATCAATCTATTATAGTATTTGCATGGTCAGCACGTCTTTACGAGTTGTGATGCTTTAATATTGTTTAAGTGTGAATGTGTTAATGCTAACGTGACTACATGTTGTATTTTTTGCTGACAAAAGTATGGTTGAAGAAGACATTATATTCCTTAAGCAGTTAACACGCGTATGGCGGCTGCTTCAACGGTCAGTTCTAAAAACCCCAAAAAAAGTAAACTAATACAGTTGCCTCCTGCCTGTGTGTTGCGCTTGACAAACGAGTTGCTTAAAAGAGGTGTTTGAGAGCCGGTTTCGCTTCGCTGTCAGTCACTAAAAGAGATGCCGTGGACCCGCCGCGGTGGCTCAGTGGCTAAGGCGTTGCGCTGCTGGGCACGAGGCCGCGGGTTCGATTCCCGGCCGCGGCGGTCGCTTTTCTGATGGAGGTGAAAAGCAAAAATGCCCGTGTGTACGAGATTTCGGCGCGCGTTAAAGATCCCCAGGTGGTCAAAATTAATCCGGAGCCATCCACTACGGCGCGCCTCATCGCCTGCGTTGCGTCGGCGCCCCGCCGGTAGCGTAGTGGTTATCGCACCAGACCGGTATTCTGGAGGTCGTGGGTTCGGATCCCACCTGGCGGGCATTTTTTCTTCACTTTCTTTCTTTCTTTCCAAATTCTTAATCTGTTTCAATGATCTACCACATCCTCCCCTTTGCTTTCCGAGGTTTTCTCGACTGCCAACCCTTATTTCTGTGTTATTTTCAACGAGCCCCTGATTTCCTATTCTGATTCGCTACTTGCATAGCGAGGGCCTCTGTTCTGGCAGTCTTGTTGCCAAAGGGAGCTTAAGAGGGTTCAAAGCTGGTCGACCACTCTGGACATGTCGTAGACACTCGAATCACGACCCGGGGGTTAAAAAGAAGGTCCCCTTCACCCCGATTAGTCCGAATGGCGCTGGCTACCACCCCCAAGCACAGGAAACAAACATACCTAACATAAATACCCCAGAAAAGTGAATGGGAAAATCGCCCCGCCGGTAGCGTAGTGGTTATCGCACCAGACCGGTATTCTGGAGGTCGTGGGTTCGGATCCCACCTGGCGGGCATTTTTTCTTCACTTTCTTTCTTTCTTTCCAAATTCTTAATCTGTTTCAATGATCTACCACATGCTCCCCTTTGCTTTCCGAGGTTTTCTCGACTGCCAACCCTTATTTCTGTGTTATTTTCAACGAGCCCCTCATTTCCTATTCTGATTCGCTACTTGCATAGCGAGGGCCTCTGTTCTGGCAGTCTTGTTGCCAAAGGGAGCTTAAGAGGGTTCAAAGCTGGTCGACCACTCTGGACATGTCGTAGACACTCGAATCACGACCCGGGGGTTAAAAAGAAGGTCCCCTTCACCCCGATTAGTCCGAATGGCGCTGGCTACCACCCCCAAGCACAGGAAACAAACATACCTAACATAAATACCCCAGAAAAGTGAATGGGAAAATCGCCCCGCCGGTAGCGTAGTGGTTATCGCACCAGACCGGTATTCTGGAGGTCGTGGGTTCGGATCCCACCTGGCGGGCATTTTTTCTTCACTTTCTTTCTTTCTTTCCAAATTCTTAATCTGTTTCAATGATCTACCACATCCTCCCCTTTGCTTTCCGAGGTTTTCTCGACTGCCAACCCTTATTTCTGTGTTATTTTAAACGAGCCCCTCATTTCCTATTCTGATTCGCTATATATATATATATATATATATATATATATATATATATATATATATATATATATATATATAAGCAGTAAAAGAAACTACGCGAGGAGCCAGAAGAAATACTTGAGAAAATGGTAGACGCACGATTAAAAACAAAAACAGTGGTTTGCTGACGTTTCGACTGGAGGACCAGTCTTACTTGAGGTTACTCAAGATGAAGACTGGTCCTCCAGTCGAAACGTCAGTAAACAACTGTTTTTGTTTTTAATCGTGCGTCTACCATTTTCTCAAGTATATATATATATATATATATAAGGTAAGTAGAGATAGAGACACACAAGAAAAGACATTAAAAATAAAAATAAAAGCTTGCTGACGTTTTATGAAGAGGACCTCCTTTCTTCAGAGTACAAAATAAGGTGGTTTCAGGGTTATATATATACAGAAAATGTAGCCAGCGCAGGGCAAGGGAAGGGAGAGTTTGTACAATGGGTTCGTGGTTGGTGGATAGCAAAAGTATGAGAGAAGTGGAAGAGAGAGGGGAAAAAATAACTTACAAAAAATATAAACAGGATAACAAGAACCCTACAGTCACGCGGCAGGAATAAGAAAAAAAAGCCAAACAAGCAAAGAAACAACGAGGAAAAAAATCAACAAGGCAATCCCCCCCTCCCCAGTGGCAACAGAGGTGAAAGAGGGGTCAGAACAAGATATACCGAGGCTCGTGTTTGACATCGGCAAAAAAAAAAACAGTCGCGTGGAACGAAGAAGGTCCAAAGAAGATATGCCCATGCACACAAAAGGTGAACATCTGCCCATAAACACCCGTTCTAAGAATCAGGGTCAGGTGATTGAAACATGAGACACTTGGCTTCTGTTGGTGGGAGGTAAGGGTCCCGCCCAAAAGCAGTAGGACAGGCAGTTTCGACAGGAAATGATTGTACATTGGTATACAAAGAGCAGAAAAAAAGGACACGGTCGAACAAGTCATGAAAAGAAAGAAAAGAGAAGGTGGGTGCACGCGTATGACGCGGCACCGGACGGTATGCATCTGGCCGGCGCATGGTACCAGTTCAGGGAACGCCGAGGCGGTCAGCAACGAATATTAGAAAGCACCAATACAAAAAGAAAGGGGAGAAGAAAGCAATCACACATGCTGGCGTGCACAAATTGATTACAAGGTGAGAGTGTCAAAGCTAACAATGGTACCACAGCCTTTTACCAAGAACATAATGTCCAGACTTGCTTGTCAAATTTGGTTTAGTTAAGCCATTGTGCTAAAAACGCGGTGCTAGCACGAAAATATAACCATCTACTGGTGGTCGCCAACTGATGGAAGAATATTATCCACCGAAAGAAATGAACAGGCTGAGAAATGCCTGAGAAATACAGCGGAAATTTTAATCGGAGGAAAGACACGTCAATTTCCCGTAACTTTCATTGAAGCCAAACGACGCTGACTTAAACTTATAACTTATATATGAGGTAGGACTCACGAACCTCGCGATCGTGATGCGTTTTAAAACTAGATTAAGAATTGTGGCCTTCAGTTGTTCAAAAGAATGACCATGAGTGTTAATATGATTTGATAGAGGCAAAGAAGGCCAGATTTTTGCATGAGAGCGGTGATTGTTAAAGCTCAAGCAAAAGGGTGTTTCAGTCTGGCCGATGTATTGTTTGCCGCAGAGGGTGCATTCCAGCAGGTATACGACGTGGGCGGATTCACAGTTAAAGTTCTAGTAAAGATCGTTTCCCCGAAGTCCGGTGTCGATCAGTAACCCAATCGCCCGGGCTCCGGTTGATTTGGCAGGAGGCTGGCTGGGTGATGGTGTTGAAGTTCTTGGAGATGGCGGTCGAATTGACGAACTCGAGGCGTTGAAGTTGATTAAGTGAAACGGAAGTTTATGTACAGCTATTTACAGTATGAAAACTGGGTACATGAGAAAAAAAAAGAAAAACTTCAAACTTCGGCTAGACGCTAGCTCCGAGTGCGCACAAATCACTCGAGCTTCTCAACTTCGCATAACTCTCCTACTCTCGGAGCGTACACAAACCGCTCGAGAAACCACGGCCGAGACTCTGTCTCGCCGGAAGATCCGTCTAGTTGCCCGGTGCGGCGCTGCACCCTAAACCTCCGACGCGATCTTAACCTCGACTAGGGGGCTCACAAATCACAACCTAGCGTTAACGGTCGAGACTCCTCGTTTCGCCGGGAACTGCCAGCTCAGCGCTCAGACAAGAATGATTTCCAACGGCCAAGTTCGGCCTTTTAAAACCTCGAGATCACACTCTCTCGGGAACGCCCCTGTAGCGTTCGTACACGCGTATGGGAGTGCCCGAATTCACGTAGACAGCTGTCACTCAGCACGTCACGGAATATTCAATGAGGCGCCGCTATCTCAGGTCAACGGACCGCCCGCGGGCCAGAAAACGAGTACGACCCCGAGGGATGAGCGCGAAAGACGCGACTGTGCGTCATGCTGACCGGGACGTGTTAACAATAGAGACTCGTGCGGCGCTTGTCCGGACGCCGGTAATCCCACCACCTCTGCGCGTCAAGTAGACGTTCCTGGAATCCGGCGCCGCAGTCTGCCTTCTCAATGGGGGATTATCCTTGTGGCATGTGGTGGGCCAGACAATCCGTCTCCCGCGCACGCCGTGACCAATTGGCGTCGACTGCAGCGGAGTGTCGGCAGTGCTACGTCGCCAGACAGAGCGGCGGGTTCTCACGCGCAGCCCGGGCGCCCGGCCGCTAATCTCATAAGTGGACCTTACAACTCCCCCCTTTAAGAGGGTTACTGGACCTCTTGGTTCAGTCAATCCGAAAAGAATTTAAAAGGGCCACTCGTTTTGTCTCTCATTCCGCAATAACAGCGGAACAAACAAACAAACAAAAAAAACACGTGGAAGGAGCTAGCTATAACCACAAATGAGCCCCCTTCTATTTCTGCAGTTCAGCTGATCCTAGCTCTCACCTAAACTACAAACACAACCTATTCACTAGCCGTTCAACAGGGACGGAATACTCTAGCAAACCGGAAACACACCAGTAAATTGCTAAAAACACTAAGTGCGGGTAAAAAGAAATTGGGTCGTGTCTCCGGGGCGCGTAAACGCCACGAACAACGAGACAGCTCAACCTATAACACTGATGCGCGCTATCACTGCAAACGCGCACAAACATCCGGTCACTCAACAACAAGAACAAAAGGAATACGGACTGGCAAACAACACGGGCGATTTTGCAGTCAACGAAAATAAAACGTTAAGAAAGTTTGCATTGCCACTATGCGCACGGGCGCAAATGTCCTCCCTGACGGCGTAGCCTGATAACGTTCCTTCCAGAATGTTCGGCTGTGCTTTCGCTCACTTGCGGTGCACAGAAAGTTCAGTTCGGTGCGCGGATCGATCGATTCGGTGCACGGATCGAGCACTCAAGGCCTCTCGTCGCGCACAACCGCGGCACACACACACACACACACACACACACACACACACACACACACACACACACACACACACACACCACCAACGAAAAAGGACGGGTGAACGGGAACGTTCACGTCCGTCGTGGCGGTGTCAAGGCTCGGAGGCAATTCAATACTAGCTTCCCCAAGCAACAATCTGAAAGCAGGGGAGTGCATTCGCGTACTTCCAGCCCCCTCTGCAGATGATCCAGACCACGTAGCGTTGCAATGTCAACGCAAGTCTCGACAATTTAGCCCCATGAGGCGAACACAACTTCGGGGAAGACGGAGTGGTATCACCAAATGCGACCCCGTTTCCTGCCCCATAGGCCACGCGGCCAAGCCTCTCCAATGCCCCAACGTAAGGCAACGCCGCGCGCTGGCCGCGTGAGCGCAGGGTTGATGCTGGAGCGTAATGGCGGCCCGCGAACGCGACGACCTTCTCGGGATCATTCTTTCCCTTATGCACAGACTGCCCCACAACAACAACCTTACAAGCACCTGTCACTACTAAAAACCGCTCGTGCACGCTAGGTGCATTCTGAGCAGCGGCCTGACAAAGACAGTTTTTCGGCTGTCCCAGCACGCACTCATCCTGGCACAACTCAGAACTAGGGCCCGTGACACATTGCCAGGTCGCAGAACTTAGTGCGTCAACCCATCCAGCGCGGCTCCCGACTAAATCTCGGTAACGGCCGCGACCAACACTAAAGCTACGAAGCTCTATCTCAGCCACCGGTTTCGCGAGATCGCCGATTGGGTCTCGATCCTCGCTGTCAACTGTAGCTGCCTCCTCACACGGTTTTTCCCTCTCCTTCACAACCTCCTCGGGTGCTCTCATTCTTGGTTTCGCAGTCTCCACGCCTGCGTTTTCGTGTTCTCCATCGGCCTCCTCGGTTAAACTCTCACCATCAAGACTACCAAACCCACGCGCCATCTCCGTATCGTTCCTACCCTTTTCAAACGTTCTGAGCTCCTCATCCTCAGTCTTCTCGCGTTCTCTCTCACTTCCTCTTCCATTTTCTGCATGTTCAACCCAGTCTGCCTTCTCAGCTCCCTTATCCGGCTTTAACTCCTGCTTTTCCTCAGCCCGATCGTCAACTCCGTCTCTTTTTCGCTCCGTCTCGTCACATGCTTTCTCGTCTTCTATCTCCTTTCTCTTCTGGACGAGCTCCTGAACGCCCGACACGGAGTTCGCTTTCTCGTGCAACTTTCGAGCGTAATTGGGAGCGCGGCGGGCCCCAAGACTTTCCTGCGCGACTCCAGTCTCCTCCGCTCCACCGATTAGAATTTGGGTACTGCCCGTACCAGCAAGTTCAGCATGCATTAGCGCAGTGTCCGGTGCAAAAGCAGCTGGCGGCTCTACACCCGCAACAACGGGGCTACCCTTTGACTCCGCGCTCGCTGGAACACTTTTCACGATCGCTTCCCTTACCATGCAGCTGTTCCCGGCTGAGCTGCTCGCCCCCTGTGCGCAGCCACGGCCGCTTATCTCGTTCTCGCGCGGCTTCAAGTTGAAAAACGGGCTGCCCCCATTCAACTTTGCTGTCAGTGCGTAACTGGGCCTGCTCGACGGGTTCTGCCCTCTGCACTGCAGCTCCATCCCCAAACTTTGCCTGCGAGGCTGCTCGTCATGCTCGAGCATCACTTCATTACACCGCTCTACGGTATCCCCGGACGCGCTTACTTCGTCGCTGCTCATCCCAATGTCCGTCTCCACGCGTTCGACACCGGAGGAAATGCTAGCCTCGTGTAGGGCGTCACGGCTGCTTACTTTCTCATCGCAATGTTCAAATTCCGAACACTGGCCGGAACCATTCAACTTCGCGGTCGCTACACGACTTGCTGGGTCGGTGCCCCATTGTTTCTGCTCGCGGGTGTCCGAGCGCAAGGGCGTCTGCCTTCTCCGCTCCAGCTCCAACTCATACCTTCGCAACCGCTCTTCGGATTCGAGCTTCAGCTTTTGCATGCGCTCCTTAAATTCTCGCGCCTCTATTCTCTCTCGCTCCTCCGCCTCGCGCACTGCTTTTCTCTCCCGTTCTTCGAATTCGCGCGCTGCTTTTCTCTTCCGCTCTTGAAACTCCAATTCCATTCGCCTAATAATCATTGTTTCGGACTCCGCTTGGACCACCCCTCCTGCCGCTGTTCCTCCTTGAGGTGGTGCCTCATGCGTCTGACCATTTCCGTCTCCTTCCGCCATGTTCGCCAGCATGCTCCGCATGACTACCATGCAACCGCCACAACGAAGCGCAAGAAATCCCACTCACCCGCACCTCCGGTGGTCGGCTGCCGCGTCGCTGGCCCCGTGCGCTGGTTGGCTCTGCCGCTCCACTCCGCGCGGAGCTCGGCTGCCGCCAATGAAGGCGGGCTTGCATCTGCTTGCTGCCCCTGGTTGTGGCCTGGTGGTTTCTTCTGCCAAATCCTGTCGGCTGCGCCAGTAAAGATTGTTTCCCCGAAGTCCGGTGTCGATCAGGAACCGAATCGCTCGGGCTCCGGTTGATTTGGCAGGAGGCTGGCTGGGTGATGGTGTTGAAGTTCTTGGAGATGGCGGTCGAATTGACGAACTCGAGGCGTTGAAGTTGATTAAGTGAAACGGAAGTTTATGTACAGCTATTTACAGTATGACAACTGGGTACATGAGAAATAAAAAGAAAAACTTCAAACTTAGGCTAGACGCTAGCTCCGAGTGCGCACAAATCACTCGAGCTTCTCAACTTCACCTAACTCTCCTACTCTCGGAGCGTACACAAACCGCTCGAGAAACCACCGCCGAGACTGTCTCGCCGCAAGATCCGTCTAGTTGCCCGGTGCGGCGCTGCACCCTAAACCTCCGACGCGATCTTAACCTCGACTAGGGGGCCCACAAATCCCAACCTAGCGTTAACGGTCGAGACTCCTCGTCTCGCCGGGAACTGCCAGCTCAGCGCTCAGACAAGAACGATTTCCAACGGCCAAGTTCGGCCTTTTAAAACCTCGAGATCACCCCCTCTCGGGAACGCCCCTGTAGCGTTCGTACACGCGTATGGGAGTGCCCGAATTCACGTAGACAGCTGTCACTCAGCACGTCACGGAATATTCAATGAGGCGCCGCTATCTCAGGTCAACGGACCGCCCGCGGGCCAGAAAACGAGTACGACCCCGAGGGATGACCGCGAAAGAAGCGACTGTGCGTCATACTGACCGGGACGTGTTAACAATAGAGACTCGTGCGGCGCTTGTCCGGACGCCGGTAATCCCACCACCTCCGCACGTCAAGTAGACGTTCCTGGAATCCGGCGCCGCAGTCTGCCTTCTCAATGGGGGATTATCCTTGTGGCATGCGGTGGGCCAGACAATCCGTCTCCCGCGCCCGCCGTGACCAATTGGCGTCGACTGCAGCGGAGTGTCGGCAGTGCTACGTCGCCAGACAGAGCGGCGGGTTCTCACGCGCAGCCCGGCCGCTAATCTCATAAGTGGGCCTTACAGTTCTCTTTTACATTAACATAATAGTTTGAAGCATCTCTAGCAACATTACTATCTGTAAATATATATATATATATATATATATATATATATATATATATATATATATATATATATATATATTGTTTTGAAGATGATGTGGTGAAACCTCATGGCTGCCGCCTGAGAGACCATGGGGCTATGTGCCTATCGCTGACAGGGAACGAAGAGGAAGACGAGGATTTGTCTCTCGCTCGTATTGCAGCCATCTTGCCGGACTGGTGACTATTTCTACTGGGACTGATTTTGTGTAAATACCTGCGAATACACCAGTATTCCTTGCGCCTTCCTCGTAACATCTTATGGTGGAGGTTGCGGTCTGATCCCTATCAGTCAAATTCACCCGACACGGAGCTGCGTAGCGGTCGCCACATCGGTCTACAGACCATGTCATCGACTCAAGCGCCGGTTGGCACGGCACCGGTCGTCATCGTGTCCCATCCAAGAGAACCCGGTACGTTCAATGGAACAGATGGCCTCGACGTTGAAGACTGGCTCCGCCGGTATGAGCGAGTTAGTTCTCACAACCGCTGGGACGACACTTTGATGCTGGCGAACGTCTCCTATTCTTTGAGGGGCGCAGCAGAGACTTGGTTCGACACCAATGAGGCCACGGTAACAAGCTGGGACGACTTCAAGCAGAAGCTCCGCGCCATTTTCGGCCAGCCCGAAGCTAACCGCCTTGCTGCCAAAAACAAGTTGGCCTCCCGTGCGCAAACGTCTACTGAATCGTATGTGGCGTACATTCAGGACGTTCTCGCACTGTGTCAAAAGGTCGACAACCAGATGTCTGAAGACGACAAAGTAGCGAATGTGTTGAAGGGCATCGCCGACGACGCTTTCCACCTGCTTGTCTGCAAGGACTGCACGAGTGTCGACGCAATAATTAAAGAGTGCCGTCGCTTCGAGCAGGCAAAAAGTCGCCGCATCGCACCGCAGTACGCCCGCCTCCCCAACACTGCCGCGACTTCGTCGTGTGAGGACCTTACCCCACGCCCTGCTTCGGCAGCTGAGGTTAGTCCTACCCGAACTGCAAGTATAACTCAGGTCGTACGTCGGGAGCTGGAGGCAATGGCCCCGGCACTTACCAACCAAGCGCCTGATAGCGGCATGCATATGCTGCCCCTCATTCAGGCCGTCGTGCGCCAAGAAATTGCGACCATGGGCATTCCTACCACCTGCGCCGCGAATTGCCGCAATGTCCGCCCCAACTCCGCCTTCTCCGAACCGCGGGCTGATTTTGGCTTTCCTCGCTCTCGGACAAGAAACCTCGCTGAATGGCGCACAGCAGATGATAGGCCCATTTGCTTTAACTGCCGTCGGGTCGGTCATGTGGCCCGTTACTGCCGGTCCCGCTGGTTTTCGTCGCGCCCTGTTGATTCTTCTCCCGTCGACGCCAGACCTCGCCGCTTCATGAATCCCGATTCGTCGCCGTATGCCGAAACTTCCGTCCACGCTCCCCGATTCAGCCGTTCTCCATCTCCGCAGCGCCGCCAGTCCCGCTCGCCGCAGCCTCGCCGCTTCCAGTCACCGGTTCCGGGCGGACGCACCTCCTCGGAAAACTGAGAAATGCAGCTCCCGGAGGTGACGCTGCATTTTCGACCCCTGACCGAAATCCTCTTCTTACGATACCGGCTCAACATAGCTTACTGGAAGTACAGGTAGACGGTGTGCCCGTCAAGGCCCTCATTGACACTGGTGCGCAAATTTCTATTATGAGTGCTGCCCTTCGTCGTCGTCTTCGTAAAGTACTGACCCCTGCCCCTTCTTGTGCTGTGCGTGTCGCTGACGGAGGTACGCCTTTGGTTGCCGGAGTATGTGCTGCCCGTGTCAACATCGCTGACCAACAAACTGTTGTTCTTTTCACAGTGTTGGACCAATGCCCATATGACCTTATACTCGGTCTTGATTTCCTTTCCGCCCACTCAGCCCTAATTGACTGTTCCGAAGGCCTACTCCATCTTGAGCTACCGTGTTCCGACGCCGCGATTGACGAAATTCAGCAGAAGGCACGGTTCGTATCCGCAGACCACACCCGGTTATTACCGTATACTGCCGCTTATGTCCCATTGACGCCGAGCCCTCCTGTTGTAGACGGCGTATACGAGGTTTCGCCCATTGTTGAGGTGCTCCTCACGCGGAATGTGGCGCTGCCTCACACCCTGGTCACTATAACTGACAACCACGTTGAACTACCATTCATCAACTTCGGCCCCTCTGCGCAGCTCCTACCGGAGGGCATGTCTCTCGCAACGATTTCCCTTCTCGAAGACTACCACGTTGCCGCCCTGACCGTCGATGATAACCTTGATCATTCCAACGATGAATCACGAACTCCAAAACCCGACCACCATTACGCTGCCATGATTTCCACCGACCTACCACCCGCACACGCCGATGTGCTCCTCAATCTCCTATACTCTTACCGAGACATTTTTGACCTTGACAACCGTCCACTCGGCAAGGCAACCGCTGTGAAGCATCGCATCAACACCGGCGATGCCAGCCCTATTCACCGAAGGCCTTACCGCGTATCCCACACTGAGCGTAAAATCATCCAGGAGGAAGTGGACACCATGCTCAGCAGAGATATAGTAGAGCCTTCTTCGAGTCCTTGGGCTTCCCCCGTCGTCTTAGTAAAGAAGAAAGATGGCAGCTGGCGTTTTTGTGTCGATTACCGCCACCTAAACAAGATTACCAAGAAAGACGTGTACCCTCTGCCTCGTATAGATGATGCCCTTGATTGCCTCCATGGTGCCAAATACTTCTCCTCCATCGACCTCCGATCTGGATACTGGCAGATTGCGATTAACGACCTTGACCGAGAGAAGACAGCCTTTGTAACACCGGATGGCCTTTATCAATTCAAAGTCATGCCGTTCGGCCTCTGCAATGCGCCCGCCACATTCGAACGCATGATGGACTCTCTATTACATGGCTTAAAGTGGTCCACATGCCTCTGTTACCTAGATGATGTCGTAGTATTTTCCCCCGATTTCGACACTCACCTTCACCGACTTGCCGACGTACTTGACGTGTTCCGACGGGCGGGTCTTCAGTTAAACTCGAAGAAATGTCGCTTTGCGCACCGCGAAATAACCATTCTTGGCCACCTTGTTGACGCCAATGGAGTCAGACCTGATCCTGAGAAAATTCGCGCCGTCCAGCACTTTCCTAAGCCGCAGTCAACCAAAGATGTGCGCAGCTTTGTCGGCCTGTGCTCATACTTTCGCCGCTTTATAGCGGACTTCGCCACTATCGCCCGTCCCCTCACCGAGCTTCTCCGAAAAAACGCGACTTTTTTTTGGGGCCCCGATCAAGCGGAAGCATTCTCAACCTTGGTTTTTCTGCTTACAGCATCCCCTATATTGGGGCACTTCGACCCATCCGCAGAAACGGAGGTCCGGACAGACGCCAGTGGCCACGGCATTGGTGCCGTTCTAGCACAAAAACAACATGGTCGCGAGCGCGTTATTGCATATGCGAGTCGTCTCCTGTCCACATCCGAGCAAAATTACTCGATCACAGAGCGCGAGTGTCTCGCCTTGGTATGGGCAGTTGCCAAATTTCGCGCCTACCTCTACGGCCGACCTTTCTCTGTTGTAACGGACCACCATGCACTATGCTGGCTTTCCTCGTTGAAGGATCCGACAGGACGTCTGGGCCGCTGGGCTTTAAGCCTTCAAGAATACACCTTCTCCGTCGCGTACAAGTCTGGCCGTCTACACCAAGATGCCGACTGTCTCTCCCGCCTCCCCGTCGACCCACCTGATACGTGCACATTTGATTCCGACGCGTGTGTCATGGCCTTATCTGATTTCCTGCACATAGGGCAGGAGCAACGCCGCGACCCTTCATTGCGACGCATAATTGAACAGATTGAGTCTGCAAATGCCGACCCGTCGCTTCACGCCTTCTTACTCCAGGATGGCGTGCTGTACCGCCGGAACTTTCGTTCTGATGGTCCCGCCTTGCTCCTTGCTGTTCCCGAGCACATGCAGTTGTCGGTACTACAGCAGCTCCATGACGTTCCCACAGCTGGTCACCTTGGTTTAACTCGCACCTATGACCGCACACGCCGGCGCTTCTACTGGCCTGGCATGTACAAGTCAGTGCGCCGCTACGTCCAAGCATGTGACTCCTGTCAACGGCGCAAGACCCCGCCTGTGCCGCCAGCCGGGCTGCTACAACCGATAGACGTCCCCAATGAACCGTTCCATCGGGTTGGCGTAGACTTACTAGGTCCCTTTCCTGAATCTACCTCGGACAACAAATGGGTTGCGGTTGCAACGGACTACACCACGCGTTTTGCCATTACCCGTGCCCTTCCGACAAGCTGTGCGACTGACGTTGCAGATTTTCTACTCCGTGACGTCATTCTCCAGCATGGCGCCCCTCGACAGCTTCTTACCGACCGAGGTCGGTACTTTCTGTCCCGAGTTGTCAGCGACATTCTTCGTTCCTGTTCTACCGCCCACAAGGTTTCGACCGCCTACCATCCTCAAACAAATGGTCTTACGGAACGTCTTAACCGAACACTCACGGACATGCTTTCGATGTACGTGTCAGCTGACCATCGAGACTGGGACAATGCGTTACCGTATGTAACATTTGCCTACAACTCTTCCCGGCATGACACGACTGGATTTTCACCCTTTTATCTTCTTTACGGACGTGAGCCGACATTACCGATGGACACATTGCTTCCTTCCTGCCCGGTTGCTACGGAATACGCAAACGAAGCAATCACACGGGCACATCTCGCACGCGAAGTGGCTCGTGCAAAACTCTCAGCGTCTCAAACGTCACAAAAGATTCGGTATGATCGCAGCCACAGGAGTGTTCGCTATTCCCCTGGAACACTCGTTTTGTTGTGGTCACCGAGTCGTCGTTTGGGCCTGTCTCAGAAACTTCTGTGGTGCTACAACGGTCCGTACCGTGTTTTGCGCCAGGTAACAGATGTGACCTACGAGATTTCGCCAGTACTGCCAACGGGTTCACCAAGTGGCCGTCCATCAGATATCGTCCATGTGACACGACTCAAGCCCTACCACGCGCCCACACCTCTACCTGCTACCTAGCACCGGGACGGTGCTTTTCGTCCCGGGGGTTGTGTTCCGAAGATGATGTGGTGAAACCTCATGGCTGCCGCCTGAGAGACCATGGGGCTATGTGCCTATCGCTGACAGGGAACGAAGAGGAAGACGAGGATTTGTCTCTCGCTCGTATTGCAGCCATCTTGCCGGACTGGTGACTATTTCTACCGGGACTGATTTTGTGTAAATACCTGCGAATACACCAGTATTCCTTGCGCCTTCCTCGTAACAATATATATATATATAAGGTTAGTAGAGACAGAGACACACGAGAAAGACGTAAAAAATAGAAATACGTTTACTGACGTTTCAGGAAGAGGACTTCCTTTCTTCAGGACTCTGAAGAAAGGAAGTCCTCTTCCTGAAACGTCATTAAGTCAGTAAACTTATTTCTATTTTTTACGTCTTTCTCGTGTGTCTCTGTCTCTACTAACCTTATTTTTTCATGCCCTGTGTGAGTTTTTATCTTTCCAGACTATATCTATATATATATATACAGATAAAAGAAGGTCCCCTTCACCCCTAGTAGTCCGAGTGGCAGGAAACAAAAATACCTTCACATACCAAGTGCAGGAAACAAAAATACCTTCACATCAATACCGAAGTGGTGGGGAAACAGCCCCGCCGGTAGCGTAGTGGTTATCGCACCAGACCGGTATTGTGGAGGTCGTGGGTTCGGATACCACCTGGCGAACATTATTTCTCCACTTTCTTTCTTCCTTTCCAAATTCTTTATCTGTGTCAATGACCTACAACATCCTCCCCTTTGCTTTCCGAGGTTTTCTTGACTGCCAACCCTTATTTTCTGTCTCAATTCACCGAGCCCCTCATTTCCCACTTTCTGATTTGCTATATGCAAAGCGAGGGCCTCTGTTCTGGCAGTCATGGTGCCAAAGGTAGCTTAAGAGGGTTCCACGCTGGTCGACCGCTCTCGACATGTAGAAGACATTCGAGTCACGACCCGGCCGTTAGAAAGGGCCCCTTCACCCCGAGTCGTCCGAGTGCCGCTGGCTGCCACCCCCAAGTGCAGGAAACAAAAATACCCTAACATAAATACCCAAGATAGTGGTGGGGAAACAGCCCCGCCGGTTGCGTAGTGGTTATCGCACCAGACCGGTATTCTGGAGGTCGTGGGTTCGGATCCCACCCGGCGGGCATTTTTCACCACTTTCATTTTCACTCAAAAAATCTCTTCCTATGACCTAACGCATTTCCCCCTTTGCTTTCCGAGGTTTTCTTGAGCGTGGGTTTGGCGAGTCTTCAGTTATACAGTTTGGACGTTCAGTTCATATTCATCCGCTTGAAGAAAGATGTGTCGATTAGTGTCCATTACAGACAGGTACATCAAATCAAACCCCTGTATCTTCTCGGATATCCCAACTGGCAACTCGCGTGGTAAACGTCGCCAAGTTTAAGTTGCTAAAGGGTACAAAACCTCGGATTTTCCTCGTCATATCACGTAGGAAATGCGATTTTCCGCTGTCCCATCACGCAACACCCCATTTTTTTCTTCTAGTGATACCTTACTCAAATTGTAACACATAGCTGATGCCTTGCCGCCAAGCACAGGGGAAATTGCCGGGTAGCTCAAATTGTGCACGACGAATTTTCTAACCGATAGCACAGGGGAACCAAAGTGAGCGTCATTTTTGGAGCGGGAAGTTCGTGGCGAGACCTCATCAACAGCCCGCAACACTCACCCATCTACGGCTGGTACCTCCACACCTCCGAGAAAGCCACCACTGCCACGCGTGTTCTTTTGCCTGCCCCCGGAAAGGGCCCTCTCCACTGTCTTGTATCGATTTTTCGCCCGCCAAGAAGCGTCCTCTCTCGCTTCGTACCGGCAGCTGTCTTCGCATCGCTTCCATTGTTCGCTCGCTTGAAAGAGAGATGATGGCGCGCGAGCTTCACGTCGCCGGGGCGGCGATAGAAAATTGCAAGTGTCAGTGCTTGCCTCGCTGACGTGTTAGCTTTGGTTTTCAATATTGGAAATATTAGTCGGGCGCTTGTCGGAAATGTTCATGCCAGCTTGCACTGTCTGCGATGATCAAGCTCTTCCTTCCCAATATCAGCGAGATGCGAAACGAAGCAGGGGTGCCCATGACGACGCGAGGGTGCGCACGGTTTACACTGACGCGGCTCCTCTGAAAGTCGGCATGGCGTGGTACTGGAACATCTAAGCGAACCAAAGCTATACCAGTAGCGGTCCCAGAGATTGGTTTTTTTTTTTGGGGGGGGGGATCGAATTTTTTCGAGGGGAAGGGGGTTTTGGGGGGGGGGGGGCTGCGGATAAAGAACCGCTCCACTCTTTGCACCAATTCTGCGGAGTAGGTAATAACCATGCCGCCGTGTGCGCGTATGCGGTGTAACCCGCTTGTGCACAAATCACTTAGCGACGCAGTGGGTTTCGGCCCCCCTTCGGCTGTACGACGACTGGCTCGAGTCCGCATTTCCAACGGTCGCAACTCGTTTGCGACCTCGCACGAGTGGGATGTTTAAAAAGACAAAACATAAGAACCTGAGGACCTCTTGGGGGGGGGGGCGATTGCCCCCTTTGCCCCCCCCCCTTGGGACCGCCACTGATCTATACCGCCACTGAAGCCGCTTTACTCAGATACCTTCATGCGGAAATTGTTGCATAATTGCTTCTATTTTTTTCTGAGATGGTTCTTTCAGAAAAATTTGGTCGTACTGTGTTGTTCGCCTTGTCACTGCTTTTGCCCTCTTACTTGCCCATATTTGCATGTACAAATTTGTATGTACACATTTTTTCCTTTTTTATACCTTACAATTTTGTTTTTATAACCATATCACCCCCCCCCCCTATGTAATGCCCTGAAGGGCCTTTAGGGTACTGAAATAAATAAATAAATAAATATACGCAGTGCCCCATTTGTGAAGCCGAATTGAGGACTTCACTACTGGCTGCGGAAGATGTCGAGCCCCGCCCAATCACCAACTTGTTTGCTGTATACGGGCTCCGAGGAAGCCGCAAGGGCATCTAATATGCGCAGGCGCCCGGTCGCAAGAATTCATGCAGCTTCCAGAGATGGTCCGCGCAATTACTGTCCACCGGGTCCCTAGCCGTGAAGGGATACCAGGAAACGGAGAGGGACATTATTTCAAAGCCCTGACCCTTGCGACCGACTAACGTCTTGCCCGCTCGTAGAGCCCCCTCTGAGCTCCTTCCTGACGAGTTCAAAACGAAGGGAACTACGACTACGATGAAGACACTGAATGACGTGCAGCGCTTCGTCTTGCACCCCTGAAGATGGTGATCCCAGATCATCCACTGATCATCGCTGCGAAACACTAGCAATCCTACATAATTGGACGAAAACTGCTATAACACGGCCCATCACGACCCGTTTCAACAACAGCCCGGTGACAGTACCCGAAATCTATGTTGATCACCACACCGCGGAGTCGCTGACCTTCACGCAGCAGGGACGCCGTCGTGTCACTGCTGTAGAACACGTAAAAAAGGTACGATTTAACCCCGCGTATCGCGTAGAAGTGGTCGTGCGTAAACTGCAGTGTAGAGCGGAAGATTCCTAGCACCGCTGTCATGGTGTGGAGTATACAAGCGGAATCGCCGGCCGAATGACCCAGGACTTCGATTAATGGGGAACTTTCACGTAAAGCCCGCAATTCCATGGGTGGCGCGAACGGCCGCTTTCAGCACTAATTCCTGAGCACCACGTTTTGCCAAACCTGTCGCATCTGCAATAGGCTGTGGTTTGACACCAACCTGTCTGCGTTGCGTTCCGTTTCCAACTATGAGAAGCGGAAGGTCGCAATGCAAGTTCTACATAAAGCGTTTCCCGCCGAGTCCTTCCCCGAACAAAATGAACAAATGGAACTAGCAAAACGTCGTCAAGCTTGGTAAAACGTGAAGAAGCTAGCTCAACCCTCAGCTCCGCTGTTTCTCCAGTCTTGCACTCCTCGTGCAAGCGGCGCCAATGTTTTTTTTTTTTCGTCAACACTGAATTCAGAGTCGGCGTCGACACCGAACTTTGAATTCTGAGGGAAAGACAATTGTCTGGTGAATGCTCAGTAGCTCCCAATCTGATGTAGGTATCTTAAAAAAAATCGCACATCGGTGACAAGACGTAGTCACAAAAACAAATGCCTTAAAATTTAACGACAATCTACACAGTAACATGCATACCTAATAAATAACCTTTCACTTGCTAATTTCCAACCTTAAATCTTTTTCTCTTCGCTATTTTTCTGCGCTCCTTTAAACAACATATCCGTGAAGTTGTCGTTAGTTTGGGCTGATAACAATTTTTATTTGGTGTCCTAGGTCTTTTTTTTACGTGCTGCACTGTAGTTTATTTCAAGCCCACATTTTTGTGCGTTAGAATGACATTTGTGCACGAATAGCGGCGCTGGTCTTCGTTCCGCCCCCGTTCAGCGTCCGCAGTGCTCTGTGTCCCCCATGCACGGGGGCCTTTATTATTATTGTCAAATAAACAAACGAGTGAAGAAATGAATACAACAAACACAATTCTTGTCCTTCTTCCGCTACGTTCCCTCGTTTGCCCAGAAATTGCGCCTCTAGACGGCCACTACCGACGCGGCGGTGCGCCCTCGCTGGTCCAGCGCACACACCCCGCCTGCCCGCTTAGCAGCAGCCAACAATCAGGCCGGCGAATACGTGGGCTTGCCAATGTCTATTACACCGGTTATCCGGTCAATCCGGAAAGGACCGCGACGGCATTGAAAGCGGGTTATCCTGATTAGTATGTGGTTTGAGTACATATCATCATCAAGAGCAGCTTATTCAAGTCCACTGCAGGTCCAAGTGCTCCCCCATTTACCTCCCACCCCGTCTGTACAACCTGCACTGCCCGAGTCCATTCTGGTTAAACGGATATGATTGGAATGTTCAAACGCGAAAATATGGGCCGGCTACAACACTGTTAAAATATTCCGTTCTATGTTGTTGCTGATGATATCATGTGATAAGTGAACTGGTTCGCACTCCTTAACATGTGTCGTTTTGTACACAGCAACTAAATGCAAACTTCTCCAATTTCAAAACCGTTTAAGCTTGTGGCCATTTTCTCAATCCAGTAGCAAATTTTGAAAGTTTTCCGCCACCAATTGTGAAATATGAGAAGAGAATGACGTCAAGGGAAAGAAAACGCAAGGTCCAGAGGCTACAAATAGAAATGCATACTATGCTAGCTGGTAGTATATAGTTAAACTCACTGCGAACCTCAACTGGTCAGATGACAAGCCCCAGAACGTGCGTTGAATTGAGTTAAGTGCTGCATCATAAGATCGTCATGGCTAGTCATTGTTTATATTAAAGTTCGAATTGAAGTCGCTTGTACGTGTGAAGCGCCAAAGTGAAGGTCACGGTGGGGAGCTACGGGTGCACCAAATAAAACTGTATATCGCCGATGAGTACTAGCAGAGTCCTTCAACGCTTTACTGGTCACGAAACTTCGGCGCTCGTTTCATATAGGGACCGCGCGCGCCACTACAGGCGCCACCGCCGCACGAAGGGCATCCAGCCGCCGCGCGTGCGGCGTATTGGCCAGCTCTTGGCGTGCAAACGCTCGCTGCTTTTGGTGTCTTCGCGCTGATTAAGTGTTTTTTTTTTCGTAGTAGTTAGCGAAAAATAGTCCAGTCATTGTGTATATCACCTGCCTTCAATCGGGTTTTATTTTTCGAAGTAAATTACCGTAGACTTCGACCGCGAACGGCAACGGCTTCTGCGTGCTCTGGCACAAGCGCTGCGCCGTCGTGTTGACGGATTTTTAAATCTCTATTGCTTCTTTTGTTAAAGCAAAAGTTGTAAATACCACACATACGGTAGCTGCGTAGCCACGGACTGCTGCGGGCCCATCGATAATACAGAAGGCTAATCCCTGGATTAATCGTGATATTATTCATCTGGTACGGAAAATTAAGCGAATAAAAAAACGGGGAACTAATGAAAACCTTCATAACCTAAAGCTCTTGCTATCTCAGAAAATTCGCTCAAGCAAAAAATTTTACTTCTCAAATACTTTTTCCCAGTTTTTAAAAACAAATCCATCTAAATTCTGGCGCCACCTCAGCTCTAAAAAACAAAAAACTGTTGACTGCATTAAAATAGGCGAAAGGGTCGTTCGCGACAATCTGGACATCGCAAATGAATTCAATGTATACTTCCATTCTGTTTTTTCAAGGTCCCCTCCTTATGACATACCCAGTTTTAACATGGCAGATATCAGCGCAGAATTTATAACATTTGAAGGCGTTTTTTCGATGCTCCTCAACTTAGATCCAAAATGCTCGTGCGGGCCAGATAACATACCCAATGCTTTTCTGCGCCGCTACGCCGAATCATTAGCTCGCTTTCTGGTTGCTATTTTTCGTTTATCTTTTTCAACTGGCATTGTCCCTTCAGAGTGGCGTGTCGCTCGTGTTGTACCGGTGTTCAAAAAAGGTGATAACACATTGCTTCCAAATTACCGGCCCATATCCCTGATAAGCTCTGCTTTTAAGCTCATGGAGCACATAATTGCTAACTACATAGTTGATTTCCTAGATAAGGGCAACATCCTTTCCCCTTTCCAGCACAGGTTCCGGAGGGGCTTGTCCTGCACCACTCAATTAATTTCCACTATTCATTCCTTCTCTTCTGTGATTGATGCATCGGGCCAAATTGACGTAATATTCCTTGACTTAAGTAAAGCTTTTGATAAAATCTGTCACTCTGGACTAATATTTAAACTAAACAAACTCGGTTTTCCTTGTTCGCTTGTGAAATGGATTATATCATACCTTGAACTTCGCGAACAATTTGTTGATTTAAATGGCTTTCACTCTGATACCCTCCCCGTTATTTCCGGCGTCCCCCAAGGCAGCGTGCTAGGTCCGCTGCTCTTTCTCATTTATATTAGTGATATAACAACTTGTATAAACCAGGATGTGAATATTCGTCTATTTGCAGATGACTGCTTGCTTTTCAAAAATATTAAAAATGTTAACGATCAGGTCTCACTAAACGAAAGTCTCGATGGCGTGCTCACATGGTGCAACATGTGGGGCATGACACTAAACCCAAATAAAACAGTGTTCATGCGTATAACTAACAAAAAGAACCCTCTTGAATACCACTACACAATAAACAACACCCCTGTGAGCTTAACAAATAGCTTTAAATACCTCGGTGTGACGATTACTGGAAACCTGTCCTGGTCGGCTCATGTTGACAATATTTGCGCTTCGGCTAGAAGAAAACTGAGACTCTTAAAACATAAACTTAAACACTCCCCGCCCAACGTTAAATTGTTGGCCTATAATACGTTAATCCGATCGCGCCTTGAGTATGCTTCAGTGGTCTGGGACCCGCATACAAAAAAAGATATTGGCAAGCTCGAACAAATTCAACGGCAAGCTGTTCGGTTCATTTATAACCGTTATCAGAGACACGATTCCCCTACCACTCTAATGCAGAACAACGGAATTCTAAAGCTGGAATCCCGAAGAAGAATCAACCGCTTAAAATTCCTTGCCGATCTTCGAAACCGCAAACTTCGCATTGACCCATCAATATATCTGACCTGTCTTTCTTCCCGGCCCACCAGGCAATACCACCCCTTTAAATTTACCCCATTGTTCGCCCGCACAAACACTCATAAATACTCATTTTTCCCGCGAACAATATCCGATTGGAACAGTCTTCCTGCCTCTGTGTTCACTTCGTCTAATCTGCATGCATCAATTGATCAGCTTTTTCACATGTAGAAATTTTTTTGCCGTTTGCCATTTTTATTGGTAGAGATTGTATAATTACATTTTGCCTGATATGCTATGTTTTTATGTTTCCACTCCAGCTTGGGCCTAATTCTGGCCTGCAGTATTGTCTAAATAAATAAATAATAATAATAACAATAAAAAAAATCTGAAAGAAACCAAGTACGCGTCATTCAGACTACGCTTAATGAATCCGTTCATTGCTCTGGAATGCACAGAACGCTAAAAGAGATAGGCCAATAGTATTGTCGTTTCGATGAGTGGGTACACATTTGAGAGCATCTAAAACACTGCAGAAACGCGAAGGATCAAAACGCGAAGAGATATATATGTTGCACCATGTGTCTTTCCGCTTCCACCCTTTGCAATCCTTGCAAAAACAGGAAGCGACAAAAGAACAATAAAACTGATTTTATCAAACACAACAAAAAATTTCAATGTTATGAAGGGAGAAACAAGAGCGTGGTCCAGCGTACAAAAATTTATTTTTTCGCGCTGCGATGTGCAGCACACGGACGAAACAGAATATTGCCGCGAAGCCAAGAACGACGCAAAACTTTTCTGAACGCAGCGAGCTGCTAGCGAGCCCCTGCTCTACAAAAGACTACAATGAAACACAAACGTCGAAGAAGCAGTCCGCAGTGTCACGTACACAGATGAACGTCG
Organism: Haemaphysalis longicornis; assembly: GCF_048455015.1. Classification (NCBI taxonomy): domain Eukaryota; kingdom Metazoa; phylum Arthropoda; class Arachnida; order Ixodida; family Ixodidae; genus Haemaphysalis; species Haemaphysalis longicornis. Next base: position 486,393,110 of record NW_027526203.1, read on the forward strand.
ATAAAGTGAGTTGGGCGGCGTTTCCTATGCATGCATTACTCTCGGAACGTTATTAATTTCAAATCCATGGAAATAGGATCGAGAACATTGTCGAAGAAACAAAAAATCAAGTTAGCGACAAGGTGGCACCCTTTCTATATCAAACAATATTGCCCGACGGGACGTACGTCAAAAAGAGAGAGAGAGAGAGAGAGAGAGAGAAAAAAATTTTATTTGCCCTTTAGGCTAAGGCCTCCTAATTCCAGGGGGCCACTGGAATTCCTCGTTAGTTGGTCTTCCAGGGGTCTAGCCGGGAAGGCGGGGTAAAAGAGCAAACGGGCGCTCCGGTTGAAACGCCAGATAAGAAACCGGAATCGGCCACGCGCGGTTACAAAACAAACAAAACTAACCCTAAGGGATAATTCGCGGAAATATGAAAAGTAAAAGCACAAGGACGTCCCAACTCTTTTTTACACGCGAGCCTGAGCGCAAGGAAATACAAGTTCGCAAACAGGGAATGAAGCACCGCTACAACCTGACTGATATGACAAAAATACGGCTTTAAGTTAGCCTTGTACAATTCTAGGTCCACGATGCTCTCAAAAGGGTACATTGCTTTTTCCATTGACACACACAGTGCATTTCCACACACTGTCACACACTTGTAATCGAAGCTGAAATCTCCCGTTGCTTGCCTTGGAATGCTGCGCCTCCATTTCTCACGCACCTCCCCATCGCTCGGTCAACAGAACAAGGAAACATTTTCTGTGGTATCCTCGTACAAGGAACGACATCCCGGGACGCAACACATGTTCGGCATCGTCGTTGCACTGCTTAAGTCGCATCACAAGAGCGGAAGATGCACGTTACATTTTTTTTCCGCACAAAACAAACACAACTCGCCGCGACTCCGCCGTTCGAGCCAGCACAACGCCGCCCGAGGAGTGACCTCAGTGAGAGGGTGGCGCTACCGCGCCGCGGCCAAACGCAGCATATGAAGCTCTCTTATTGAGTTACAGAGCAGTTTAGTGACCAGTAAAGCATTGAAGGACTCTGGTACTAGTTTGAAGAAGCGAAACTACGGGATCCAACTGCGGGGCATTAAATGGTCGATCATGAGCGAGTGGGCTATCAAATGGCAGAAGCCGGGGAAGCGCGTTTAGCCAGCTAATGACCACTTCATAAGATAGTTCTGGCTGGTCATAGCTTGATTTGAAGTTTAAATTTATGTCCCTCCGCCGTGTGGGTTGTCTCGGTGAAGGAAGAGGGGTGAAATAATTTAAAATGCATTCCTGTGATCAGTACTAGTTATAAATAGTAAAAACTGCACGAGCTTGAAAGAGCCCCAAAAATCAAATCACGCACCAAATAAAAGGGACCGGGGATGCACGTTTACCGAGCATAATGAGAGCATCATGAAATAGTATTGGCTAGTCATGGCTTGAAAAGGCCATGCAGTCAAAACACAACTTTGGTTCATTCGAAAGATTGCCTCGTTAGAATCCTACTGACTCCACTTTTAACTTGAAGTGCGATCAAATAAGATACATAAATAGGGAAAACGGGAATGTCCATGCGATTCACTAGCTCATTTGCCGCACTAGAACCTATGACGTAATATGCCAGGTGTGCAATTGGCTGAGGCCGGGAAAAGCAAACGCAAGTTAGGCAGGGCTTGTAAGCTGGCAGAACGTGATATTTGCGCTTAAATTTAGCGCATATTCAATTTCTAGCAGTAAGAATGGTGGAGTAAACACGTAAGTACACGACAACATAGAAGTACCAGTGCGTACTGCTGTTGGTACTGCGCGCACTCTGCATGTTATAGTTGCACTGCAGTCCCGTGATTTGGGGCTGTCTCACACGACACTGGCCGATTGGGGTAAGCGACCTTGTCGTATACATGACCCAGTTTCTCAAGCATACTTCATGTTTCGCGAAACGATTAGTACCTACACTAACAAAAACAAGCCAGATGCAAATACGGTCAGAAACAAAGCAAAGGAGGACGGTGGTTCTGCGCAGTATCGTGACGCGACACATTAAACTTTTTACACCCTTTTCGGCCGAAAAGGGTGTAAAAATCTTGTCGCATGGCTAACACCCTTAAAAGGTGTTTTGAAAAAAAAGGGTGTACATATAAAAAAAGGGTGTTGAGCTCAACACCCCTAAAAAGGGTGTTGAGGTTGCTCAACACCATAAAAAAGGGTGTTGAGCCTCACGCCTTTTCATAAGGTGATGGCATGCGCAGTGGCAATGTGAATCGGCGGAGCGCGCAGCCTTCAACACAAACAGTCAATACGTACAAGTTACAGTTGGAACACAAATGAATTGAGCAAGAAAACCAACGCGATGCAAGCGGTGCACGGAGTGCATAGTTATTTAGTAACACATGTGCCATAGAGAAAGAAATACTGGTAAGAGTGGACACTCCCATAGAGCCCTGCGGCCGAATGACTGTACTGTAGTGTAGCGCACCGAGCGGACGGGTAGCCAAACTACTAACCATACTTTCGTTCACTTTCGTACGTTCACTTTCGGTTTCGGTTTCGCGGAGACCGATTTTGGCGGGTAGTTTGAAGGACTGGAAAGCGCTGCTCACGGCGGCGGGCATCGGTACGGTATTCGGACGCTTTCATGCAATAATTAGTGTTTATTTGAATATATCATTCTCAGGCTTAGTGCCCGTATGCTTTTACAAAAAAAAATTCCCTCGCACTTCCCCGAGGGGGAGAGTGTGTAAGTGAGAATGCACGGTTGTTGATTGCGCGATTACGGTGGATATCGTGATCTTGGAGTGGAGAGGAGGCGCCCAACACCCGCAGTCACTGAGCGGAGAGAGGAGGAGGAGAGTAGCGCCCACCGTTACGGCGAGGGCTACGCGAGCGCCCTCACGCGTCGGAATGCGGAGCGCCCGCTACGCGAGCGAGAGCTCTCCCGCCCGAAGTGGAGAGGAGGCGCCCAACACCTGCAGTCACTGAGCGGAGAGAGTAGGAGGAGAGTAGCGCGCGCCCATCTCCCCCCGTTGCTAGGGAAGACGAGGAGGAAGACGAGGAGCGCGCGCACCCGCAGCTGTTGCTATGCGGACGACGGCGGCGGACGATTCAGGCTCGCTTAAGAAGTGCATTCGCACTTAAAAAAAAACCTTTTTCTGAAAATGTGAAATTGCAATTTACAGTACCACTCACACTTGGTTAAGAATTCTGTCGTGTGTTCACATGTTGCCGAGCCACATAAAAGACACACATCATAAATGAAGAAATATTTATTGCATGACACTAAACGGAACAAGTTCAAATTGTCACCATTCTTTGCAACACACATATAATAATAAACAGTGAGTAATACACAACAGAGACAATACACAGTAGTGAGAGGAAAATACGTTTCCAGGAATGAAAAAAAAAATGCACAAGTAAAGGTATCACAACCACACAAAGGATTTTTTCTCCACGGTAATTGAAAATGCAGAAAACCCAGAAACTCAGCCATCCACAGGTTTACTTGTATCTACAACACCCTCAGACTCTGTGCGCTGTTGCAGTCATACCAAAATATCAACCATAACATAATCTAGACACTGGGATACTTGCAACTGTTTACAACCACTATATTCGCAGATAATTTTTTTAGTCTGGCAATTTCTCCAGTTAGGATGTGAAAGAAGGGAAAAACTTAGGCTTTGATGGCCTCGCTTATTTGATGAACTCTAATGAGATCTATTGCCTCGGGGCAACTTCAAATCAGTAGCAGTAATTGAACAGAAATCCCATTTGTGTGGAGATGCACACGCAAAAGGTTAAGAGGAAAAAAATCAACTTCCTATTGGTTCCTTGCAAGAGTGCATTTTCCCAAGAAGCCGGGTTACCTTCCGAAAGCGTCGCCTTCCCAGTAAAGGCAAAGGGCCAGGCGGGGATATTTTAGGTACGTGCACGTAGTCAACCGACAGGTTCCAGGCTCGATTAAGGCACACAAATTCATGCCTTCCGCTGTCAATTCGAACAGTCTAATATAAGAAATAGGGAAGCAGTATTTGCTTCTCTTGTATGAGACAATGGTGGCACATTACAGAATCCCATAAGCATTTCACAACGTAGGTCCCAACATGGTTCTCTTCATCTAGGCCAGTCCGACAACAGGCAGCACGTACGGTGACAAACGACATTTAGCATGACCTCTTACCCTGGCAGTCTTCATAACGTAAAAGGGTTTTTGGGGATGTACTATTTTCACAATATTACAACTAGCAGCAACAATAATTTGCGAGTGGAGTTTGGAGACTGTATACGCTGTTGTTGGTGGTTTTAATGAGATGAGGCATGTCAGTGATAAAAAACAGTTTGTTCCTTGAGTCAACGATAGCCTTTAAGTGGTCACGCCTTATTGAGTGCCGAGACTTGCGTTAGATTTTAGGTGCTAATGGCAAGGTTCAATAGATGGAATACAGTTGCGGTATCCATCAGAAGCATCAATAAGGCAGCAAGAAGCATTGCAGGCAGTCATCAATACAACTGAATAACTCTGGGAGAACAGTTGGCACGGCCACTTTTGTGAGTCCTGTGAGGGCACGATTCATGAAGTGCTTGCACCATGTTTGGTATGACGAATGCAGCTGGCTGGTTGGCTCTGTGTTGAGGGCACCTGTAGACCTGCACAGGTGATAGGTGATATAGTACACAAACTGCTTGCAATGACAGATCATATGCGAATAGTCTGTAAATTTCACTGCAACTAGTATTCAAGTATTGCCTCCAGTGCATGCCACCTATTTAAAACACAAGTTCTCTTATTCTATTCAGCAATCATGCGGTCAAGCTATTAGCAACACTACAAATATGGGTCTTTGTGATTTCGCAACACTGGTTAGGCACATTCTTAATGCAATTCAGCTATTGTTTGGGTTAACAAAAATCTTCCACCTCCCCTCGCGGGAACCCCTGTATAGATGCGACGCATAAGGGGTCCACGTTGCAGCATTGGACAGCGGAGGAACGGCGCTGGAACGATGGAGCGGAGCGGCGCAGGCACCGCGTTTTATAGCGCGCATAACGTTGAGGGGACTGCGTAAGGCGGTCCCAGTCGATGACGACGTTGGCGTATTTGTAAAGCGGCGTGGACTCTAGGTGTTTGAGCCAAGCGTGGATGTTGCTTCGCCGGAGAACGGCACACCGGTTATATGCGCAGCGCGCCCGAAGGAGAGGAAACCGCGGAAGAGAGAGTACTGCACATGCGCCGGCCCCAGCGCGTCTGCCGCGGCTATGACGCAACGTGCCGCGGCTATGACGCAACACAATCCAACACAATCCACTTTAATCCAATCCAATCCAAGGCAAGCCAAGCCAAGCCAATCCAATCCAAGCCAATCGAATCGAATCCAATCCAATGCCCCTCGCGAGAGAGTGTTCGCTATCGGAGAGGAGAGGGGGTGAGCGGCGGAGAGCTCAGCTGGCGCGGCGAGGAGAATGGGGGAGGGGCGGACAACGCCGACAACAACGACGACGACGCCGGAGGGACAAGGCGAGTGAATCAGATGCTCTGCATCTAAAATGATAACGCTGCTCACATAGCCTTGTCTTTTTTTGTAAAATCAGGACGAAGAGCAAGAGCGAGCTGAACGTTAAACAAACCTGTTGCCCCACGGGCTCGCGAAAGAAACGCATCCCGAGAACGGGCGCCTGGCGAAAGTATATTTGGGCGCTGTGTGGGCACCATGGCAAGCAGCAGTGAGCGTCGTACTGAGTACTACTGACCGCCAAAGGCCATGCCTTAAAAGGATATGACAAGAAACACACAGTTCCGACTGAATAGGTGCAATCTGCGCAATACGTGTTTAATGAAACTAGCCAAAATATGACCAGAGAAACGAGAGCAAACGCTTGAAAAGTGTGGAACAGTTGTATGCAATGCCTCCGATACCGGGATTGATATACGATGTAGAACGAAGACCAAATTTGAAGGTTTCAATGCACTGCGCACTCACCCCGCCTCGAGCAAAGCTGTTATCTGCCGACGAAAGACGCGTTTTAGATGCAGAGCATCTGATTCACTCGCCTTGTCCCTCCGTCGTCGTCGTCGTTGTTGTCGGCGTTGTCCACCCCTCTGCCATTCTCCTCGCCGCGCGAGCTGCGCTCTCCGCCGCTCACCCCCTCTCCTCTCCGATAGCGAACACTCTCTCGCGAGGGGCATTGGATTGGATTCGATTCGATTGGCTTGGATTGGATTGGCTTGGCTTGGCTTGGCTTGCCTTGGATTGGATTTGGATTGGATTGGATTAAAGTGGATTGTGTTGGATTGTGTTGCGTCATAGCCGCGGCACGTTACGTCATAGCCGCGGCAGACGCGCTGGGGCCGGCGCATGTGCAGTACTCTCTCTTCCGCGGTTTCCTCTCCTTCGGGCGCGCTGCGCATATAACCGTTGTGCCGTTCTCCGGCAAAGCAACATCCACGCTTGGCTCAAACACCTAGAGTCCACGCCGCTTTACAAGTACGCCAACGCCGTCATCGACTGGGACCAGCTTACGCAGTCCCCTCAACGTTATGCGCGCTATAAAACGCGTTCCTTTCGCCGCTCCGCCTATGCGTCGCATCTACACAGGGGTTCCCGCGAGGGGAGGTGGGAGTTTTTTACCGTACCTGACGCGTCAAAGCGAAGCGACGAGCGCGCGTTATCGGCGTCGGCGAGCGGGTTCGCTTTCTACGCAGGCAGCTTGGTATGCACCCATGTGTAAAACTTACGATGAGTGTACGACTGCTGGTTATGCCCAGATAAGCCAAATTAATGCAGATACGGCTACTTCGCCGTGTACGTTAGCCCGGACGGCTTTGCAGCGCATCATGGCCATATACCCTCGCAGAATGGTGCCACGTGTGGAAAATGGAAATTAATACCGAGAAAACTAAGGTAATGACATTTTCTTCGAAGCTAAATACTCCATTTCATCAATACACGTTATGCAGTTCAATAATTGAACGAACCCATTCTTTCAAGTATCTAGGTGTGATATTTACTCCTGATTTAAACTGGACCATGCATATTGAGCACATAACAAACAAGGCACTAAAAAAACTTGGCTTTCTAAAGCGCCGTTTATATCTTGCAAACCATGTCACCAGACTTCGAGCATACATTTCCCTCATCCGTACAACCCTCGACTATGCTTCTATTATATGGAACCCTCACACAGCTATTCTGTCCGACTGTATCGAGTCCATTCAAAATAAGGCTGCCCGGTTCATTCTGCGCTCGTACTCGCCATACCAAAGTGTATCGGCATTAAAACAGATTCTTAATCTTCCAGACCTTAGCACTCGTCGTAAATTCTTCCGTTTGACCTTTTTTCACTCTCTTTATCATGGTGTTACATCTTTTTCGTGTGCTCATATTTTTCCAGCCCATTATGTGTCCAATCGCACTGACCACGATCGTAAAGTCTCGCCCATATTCGCAAGAACCAAAAAGTACCAAAATTCCCCTTTTGTGCTATCCGTAAGCGAGTGGAATGAGCTACCCCGCGAGATTGTAGCGGTGGATGACCCGTCTAACTTCCAATCTGCTCTGCGCAAATTTCTGAATGTGGAAAGTTCCGAGTGATACTTCTTGTGTGCCCTGTTGTATCTTGTGTGCCAGTGCAGCGTTGATGTTCGGCTGCCATGTGTACTTCTTGGCATCGGAATGTACTGCGGGTATGAGATGCGCTGTGTGGTAACTCCGTGTCGCTTCTTGTTCTTCTTCTTTTTTTTCCTTCCTTTTTTTTACGAATGTTTCTTTCGCCCAGTTGTCTGTTCTCTCAGTGCGGTCTTTTTTATGCGTGTTGACGTATGCATTGTATGGATAGTATCCCCCCCTATGTAATGCCTCTCGGGGCCTTTAGGGTATTCAAATAAATAAATAAATAAATACATAATAGCAGTAACAGTTGGCCAAGCTAGCAATGGCTAGCTAGTATAATACAACGCAGCCTGCGGCTCACGTAATTCAGTGCAGCGACAGCGCACAACGCCTGCTTCGCCTACGGACCGCCAGCCGGCCGGCCACTTCCGCAACTCACCGCCGTCGTTTGCGGCACGTAAACGCTACGTGCGACGACGGGCGCGTACCGCTGGCATCCCTCAGCGCTAGATAAAACGGCACAACCAGCCTAAAATACCATTACGTCCGGCTAAAAAAATCGCGCCAATCCACCCCGTGAATGTGGTTGGAAAGCAAAGCTGTAAACGGCACCCAAAACTATTACCCGTGCGACGTCACTTATATTCATTAACACCGCTCTACAAATAGTAAAACTAGACAGAAGTGAAATGTACTTAACCACACCATTTATTACTTCAAAGAGATATTCTTGGTAAGGTTAAATCAATGCATGATGCATGAACGGTGTTTGGTTGAGTTGTATTGGTGTAGCACAACAGTGGAAACTTTTTTTATAAAATTAAAGTAAGCTCCAACACGGTGTTAAACGATGTGACTTCTCCGTCTCTGCGCCGCGGACGGAGGCGACGAGATTTGCGGCACAGAAGGAGCAGGAGGAGGAAGAAATACTTCTGTTCAGATTTCTGAACGGCCAAGAGTGCAGCCCTGGGGAGTGATTCCTGCTTCTAGGGGGCCCATATGCAGTCCGCGCGGCCTGTGTTCTGTCCACCCGCTGAAGCTGGGTAGGTAGAGAGGGCCTGGACAGCAGCATCTCCCATTGCTCTTGATGGGTAGTTGACGGAAAGAGAGGAGGGTGCTCAGGGCTAAAGTCGTACACCCCGATTACGGGGCGGAGTGATCCTACTTCTGAGCTAAATTTACATTCTGTGTCGTAGCGATTCGGATGCATTAAGTGACGACGCGTAGGTTGTGGGAAGGAGCCCGGATAGTATGAGCCGTTGTTGTTCGCTGGAAAGGTCACGTTAAGGCGAAGCTACGGTCTGTCTCAGAAGGCGATAATGCTGGGTTATCTCCCTGAACGTGACAAGCGGGTGACTGTCCTCGTGCAGCTCCATAGCACGGGAGGTAAAAGCGCAGGCTTGTTGGGTGGGCGTATTTGTGGCCCTCCATTGAAGCGTGAGGGGGTGTCCAGATGAGCGGAATGGAACCGTTTGGGGAGTGTTTTTTTAGCACACGCAGTGCAGGTCAGGACACCCAACCCGACTGGTAATTCCAGTAGGCTTGCTTGGAATCGGTGACTACCCTCGGAACCCCTGGTTGAGTGAGAGCCAAGGTGATGGCTGCCTCTTCTGCTGCCGTCATTTCTAGGGTCCTAAGCGTGGTAAACGCAAGGAGGTTGGTTCTGGAGGTAGCCACGATGATGGCGTATTGTGCCCACGTGTTGGGAGGCGTCTGTGTAGATAACTGCATGATCCCCACCGACGGTGGTGTTGAGCGCTTGAGCCCGTGCTTTTCGATGACCCTCGTCATGTGAGGGTTGGTATTTTTAAGCAAAGGGAGCATCTTTAGTTTTAGTCGCCAAGAGTCCGGGACTATGTCAAGCGGAGTAACAATCTGGGCTCCCCAGCCAATCTGGTATAGGATGCGGTTACCCACCGCAGTTCTGATTCGCACCTTCTCGTTAGAAAGATGGCCTTCCATCAGCTCTTCCACCGTGTTGTGGAGCCCGTGCTAAGCAGCCTCTGTGTGGACGCACTCATGAGAAGGCCAATGGCTTGCTCGACCGCCTTTCTAATCATTATCTAAACATCTGTATGTCTTCCTAGTCGAGAAGAAGACAGGGGGTTGACGTATAGTGACTCTCTAGATGACAAAAGCTTCAATTAATCGAAAGGTACCGGATTCCTTTAGGCCTCGCTTCTTGGTGGCAACTCGCCTGATCATGTGTATGATTTGAATAAGGCTGTTTTTCAGGCGCTGCAAGGGGATGTCACTCTTGGTGTTAACCTCGAGATGTAGGCTGGGGATCTTGATGCTGGGGCTTGGAGTGATAGCCTGGCCATCAAGGAGTATTTGAATGTATTCCTTGATTTGGCGTGAGGGCGGACGACAAGGAGCTGTGATTTTTTACATGAACACGGGAGGCCTAGAACACGGGTACTAGAAGTGAGATGTCATGCATTGTGGTGAGCTTCCTTTAATTTTTGTAACTCTTAGCACATGAGCAAGGTGCGCACAGGGCCGCTAGACGGGCGTGAGTGGTCGCGCAACGCTTTCACGTGGCATTCAGTGAGAACGCATGGGGTAAACCCGTAGATGTGCTTGGTGAGTACACCACCTGTCTTCTCCCTCTTCGCGTGGGCTCGTAGCTAAATCTAGTCCACTTCCGGCCACCGTAGTGAGCGGACGTGAGATGACGGGCTCTTTTAGAGCGGTTTCAGCGGGCCAGCCGGCCCGCGGTAACAGGTTTATTGAGCATGACAACGAGTATCAGGTTTTGCTGCCCACGCTGCCCACAGGACGAAGTGTGTTGAACACCGTGTTTTTGCATGGCGATCTGCGTGCCCGCCCGTATCGCGTCGAAGATTTTCGCGATACGCTGGCGCAACTGGGACTGCTTTCCGAAGTAGTCGCCCTTGGGGCTTATCAAATGAGCCACTTATGGGCGGTTACTTTCAAGAACCCGGACGGAATGAAGAAGATTTTGGAAAACCCGGAAGTCAAGGTGAAGGGGCACCGGTGCATTGTCGTCGACCCGTCAAACCAAAAGGTACGACTGAAGCTGCACTGGTTACTTTACAACGCAGCTGACGAAGATGTCCGCGTCGCCCTCGCTCCCTACGGGAAAGTGGGGGAAGTGTGCAAAGAGAGGTGGCGAGTCACTGGAGTTCAGGAGAAAAGCTCGACAACCAGGACGGTCAACATAACGCTCAAGGCTGGGCTGAAGGTGGATGACTTGCCTCACAAGTTGAGAGTAGCTGGAGAGCTAGCCCTATTAGTAGTCCCGGGACGCGCACCACAGTGCCTGCGCTGTGGCTCGACCGGGCATGTCTGGCGCGAATGCAAAGTTCCGCGGTGTACGTCCTGCCGCCGCTTTGGTCACGAGGCCAGCGATTGCGTGCGTACGTACGCCAAGGTCACGGGACCAGCGTCTCAAGGAGAGATAGCGTCCGAGTTCATTATGGATGAAGCTGACGCCAAGGACGCGGCCAGGGGCACGGAGAACGCCATGGAGGAAGAGGCGCGTCCTCCGGTGCTGCCGGAGCCAACAGAGAATCTCCAACGGCAAGAGGACCAAGGGCCACCAGAAAATAAGGAGGAACGTCCAGGCGTAGCTGGTGTTTCGGACCCGGGGCAAGGCCACGGGGGAGACGTCAGCTCAACCCCTGTCACCAAGTTTGAGGATGACACAGACGCCATGGATGCGAAATCAGCGGGCGTGAGCAAGCGTCTGCGTGACAGCGACGGCAACGGGGACGGCAACGGAACGCCGGGGCTGGGAGAACCGCCTGCAAAGGCGGCCGCTCAGCGACGGCAGACGACAAAGCTCAAGTCCAGCGTTGAGACTGAGCGGCACAAAGGAACCGTTCAGCTGACTTGAGTGTCCCTAAAGTGTGTGTGGTGGTGGCGCGATGGCGGGGCAACGCGCGTTTGGTGTACCTGCTAAAGCATGAAGGCTGTACCAAGCTACCGCCCGGGAGCTACTACACCGCATTCTGGAGAGCACAATGCAGCGTGCCCTCGTGCACCCCGTCCAAGGGACTTGGTAATGACGAAAATGAACAATGTGAGCGCTATTGGAGGTCTACTGCCACGCCTTCGGAGTAGTACCAATTTAAAAAATGCTTAAACTTGAACGGGCACTTCATATTGGCACCTTAAATGTAAGAGGCCTTGGTAGTCGGCGAAAACAGTACCAGCTGAATCGCCTGATAAATGAAAAGGAACTAGATATTTTGGCTGTGCAGGAGACCAAAATTGGGACTGAGGAAAGTACTGATGGCATGGTGCGCCCCTTCGCAAATCTTTTCAGTGTGTGTGTCAGTCACTCTGTCGCTTCATCGGCAGGGTGCTGTATTTTTGTTAAAAACGCCATAGGCATTGAAATTGAAAGTGTCATGTCCAGCGACAATGGCAGGCTAGGCTAGTCCTTTGTGATTTTTCTTTTTCTGGTGGTAAATTTAGAGTAATGTGCATTTACGCCCCTAATCCTGTGAACGACAGGAATCAGTTTTTTGAAAGTATTTCTAACCATCTGAAGTGTGATAGGAATATCATTCTTTTGGGTGATTTTAATTGCGTGTGCGCACGGGAAGACCGCGTAGGATCGGGGACTTGGAACGATAAGAGTGTAGAGACCCTTATTCGTATGCTAAATGAGTCTGACGTGTCAGATGTGGCCCACTGCTCGGGTAACACGAGCACGGTGTGCTACACGCACTTTCAAGGAAGCAGCCATGCGCGCCTAGATCGGATATACGTCTCCCTGGAGCTCTTGTCGACGTGCAATAATTATGCAGTCGACCAGGTATCATTTAGTGATCATTGTCTTGTCTCCCTTTTTCTAGGGGGGAAGGGGAAGGGGTGCAAGAAATTTAGTTGGGAGTTGTGGAAATTAAATGCTAAGTTACTAAAGGACAACACTTTCAATAAAACAGTGGAGGAGATTTTCGTTAAGTGCAGAGATGAAGTTGAAATTGGGTGGGGAGCAAAATGGGAGCTTTTCAAGCAGGACATAAAAATGAAGGCCATTGAAAGAGCGGTCTGCATTAAAAGAACTGAAAAGGAGGAAGAGGATACCCTCCGTCGCAATCTCAGTCGTATGGTGAAGCTAGAGTGCCAGATGCCAGGATTGTTCGGCGATGATATCGCAACCATCAAAAGCAGGCTTGAGGCGATCGATCAGGAACGCTACAGGGGGGCAACAATTAGAGCACGTGCAGAAAGGTTGCTGGCAGGGGAGGCGCCCACAAAGCGCGCTTTAGAAGATGAGATGCGTTATGTGAAGGCCAACAAAATTGAACAAATAACATGTCAGGGTGTTGCTATGCGCGAGGAGGAACAAATAAAAAGAGAGTTTGTGCGGTTTTACACAGAACTTTTCAGCCCTGCAAGTCCCAAAGTAGATGTTTTTGAGCGAGAGTTTCTTTCACTGTTACCAGTGTTAGATGAAGAGACTAGGAAAATACTCGAAGAACCCATTTGTTTGAAAGAAGTGGAAACAGCAATTGATGAGTTAAAACATGGGAAAGCGCCGGGTCCGGATGGTCTGGGTTCCGACTTGTATAGGATGTATAAAAATAAGGTTGCCCCTTTTTTGTTTCTTGTATTCGAGGAAGCTTTCAAAAATGGTGCGCTGCCAAAAACTTTCACCCGCACGCACACCATTCTTATTCCAAAATCTGAGGATCCCTTGAAAAGGCAGTCTGTAATAGGATATCCACCCATTACTTTGGCCAACACAGACTATAAAATATTAATGAAGATTATTGCCAAAAGACTTCAGAGTGTGATCAGTATGATTGTCGGGCCACATCAGACATGTGGCATTAAAGGTCGCAGTATTGTAACAAACATTCACGTAGCGCGAAGTGTCTTGCAGTGCTGTGACATGTTTTTTCGTAAAGTAGCCATGTTACAAGTAGATTTTGAGAAACACAGATTGAAGGCGGGCCAGTTGGTACATAACTAACTTATAAAACGGCGCTAGAAACAGGACTACAGAAAGGGCACACAGACAGGGCGCTGTCCACAGACAGCGCCCTGTCTGTGTGCCACAGACAGCGCTGTCCCTGTGTCCCTGTCCACAGACAGCGCCCTGTCTGTGTGCCCTTTCTGTAGTCCTGTTTCTAGCGCCGTTTTATAAGTTAATTTTGAGAAAGCCTTTGATCGCGTCTGTCATGGGATCCTTTTTTCAGTTTTGAAGCATATAAACGTTGGAGATGTTATTTTAAAGGGCGTTAAGATGGCGTATCATGATTGTTTCACGCAGCTGATAATTAACAAAAGTGTTACCGAGTACATTCCAGTGTTGTCATCAGTGAGGCAAGGGTGCCCTGCTTCCCCATTGTTGTTTTGTATTTTTCTAGAACCCTTTTGTTTAAAGATTATCAATGATAGTTATGTACGAGGTTTTGTGTTGCATGCAAGCGAAGTCAAGCTGCTAACGTATGCTGATGATGTGGCCATATTCTGCACAGACGAACAAAGTGTGAGCAGAGCTGTCATGATAACCAAAGAATTTTGTGACGTCACCCAAAGCTCAGTCAATTGGCAGAAATGTGCCGGGTTTTGGCACGGAACCTGGGAATCAACACCGACTGTATTTGAGCATGTAAACTGGACCACCACGCCTGGGCGGTACCTGGGAGTACCGATGGAGAGTTATTTGGACAGCAATCAGTAATGGCAAGGCGAAACCCAAAGACTGCGTGACAAAGCCACAAAGTGGGGAGGCCGTGCATTGTCCGTCTTTGCAAGGGCCACTGTCTGCAACTTGTTTTTTCTGGCGAAAGTGGGGTTCGTTATGCAAGCTATTCACTGTTCCCGTGTTCATGTGAATAAGTTGCATCGTATTTTTGCTGTCTTTATTTGGAATTCAACATGGGAACGCACGAGCCGAAGTTCTCTTTTTCGAAGAGTGAAGCTGGGAGGGCTCGGGCTATCGCATATATAGGTAAGACAAATTGTTAACCGTTTTATGTTCTTCAGGGACTCAAATGACCCTTTCTTGCGAAGTTTTTTCCAAGTTGCACTTGCCAATGCTTTACCGCAGTTCATCGTTTCTTCATGCAACGAGGAACGGCCTACAATTAGAGGTTATCTGAAAGAAGTAGTTGACGCAGTTAGATTCCTTTCTGTGCGTTTTTCTTTGGATTATCTCTCAATTGTTTCCAGGAAGGGTTTGAAAAAAGGTCTGAATGAAATTCTCTTTCCTGTACCTCTGTACCGAGCAGTGTACTCTGCAGGCCGAGGACAGGATGTGTTGTCCAGGGTGAAAGCTATGGTAATCCCAGCCTCTGTGAAAACCTTCTTTTTTAAATTGCACACCAACACACTCCCTGTGAAAACATGGATGGAAGAGCGAGGACTTTTTGTTGCTTGGAACAACTTGTGCGTTCTTTGTCAAAAACCTGAAACTACAGAACATGTGTTTATAGACTGTTGGGATGCCATTTTCTTTTGGGACGTCCTCATGAGCACCCTAAAGAAGGAGTATCCGGTGACACCCTATGGAATCAGGTTCCTCAGTGTAAACAATGAAGACGATGTACCGCATGATATGATCATGCTTTTAGGATTGTATAGTATCTGGCGCTCTCGAATGGCGGTGCGCCATGCGGATGTCAATGCGCAAACTGTGAGCGCATATTTCAGGGAAAAAGTGAACTATCTGTGTGAGTTGTACGAAGTGGAAAATCCTGACGCGGGAATTTTGCCAGTGCTTCAAAAATTGACATCATTTGATGTTTACAATAGTTTCCGCCAGCCAAAAGATGGCAGGCGCTTTTTATTAAATCGCTGACTTGTAAAAATGTTAAAAAAAAGGAAATAAAGACAAAAAAAAAATGGGCTCGTAGCTAAATCGGCAAGCCAACGGGCTCTCGCTTTGTTAGTCTAGTAGTTCCAGGTTCGATTCTCGGCGGTGCCAGTGAATTCTTTTATTTGTTCGCTGGAGTTTTCTGGTGACACCAACGGTCGCGAAAGAACCCTTGGGGGGTAGAGGTAAAAAGCTTTGCTTTAATAATGGTGTCTTACGCCTTTCCGGGGCGTTTCCAAAGCGCTTATCCTAAAGACGCAGCACTAGCTATGCCTGATTCCCTGAGGTTACGCAGTGCTCGCAGCTAGTACAAGGAAACGTAAATATGATACGCCACACCAGCACTTTAAAAAAGAAAGTCTCACCTTTCGTTCAGGATGCAAAACCGATGTCGCAAAGAAAGCGCTAGGCGTTTCCTTCTCAACAACAGAGGTTAGCACGAGGCTGCAGAGACGCATGTGCAAACGCTGCGGAAAGAGCCAAATGGCGGCTTGCGCTTGCGGCTTGGCCAGGCTTGGCGCAAAGAAGCCACAAAAATTTACATTCACAGCCATTCAACTTACTACACAAATAAAAATGTGTGGTATAATGTGTAAAAAAAATTTAGAAGTATAATATTGTGTGTTAACTTAATTTTAAATATATAGTTTTTTACCACTTGCGCCGACTGCCGGAAGGTGCGCGAGTCAGACCACTCGGCCGCGATAAGCCCGTGTGTCCACTCTTCTAATTTTTTATTTCTCTATGCATGTGCTTTCCTGCTCTTGTAGCCAGCAGAGAAAAGCCCCCCGATTGAGTCGGTGGGCTTGTCGCAAAAAACAGATATTTTAGCGGTAATTTTGGAAGTATGAATTTTACTGTGAGTATATGCCAATCAACACGCGGATTTGCAAAAACTTTTTAATTACAAGGTAGTTCTTACCAGGTAGAATTTTATTAAATACCAAACGAATATTCCACGCCCCCTCAATACCCTTCAACAAGGGTGTTCATTATTTCAACACACTTTTTCCCAAGAGGTTGTAAAGCTACACATTAGGGTGTTGGAAACTAAGAAAAATGGCGTAAAGAAAAAAGGGTGTAAGAAAAAAAAATTCCCCCGCATTTCCCCGAAGGGGAGTATGAGGAAGTGCGAAGCACGGGGTGATGCTATGAGGGGGAGTTTGTTGAAGTTTGGTGGCATTTTGCCCGTTAGTTAGATGAACACCCCCTCGTGATCACGTTCGGCTTAACACGCCTCGTTTGTCCCTCTGCGGAAATCTTGGTGAATTAACGTGGATGTTCGAGAGGAGGAGCGCACCGCACCGCAGCGCACCGCAGCTGCGAAGCGCCGACCGGAGTGAAGGGAGAGGAGGCGCAGTCACGTGAGAGAATGCAGAACTAGCGGGTTTGTAGTATCACGTGTACACCACGCAGTTATCAAGCCGCTATAACGCCGCTGAGTCGCCAACGCACGCCGCTGACGACGTAGTTTGAATGCGTTAAAGATATAAGGCGCGTTACTAACACTGATATCTGTGGAAACTTAATACCTCTCTACTGGCTGACGAAATTTTTTGCAAAAGGGTATCTGATTGCTTACACCATATTCTAAACACTCCCGAACTATCTCTTTATCAAAAATGGGATCTCTTTAAACAGGAAATTAGGAATGACGCAATAGAGGAGTCCGCTCGGCTTTCGTTTTTAAAACGCTTTTATGTACGTGAACTTTCCCGTACATTGGTGGCGCTTCACGAACTGGAAACAGTCAATGCGGGATCAACTTTGGAAGAAATTGGGATTGTAAAAGGACAATTGCAAAAATATGTAACTGAAAAGTATCATGGTGCCTTAATTCGGTCCAGAACTGAAAGATTCTTTGATAGTTATCTTTCTCGCCGGTGTCTTAGTGATGAGCGCCAATCCGCACTTGCAAAGGAGATAATTGAAATTTACTATAACGGTGTTAGGTATACTGAAGCTAAAGAAATAGTCAGTGCTTTCCACACACATTACAGCACGTTATTTGGGGGGTCCAGAATGAATACTCAGCAATTAAAGTTCCATTCCCTCATTGACTTACTTCCCAGGCTTACAGAGGACGAGTGCATGCTGGTGTCAGGGCCTATTACACTGGAGGAAGTTAAGGATGCTATCTCCGCGCTTAAGACTAACAAGACCCCAGGGCCAGATGGCCTTGGTGGGGAGTTCTATCAAAAGTTTTCTGGTATCCTTGCTCCAGTTCTCTTGGACGTATTTACGACTGCCTATGATCATAATATCTTGCCGCCAACCTTTTATTCAGGACACACGGTGCTAATCCCCAAAACTGCGGATGCAGAAAAACTAAGGTATGTAGAGGGTTACCGACCAATCTCCCTCTGCAACGTTGACTACAAAATTTTTGCAAAAATTTTATCTAGGCGCCTTCAATTTGTAATCACTAGTTTAGTGGGATCCCACCAAACTTGCGGTATTCGGGGTAGGAGTATTCACACAAATATTCATATCGCTCGTTCTGTCTTGGAGTGCGTGTCCGATTCGGTAGATCAGATGGCCCTAATACAAATTGACCTTGCAAAAGCTTTTGATCGGGTTTCTCATGATTTCTTATTCGCACTTCTGGCAGCAGTCAACTTAGGTGATGTGTTATATAAGGGCATCAAGCTGTGCTATGATCGGTGCAGTACACAGCTTATCGTGAATGGTATTCTGTCTGAGCCGATTGCGATCAAGTCGTCTGTCAGACAAGGTTGCCCCCTGTCACCATTGCTGTTTGCATTGTACCTCGAGCCTCTTTGTCTCAGCATTCAGCAGAGTCAAAGAGTAAAAGGTTTTTGCTTACAATCGTGCGAAGTTAAGGTGCTTGCTTATGCAGATGATATAGCGTATTTTTGTGCTGACAAAAGGAGTGTCCAGGAAGCCCTTACAGTGACTAAGCAGTTCTGCGATGTGTCTGGAGCGGATGTTAATATGGAAAAAACTAAGGGATTTTGGATCGGACAATGGGGAACAAAACCATCTACATTCGCTGGTATTATTTGGGATAGCGCCCCACTTCAGTACCTCGGCGTGCCGTTACATCAAATACGGAACACAGGGCCTCATTGGTCATCAGCGCTCACGCAAGTTAAGCGCGCATCGCAGGCATGGAATGGGCGAGACCTCTCTGTGTTTGCACGTGCAAGAGTGTGTAACGTCTTCCTTGCCACAAAGCTCCTTTATGTGCTTCAAGTGCTTCACTGTGCGCGAGCAAAAGTTCAGGCCCTACATAGAGTTTTTGCAACATTTGTGTGGGGCTCTCAATGGGAACCTATGCGCAGGGACAACTTGTTTCTTCCTTTAAAGGAAGGGGGTGTTGGGCTCATGCATTTGTTTGTGCACCAACTTGTGTCTCGTTTTTTCTTCTACAAATTGGTTGATCACCCACTTTTACTGACTGTACTTCAGCAGCGCATAAGTTTCCATTTGCCTTTTTTGCTTGTATGTACGGGCGAGGTCAATACAAAGCCTCCATGGGGATTTCTCAAAGAGGTCGTGGAGTCATTTAACTTTCTTACCGCGCGGTTTTCCTTGGAATATCTGTTCAGCATGTCAAGGAAAACTATGACGAACACTCTTATTGAAAGTCTATTCCCGGTGCCTGTTTATCGCCAGCCTTACTTAGGCCACCAGAAAAGCAACGTTTTAAAACGCGTAATGAGCATGTGTATCCCGCCAAATGCAAAAACATTTTTCTTCAAGCTTCATTCTTCCACACTCCCAGTTAAGACATGGCTGCGCGAAAAAGGAATGTCTATTCCTTGGTCGGACAATTGTCGCCTCTGTAATCAACCAGAGACAATTGATCATTGTTTTGTGTTGTGCCGGGACGCTGTGTTCTTCTGGGACGTTTTGCAGCGGACACTAAAAAAGGACATCGACATCACCCCGTACACCATTCGCTTCCTGCCATTTGAAGATGTTAATCGGGTGCCATATGACGTTTTCGTCCTCCTAGGATTGTTTAGCTTGTGGAAGTGCCGTATGACTGATCGGCATGCGGAACCCCCTAGGCCGACCAAGTGCATTTTTCGGGAACAGGCGGCGTTGGTGCGGAGCGTTTATGCTGCGCAGAGTGATCCACCAGAGTGGCTGCCTCTTTTGGATGCGTGCGTTTGCTTGCCTGAGTTTTGATCTTTGTTCGACTGTCTGTTAGTGCTTAAATTGTGTGTTAAGTGTCTCGTCTTTTTAAGTTTTCTAACATTTCCATGCAATAAAGAAAAAAAAAAGTCGCGTCCGTGGCTTAGTCGGTAGAGCGTCGCGCTGCTGCCGCAAAGTCCGCAGATCGAAACCTGGCGCCGGATGCTGTTTTTTTTATATAGTGTAGTGGCCTGGCTGGCGCGCCGAGAGAGGGTGTTGCGAGCTGGAGAGTAGTAAAGGGGCTTTAGGAGAGTAGGCGAGGGGGGAGAGGAGGCGCTATGCGAGCGCGACGATTCAGGCTCGCTTAAGAAGTGCATTCGCACTTATTCCTGGCCAATCTCCCACGTGGGTATGTGCCATGTCAGCGGCCAGGCAGCGCGCGCCCATCTCCCCCCGTTGCTAAGGAAGACGAAAAGCGCGCGCACCCGCAGCTGTTGCTATGCGGACGGCGGAAGGTTCGGGGTCGCTTATAAAGTGCATTCGCACTTAAAAAGATGTAAGAAAAGACCGCCAACAAAGAAAAAAGGTGAAGAGACCTCCAACTTTGGAGGCATTTTGTATCTGTTTACACGGTGGACTGAACATTTTCTACAAGCAGGGGGTGTTTTGTACCTCACGATGTTTAAAGCAATATTAATTGGCATAATTTATCACCCGTGAAGCTCTTTAAGCTTGAGGTAGTTTCGGTGGCGTTAGCAAAAAAAATAAAAAAAGAGAGAACTGCGGCACCTGTAAAGGGTGCACCACCACCGATAGGGTATTATAACAGTGAAGTCGGCTTTCGAGGTTGTTAGAGTGTGAGCACAAGGGGCGTATGCGTATGCGCACCTCTTACTGTACCATTTCAAAGGTACTAGTCTTTTTCGGATTCTAAAAGCCAAAAAAATGGCGCAGCTTGCAATAGTGGTGCAACGCTGGAGAAACAGCGTAGCTGGGGGCCGACCTAGCTTGTTTCCCCTTAGATCCCCTGGCAGTGGGGCGGGGTGCAGGGAGGGGGACACACTTGAACAGCCTTGTAAAGTCTGGTTAAACTTCGCCTCACCACTCAGCGGTCATCCTAGCCTAGCAAGACCATTGCAAAGCTTAACAAACATAAAACATAGCAACACCGGAAGAAACCAGGTCGACCCCCCGCTCCGCTGTTCTTTTTTTGCAACTGAAAGCCTATTTCACACCGTTTTAACAACCTACAGAAAGCCAAGAGTGTTGCAGTCGGTAAACACTCTTTTCGACACACGACTATAGTTTTTAATTTTGAAGGTTCAAATTGGTGTTTCACTTGCCAAAGCTAAACTTTGGGCATGAGGTGCACCGCATGTGGAAACGAGCGATCATTGCATTAGAGCAATTTTTTTGCGTTTGAAAATTTCTTGCGAGTAGAGGAGTATATGAGGGAATGTCTTCTTCTTTACAGTGCTATTAATGCATCCAAACATGGCCTTATTCAATGAACAGCTGTACATCTTTTCCACACCCTTTCAACACCCTAAGAAAAACCAAGGGTGTTGAAATTGATCAACACCCTTTTTTCGCACAAAAAGGGTGTAGAGCTAGGAAAAGGGTATTGAGATTCAAGAAAAAGGGTGTAAAGGGCTCGCAACACCCTCTTTCAACTTATGCTACACCCTTTTTGGCTACAATGGTGTAAAAAAGTTTAGTGTGAAGACTGACGGTAAACACGACGCTCCGAGGTCTGCTGCAGACTAAACAGCGCACTAATGTTCGCTTGAAGACCTGACCCTGTTACCCCATCTCAGACGTCATAAAACACACGATTTGGCGGGATAACCCAAATTTTAGCCTAAATTCAATAATTTCTCAGTGAACAAAGCATCATTTGCTGCCAGACAAGAACTGGGGACACTATAAAGCACGAAACCTTTCTACTAAAACAAACTTGCATTTTGTCTGCATGGCCTCTTTCAGTTGAAGTGCAAACTGCTGACGCTGGAGGCGCTTGCAGGGCGTCGTATTAAAGGGACACTGAAGTGATATGTAAACATTGCGGGATTACTTGCGCAAATTGTAGTCCGGAGTCCCCAGACCATGTTTCGACCACCCTGGGCGCGTTTACGCGATTTTATTTAGTAGAAAAATTAATTCGAAAATGCTGTCCTCCTCTCTTTACGCTCGCCCATTTTTTGCGGCGTTTTCGTGTGACGTCGAGAGGAGCCGAGCTCGCAATTGGCTGCGCTACTGCACGGCTCCCATGCCTTCAGACAGTCAGTCGGCCCAGCGTTTCGTCCGCCGGCCGCCGACGGGTCGTCGCAATTCGTTCGCTCAGTTGAAACGAAGCCAGGACACGTTTGTGAATGGTAGAATCTGCCTTTCTTTACTTGGTTAGTTTGTACACTGTATCTAGCTCCAAGTCAAGGTCGCTTCACACAAGCGCTGCACAAGCGCACATGCGACGCTTCGCTGACTGGTACGCCAGTAGGAAAATATAAGGCCTCTTGAAGGCGGGAGAAGAGTCAGCGAAGTCAATATAGGTACTAAGGAAATAAAATCAACTGATATTTTTACCGTACAGCGTAAAACTGGGGTGCGGGAAGCACTTTTTGCGCTGGGCGAACAAGCACAGCGGTCAGCAGCACGACTACGCATCTGCGAACGCTTTTCCGTCTACGAAATGCAATTGCTAGACGTGAGCTATTGTGGAAACTCGGGCGACGCTTACTGCACGAGCGCAATACAACAAAAAGTTACCTAAGTTGCTTGAAATGCCAAAACTAAATAAAAGTGTAAACTGGTTGTACAATATATACCCTATATTACCATGGCCAGCGGACCCCGCTCCGTAGTCCAGTGGTTTGGGGCGCTAGATATGCCACCGCAAGTATTTTGCAAGTCAGGAGTTCGAATCCCCGCGGGTACGTGCTTTTTTTTCTGTAAGTTAACCTTTTCGTTTTCCGCCGATGTTTTCTATATTGAGTTCACCTTTTTTTGGGCCGCAACGTTCATGGCTCCACGAACTAGTTCACAAAACGCGCGCAGGCTGGCACTGGCGCGCTAGCGAGTTCTCGTTGGCGTGCTGTTGCCATAAGCACCGACTGCTTGCAGGCAGTGGGCACAGGCCAGAATGAACAGACCCTTGGCCTGGTGCGAACACGCTTTTTACGATACAGGCATGAGGGAGGCAAGCTCCAAATATGGGGGAAAAGCGCATGAGATTTGGGCGTCTGCGGGTACGCGGAGGGCGTTCATGCACTGCGTAGGTTTCGGCTAGTGAATGCTACGATTCCAAGCCGTCCTAGGAGGCTTATCTTTATGCATTTTTACAGCTGACAACATGACAGAAGCGCGGTACGATGATTACTGAGTTATTGAGAATGCCCATCCAACAACGCCAACGGTTGTGTTTTACAGAACCAAAACCGAAACCGAAACTTGTTTGGTGCTCACCTTGGGCATCGTCCAATCACGGTGCCCGCTCCTCCTAACGTCACAGCTTCAGTTGGTGCGGCCGCCGCAAACCGCGCAGGGTAGTTTTTCTTCTTTCGCGCTTTGTAAAATAATTACCGATTTGTCAATCGTAAAAACGATGAAAAGTGTGCTAATTTGAGCCAGTCTACGCAGTGCAAGCAAAAACGGGAGCTTGACAAATTCACTTCAGTGTCCCTTTAAGGGTATCGGTGAGGGGAGAAGGGTGCAATCAATGAAAAGCGAACCGCCTTTCTTGAAACCACATTCCTAATACACATCCACAGTAGTGCCTTGCCGATGGTTTGCGGTTTCTTTTTCGGCGAAGGAACCATTCGGTCTTGGAACTTGGAACCATTCGGTTTTAGAATGGAGCAGATTAGTACAATGCGAAAATGACGTGCTAAAAGGGGAAAAGAACTGTATTTACAATTATCGTACAAAAGATTATTTACATAAATGGGCGACAGGAGACTGCGGTCTTCGCGATCGCCTGTACTCATTTACGGTACTAGGTATTCTTTCTTAGCCGTGTACTGTTCCGCATGTACGCCCTAGACGCACAATGTTTCACGTGCACATTGGCAGGAGGCGTACTGTTCGTTTAGAATGACGAAAGCCCAGTCTGCTGCTCACCGTCTTGCACGCAAATTTATCCCTTCATGCACATTGCGTGCAGTGGCAGATTTGATTGGAGATACACCAATGGGGGGGGGGGGTTAAATGCTGCCCCACAGTTAGGCGTGGACCCCACGGACCCCGCTTCTGACATTAGTTTGACGAGCTGGTTTTGTGAAGTGTCACTGGGTCTACGCTGGGTATTGGGATATGCAGGCGCAAACGCGAAAGTCTTGGTTAATGACCAACTGCCTGGATCTGCCTTGCAGCTCTCAGTCAGTGGGCCGCTCCGGCATGGTGCCGCACGGTTCGAACGAAAGGCTGGATGTTCACCGCAGCAAGGCAGCTCGAACGATGGGCTGGAGTCCGTGGCTGTCAGGCTGGTGCGGCGGACGGCATCACGCACCACGTCCTAGTAGAGCAGTGCAGCAAATCAAGGTCACCGAACGGCATTGGGGGAAGTTGAAGTTACGGGAGACCTTGGGTCATGCCTCAATGGCTGCGACATTGCTCGCGGCACGAAATGTCGACTGGGACGATTTCGAACAAACCAGAGGCGGTATTCTCGGAACTGTCCTTTTTGAAAACGTCCCTTTTGCGTTACTTTCATCGTGACGTACTTCCGGTTAAAGGAGCCATGAAGAGAAAACACAAGTTTGGTTCATTCGAAAGATTGCCTCGTTAGAACCATAACGACACCACTTATAACGCAAACTTCGCTCAAATAAGCTACATAATTAGGAAAAACGGGAATGGTCATGCGACCCACCAGATCATTTCCCGCAACAGAACCTATGCCGTCACATGGGCTAAGCTCTGCGATTGGCGGAGGCCGGCAAAAGCAAACGCATGTTAGGCAGGGCTTACAGTTTGCATAACGAGCTAAATGCCCGTGAAACATACTGCACATTCTTTTTATGACAAAGAACGGTGGAGTAAACGGTTGAAGTTCCGAACGAACACGCAAGCGTGTGCGCCAATGCGTACGAAACAACCGCCTGGCCGAGCTCGACATCTCGCCGTCGCGCAGACGAATTCTCGGGTTCGAGGCGCTCTGACCTTGGAGGAAAAATGCCGTAAACACCGCGCATTGACGCTCGTATCTTTCTGGTCGAAGCAGAGAGCTCGCGCGAACGGCTTTCCATACACGACACCGGCCAACTGGCATAAGCGATACTGCTACTGAAGTTGAACTATTATTAACCGTAATAAAATACGGCACATACGTACCAGTCTGTATTCGTCCGTGGCGACGGCGCTGACGAGGCAGCGGTGCCGACGGCAGGGCGTTCGTCTGTTGTGGCTATCGCGGAATGGTCGCTTTCCCGTCCACCGCGTATCCCACAACTCTTGCCGCTCGTGCACTTAGAAGCGTTGAGCGTTCAAGTGGTGTGAGGTTGTTAAATGCAAGCCCGAGCTCCTCGGCGAGAGTTTTGTTCTCCGGATCAGGCGATTCCATGACTAGGGCTGCGGGTGCACTAGGTTTTACTAGCATTTTTAAAATGGCCGCCGTCTCGGTCGACTCCCGCGTGTGGGTGCTATATGGAGTCGACATACTAAGTATCTGTTTCATGGACCGGCCCGTGTGACACCATTGCTCACGTCACCAAATGTGCAATTTTAGCGGGAGATTTAAAATTTTGGCTTAAATTGCCTTATTTCTCAGTGAATAAAGCATCATTTGCTTCCGGGAAAGCGCTTGGGGTACTATGAAACACCTAATCTTTCGAATAAAACAAACTTTTGTTTTCTCTTCATGGCTCCTTTAAGAAGTGGGCGTTGGCAGCATGTAGCAAGGTTGGCAGTAGGTTTGTCTCGCTTGCGTTACGTCACTTCCGGTTGTTTGCTTTTAGCCAAGCAGGGCTCGCCAAAAGGGACACTTTTGAAAGGGACGCAAAAGGGACAAAACTCGAGAATACCGCCCCAGCAGTGTAGCCTTCTGCCGCACAGCGAGCCACGCTGAAGTAATTCCAGAAGGGCCACTAGGCTAGTCGGTGTGGACACAGGGCACTAACATTGCATAACAATTTTTCGTCCTTGTTTCGAGCTGTGGTTATACCTAAAAGCGGGATTGCCGAAATTGCGCCGATAATTTTGTTCTGCCACGATACCCCTCAAGACAAGTGGCAAGGACCAGTTGAGTGGCCTGTGGACCTCGCCTTAGCTTCACAATCCCTCGGACCCTCGCACACTTCAGCCGCACTTCCATGCAGCTGTTGCAAATGCCGATCCTCACATACGCGGTAAGCACAGAGCTTAGCGCACTTATCTCCAGAACGCAGACGCCTGAGTAATCCCCGTAGCGGGACAAAGAAACACCTTTTTTCCTTGGATCGTTAAGCCTCACGTTGCGTGCACCCAGCCCGTATAGGCGGCAGGAATAGATCGCGCTCGAAGTGGACAGTTTTCTGGGTGCAGTTATTCTTATGCAAAGTACTGATATTAAATCATTCCAAATTACTCACCTACATAAGCTTAAAAAATATCGAAATTTCCCAAATTCTCTGCCCCTAAGGGTAAACATCGACTTCGACGGTCGTGGTATTGTACCACCGACAAAAACATCGGTAATTGATCAATGAGATAGCTGGAGGTGTCCTTTTCTGACCTAAAGGCTCACTCGGAAGGTATTTTCGATATTTCGCAACTAATGACAGGACGGGTGGTAGCCCTGCGTTG
The DNA here is from genome assembly GCF_048455015.1 of Haemaphysalis longicornis. Taxonomy (NCBI): domain Eukaryota; kingdom Metazoa; phylum Arthropoda; class Arachnida; order Ixodida; family Ixodidae; genus Haemaphysalis; species Haemaphysalis longicornis. Next base: position 486,419,380 of record NW_027526203.1, read on the forward strand.
ACATATATCGAAATGTATGCGGTTTATTTGAAGCAGGGCGGTAAACCAAAAATAATGAAGGAAGCTCACACTAACGCTCAAGACTTGAGGGTAGCGAAGCTGTACGCAATCTTCATGACCATCACGACGGTTTAAGTCCACGATTGCAGCCGATTTGCTTGTTCGTTGATGCAACGACCTTTGCCTCATTTTTCTTGGTATAAGTGTTAGCATCCTTCATATTTGTAAGTTATAATCATTGGTCATTAAACGTTGTGTCTGCATTAGCACGTTTCATCCCTCACAGTTGAACCGAGCGTCGGCTCCCGTTACTGACACACGTTCCCGTGGCTGACGAGCGGTATCGACTGGACGTTGCCAGTACCGCTCCCGACGTCTCTTGGCAGCATTCTCTGTGGCCACATGGTCCGTGTCGGCTCTCTGGGCTCGTTTACGTGCTCGATCCCCAGCGCGACGAGAATCGAGGCGATCGGCATCCTCAATGGGTTGCGGACGATACGTGGAGGACCCATTCCTATGCCTGAGCCGGCGCACTAGCAAGACACATGCGAATGACGAACGCAAGCCCTATATCGTAAACGCAGCCATCGAGTGATGCTAGCCGTGTTGCCTCGATTACGCTGAAGTTTTTTTAAGCACAGCTTTACTACTTTCGTCCAGCGGTTGCGTGGCGGATGCGGAATTTCACCTTCTGACCGGAGACACCCCCCGGTGACGCACCCTTCTAAGCGCATCGCTTGATTACCCGGGCCCGCTTCCGGCGCTGCGCACAAGACCCTGTTTTCAGTCGTTCTGCTCAGCACGAGCGGCAGGCGCCGCTGCCGCTGCGGCCGATCGGCTGATCGGCAGCCGAACACCCCCCAGCCTGGCATGCATGCGCCGCTGGTTCGTCTCGAGCTACGTGACTCGTCTCGCGCCCGGTGAAGAGTAGCGGCGCGTTCGCTGTGAATGAACGCCGCGTTCACCGGCCCTCCTTCTGTGAGCGTTGCACGGGACCGAACGGCTTTCAGTCGTGGTCGGCCATACAGCTACATCAAAGGTTACCCAAGCGAAACCAAGACTCATCCAGTCCAAGCCAAGCTTTTGCTTTGCATATCCAAGGTGAGCTGAGCTAAGCCGCAGTTATTTTTGGCATTTCTTGGCCAATATCTAAGCGGGTATGTTTGGTAGGTCAAACGTGCGCCGGAGCCACTAGCAAGTGACGTGCGCAGTGTGATTGCGATAGTGAAACTGTTGCCACGATTACACTGGAGTGTTTTTTAGGTGCGGAGTACCTTAGGAATGCGCAATGTCCGTCCGCGTCCGTGCGCAGAGCATTTACAATCGCAAAAAATCACACAGGCACCGGCAGGATTTTAGCCTGCGTCTGGTAGACCAGGCACAGTTAGTGTCACTCGTCTTACCCATTGGGCTACGACCGTGAGTTAGTACCCGAGAGTCAAACGGCTTACTCTCTCGCCTGTAACGGTGTGGAGTACCTTCGGACTTTCCAGTGTCCGTCCGCGTCCATCCGTGCGCACACCACCATCAAGCGAAAATCAAGCGAAATTCAATTTGAGCCGTGAGTTGCAGTTTCATTTAGGTAATAATCAAGGTGCAACTCACGGCTCAAATGGAATGACGGTGGGGGGGGGGGGGCAAATCGGATGTCGCTCGGGGCGCAACTTGAATGTCATTTCGAGTCCCCGTATTCCGCACCCTCGCCATCATCCACGGAGTGGAGATGCGGCCATTTCTTTTTCTGCGGGGGAAGTGGGTGGGATCTTGTCCAATCTCTATGATGGGTATGCTTGGTGAGACAAACGTGCGCCGTGGGCGGTCGCCGCGAGGCACGAGCTCACGTGGGCGTGCTCACCGGCACTCTTGGTTTTGTTAACTGTCGGGCGGTCGCTGCAAGGCCCACGCTTACATGCGCGCACTCGGCAATTTCTTGGTATTTTAACTGCTGACACAAAAAGTTACGATTTCCTAAAGAGCTTCGCTCTTAAAAATACCAGTTTGGGTCTGGTTCATGTCCAGGTGACTGCATTTAAGATCCGGTTCAGTATTCGACAGAATCATGAAGCCAACCCGTTCGCGAACCCGTTCACGAGCTTCAAACTGGTCCACGAACTGGTTCGCTCAGTAGAAATGTTATTCAAGTTCAAAAAATAAAAGAAACTATATAGTTCAAAGTGACCATTAAGACAAAACACAAGTTTCATTCATTCAAAAGACTGCTTTCGTTCAATGAGTGTAACAGTCAACCTTAAAGAATTCGGCGAGATATTACGGCCCCACGACCGGTATTGGACAAGGTTGTGTTCTTCAAGTTTCCCGTCCTCGAACCACGCGAGCTTGAACCACAGGTGCATGGCCGAAGATTGGGTAGCCCACGTTTTCAACGTGCCTCGACAACCTGGTTATGGTAAAAATTGTTCATGATGAATTTGCCTAAGTTATTTTGCACCTGAACGGCACGTATCATCTTGACGTCAACAATATATGTGCACCGTTTTGGGGGAAGAAGAATTTGTAACCATTAGCTGATCCCGGCCACGAGAAAAAAATCCGACGCAGAATTGGAATGGTATGGGGTGCATTCGGCAAGCACTCGCAACTAACGAAAGGTAAGCTACCTCTATCCCTAAAAAGAAAGGTCCAGCCGGTGATGACATAAGGAGCGGAAAGTTGGCGCCTTGCTAAAAATTTTGAGAGAAAACTTAGGGCTGCCCAACTGGCCATGGAGCAAATAATGTTAGGAAAAACGTTAGGGACAGAAAACGAGGAACCGGGATTAGGGAGCAAACTTACCTCCACCAGCATCCCAGCCGCCTCTTCGTCACCTCTATGGCCCTGAAGTTTAGGCTCCCCCTCACCCCAAATCCCTTAGCCCCCGCCAACGTCGTTTCCCCCTCGCACCAAGGCGGTCGTATCTCTGTGAAGTCCCTGACAATATGGTCTATGGTTTCCCGATCACTGCCGCAGTATACACATGCTTCATCCTGCTGCCTGTAGATACCCGTGTATGCCCTGGTTCTCAGGCACCCCACCCGTGCTTCAGAGAGCAATGCACTGCCTCTCGTGTTGCCATAGAAACCTCATTTCCTGATAGTTTCTTTGTTCTATAAATCGCCAGGGCTTTGTTCGCTTCCATTCTCTGTGCCCACTACGTCGTCTCTGCTGCCGTGACCTCTTTTTCAACTGTTGCGTATGCCCCCCTTTCCCCTACCAAATGTCCGTACCGTTTGGTCAGCTGTCTGGTCCTTCGTCTCTACCGCGTATCCATGCTGCTCATAAACAGGTAATAAACCACCTCGCGGCCTATTCTTCGTCCTCCATGTCATGAAGTCGTTTCTAACTCTTTATCTTGCCCTGCGCCTACGTTGCCTCAAAGGACGACCAACTGATATCTGCCTGTACCGCTTCGTTTGTAGTTTTGCTTCGGGCCCCTGGGGCTAGTCTGCCTACCGCCCTCTGATTTACCTTTAGGCCCGCTGGAGTCTCTGGTTTCATGCCCAGACCCGAATTTCTGAAAGTTAATCCTGGTATCGTGGCCAATATCCAGACTGCCCTGACCACCTTGTATTTGTTGTATCCCCAGAGGGCTCCATGCTTCATTATAGCCGCGTTGCGCCTTCCTTTCTTCTTAAGGTTAGCCCCATGCGCATGCGTGTAATCTTCGCTGTCGTTAAGTCATACTCCTAAATATTTATACTCTTTCACCCGTACCATTTCTATCTGTTGCACTGATACTGTTTTGGGCTCCGTGCCATCGTTAAAGACTATGATCCCCGATTTTTCTCTGCTAAAGGATGGACCCCGGTACGTCGCTTCTTCACCGGACTTGTCCTGTTGTCCGCCATAAACACCATTCCGTCTGCATACAATAGTCCTGAAACCCGTTGTTCCACCGCCTTCCCCAGCGTGCTTACCTCTAGCTTCCTTTCTAACCCCGCCATCTAGGTCATGAACAGCAGTGGAGAGACAGGAAATTTTAGTTTCAAACCCTAGTAGGTGCATGCAGGCGGCCGTCAGGTCCGCGCGCCGCCACCGCACTTTCCAGCCGCGTAGGGGCGCCACGTAAATGGGGTTCCGCACAGCGGCTCTACGTAGGTCAAATAGCGGCGCAGCTGAGCTACTTGAGCCGAAGACAGGAGCGCCCGTTCGCTATTCTCATCGCATTTTCGCGTTCGCTGTCGTTTGCGTGCAATTTTCTGTGAGCGAATGGCTGCGGTTCGCTAAGATGGCTTACTCTTGTGTGCCTCTGAGCAAATCAGACAAGAAAAAGACGCCAGGGCTATCGTTCCACAAAAATTCATCCCACATTCACTTGAGGAGCAAAGGGCCTGTCACGATTAGTCGAGATGGCTGTGCACGGAACCATTGGTCTTGCTACACTAAATAGTATAATCGGCACTTCAAGAACGACGATTTGACCGAAGGCAAAAGGGGATGGCTGAAGAACGGCGCTGCACCCTCCATTTATGAATATTACACTCAGCGTTTGCAGCCAAAGCCTATACCGGACCGGAACTATTCGGAAGAACAAGAGCGCGGGAACAAAAGGGCTCGTTTTTGGAACGCAGGGCGAACAGACGCTTAGTCAGCTGTTACATATCGCTCGATCCCGCTACCGCGTACTGCTATAACCGAATCCCTGCCTGACGACGGCCCCGTGGACACGCTATCAGATGGATATTCGGGACAACCTGGTGGGGTGAACCTTGAAGACAAGCATAATCGAGGTGTTCAGGTTGAGAGCAGTCCGGCGCCAAGCTTGTTGAATACAGAAAAAGCAAAGTGTAAGGGGAAGGAAAGAGACCTCAGGAGTAAATTTTTGCAACTAAACCAGACTGTTGAATGATACAAGCGAGAACTGAAACAGCTGAGAGACGATTCTTTCAGTGCATATCATCCTTGCACACTGCGAAATGCCACTGAAAACAAGCCTTCCGCGTTATTTTCGCTAGAACAAGAAATAAATTTTAAAAGGCTAAGTCTAACCGCCTCCAGGAAGTGACCTGTCGCTGTGTTGTTCTCGGGCATCTATATACCAAGGCATATCAACACATACGAGGTGAAGCTCTTTTGTAGCCGCCCCGCATAAATACTCGGTCCGGGTATGTCGGCCTCCAAATTGGCGATACGGGCTTCACAAAACTGGTTGAAGCTCGCCTTAAGACTGAGGCAGAAACCCTAAGCAAGCCACAATTGAGGGTGGGCGCCTAATGTCGATGAGCAGCGCATTAAGGAAACGCTTCAGTACAACAAGCAGCGGGACTGCTTAGTTGGGCAAGCGGATGTTCCATCAGAAGGCGGCAGCAGCACCGGTACTGTTTTAGCAAACTTCCTCCTCTGCTTTGTTGTAAGTGGATTGTCCTCGTCTTACAGTATCCCAGTAGGCCATTTCTTCACTAAAGGTCTTACCGGCAGTCAGCTTCATGAGCTGGTGAGCTTTGCGATAAAAAACTAGACGCTTGTGGTTTCCGTGTTGTAAGGCTTGACGCCGGCAACCACTGGGTCAGCGTAAATGCCATGAATATGCTGGGCAAGGGCACCCTGACATTCAAAGGAGAACACCCGTGCGACACTTACAGACCTGTGTTGCTACGTTATTACCCCTGCCATGTGCTGAACAATGTACGGTCTCAGGTCTTAGCTCATGACATAGGACCGAAGGGAGAAGTTTTGTCATCTCATCTGAAGGATACGTATGACCTGCAGAAGAACCTGATGATAAAACCCGTCTGCTATCTCAGCCGAAAGCTCGTCTATCCCAATAATATCGAAACAATGATCGTGGCAAGAGCCATCCAAGTTCTGTCTCCGGCGGTAACCGCTGCGTTGGAACACTTGAGGGAACAATCTGGACACACATACAGCACGTCATTTGCAACTGCAGGTCACACTATCACAGTCGTGAGGAACTTCGCTGGTTCATACTTGTGGACACGAGCAATGAAACCCAGCATCTGGGTCAAAAGTTCCCCTATGTTCAGAATTACGACGATGCTGAAGATGAGCGGCTTGAGTGGGTGGAGGCTATCATGCCTATGTACCTGGAAGATATCAAAAGAAGGTGGTGTGATCCGAGCGGGTTGCTCACGAAGGAGACATATGAGGCAGTTTTAATCACCACCTACTCTAGTGTTTCCTCTATGCGGGACCTCCTGAAAACCAAGAACTTCATGTCCGTGCTGACTCGTAACTTGAACAGCGTCCCCATTGAGTCGCTTTTTGGAACGCTGCGAATGTCTGTTGGCACCAACGACGTTTGGGATGTTCGTGCTGTACACTCGGGGCTTCAGAAAATGCTCAAAACTGGAACGGCAACATTAATTGCCCTTTGGAATGGCGTCCTGTCCAAGAAACAGCGGCCACCTTCTGAGTCCCGGCCACGGGAGAGGTTTTTCGCACTTGATCTCATCCCCGCTGCTCTCTGCGCATGCGCCCCGTAGTTATAGCAACGGAGGCGCGTCGTCTGCGTCCAGGCCGCTGCTCTGCGTGCCGCTATGGCCGCGTCGCATGGAAGACCGCCAAAACGGTCCTACTACCGAAACCCAATAAGCCACCGGGCATCGAGGGACTAAGACCCATCTCGCTCACGTCATGCGTGGGCAAGGCGTTGGAACACGTCCTGAACACCCGATGGAGCCGCTACCTTGAGACGCACGGACTCTACCCCGACGCCATGCTAGGGTTCCGAGCCAAGCTCGGCACCCAAGACGCCATGATATTACTGCAACGAGAAATCCTGGACCCCCCCGGAGGTGCGCCAAAGAACGACAACAGAGCGATCCTGGGCCTGGATTTGCAGAGTGCATTCGATAAAGTCAAGCACTCGGCGATCCTGGCTCAGGTATCGAAGCTTGGTCTAGGAAGAAGATCCTACGATTACATAAGATCGTTTCTCACGCGCCGCACGGCTCGGCTGGAAGTCGGAGGCGAGAAGCTGGAGGAGCGCACGCTGGGCAGTGTGGGCACGCCGCAAGGCTCAGTGATTTCTCCACTCCTCTTCAACCTGGTAATGATCGAGGTTGCGAGAGGATTGGAAAAGCTCGACTCCAACACCAAACATTGCATCTACGCCGACGACATCACCATTTGGGTGACGGGCGGAAGCGACAGCAACATCGAAGCCAGCCTCCAAGCAGCGGTGGACACCGTGGAGACCGCGCTCTCGGGCACGGGACTCCGGTGTTCGCCGCAGAAATCCCAGCTCCTGATCCTGCCGCCAACCGGGAGGCATCGAAAGAAGGCCGCGGAAGAAGCAGCCAAGAACATCGTCGTCCACACAAGCGACGGGAAACCCATTCCGCACGTACCGGGGCTGAGAGTCCTCGGCATGTTCGTGGACGGGGTGCAAACCAACGGTACAGCAACGAAGCACATCGTCACAAAGATGGGCATCGCCACGAGACTCGTGAAGCGGATATCCTCCCGAACACGAGGAATGAAAGAAGGAAGTCTCCTGCGTCTGCTGCAGGCGTTCGTGATCAGCCACGCAGCATACGCGGGGGCTTTCCACCGATGGACAAATGCGGAGAGGCAGAAGATAGACGCCGCCATCCGCAAGGCATATGCGGGAGCCCTCGGGCTGCTGCACGGCACCAAAACAACGGCCTTGCTGGCTCTGGGAGCACACAACACGCTCTCAGAGATCAGCGAGGCGCAACGAACGTCTCAACTGACGCGACTGGGCAACACGGTAGTGGGCAGAAGGCTGCTCGCGAGAGCGGGCCTGAAACCCCCTGGCGAAACCCAGGAGCCTACGAACACGATCTACAACGGACCAGGAGACGCCGACCTCGTGCCGCTACGGGACGAAGTGGTCAGGCGACTCGTCGTCTACCCCCTGCCCAAGAACACCGACCCGGAAAGGGACCTGGGCAGAAGGGCGGCGCGCGCTCTAGCGCTTGCCCGGCAGTACAAAGAAGCCGCCAACGCGATCTTCGTGGACGCGGCCAAGTGTCGCGGAAAGCGAGACGCCTTCACGACGGTGGCCATTCGAGCATCCACCGGGGAACTGCTAACCGCCAGCACGGTCCGCACCCGGGCGGCAAGCCGAGCGGAGGAGGCTGCAATTTCAGCAGCCCTCTGCATCCCGGGAACGACCACAATCCTCAGCGACTCGAAGACCGCCATCCGCAACTTCGCCCGCGGCGTGGTGTGGAAGACAGCGGCCAAGATCGCAGAAACAGGGACGGCACCCATCCGGTCCACCGTAGCCCTGAAATGGTTCCCGGCCCACGCAGGCAGGGAGCTGGCAACCAACATCGGCAATCGCAACGAAGAGGCGGATGCCGCGGCTCGCGAACTCGCAAAGTGCCGAGCCGTGGCGGAAGCCCCGTCGGACCCCAGCGAACAAGACCACAACGAGGAAGAAGTCGCAGAACCCATCACCGACTACGGCGAGGTCCTGCGATGGTACCGCGACCAGAGGCAAGCCTTTCCGCCCCCGCACAGGGAACTATCCAGGGCGGAGGCAGTCAGGTTTCGACAACTACAGACGGAAACCGTGCTGACACCGGCGCTGGCGCGCCACATGTGCCCGGACCTGTTCGAGGACGCTACGTGTAGTGTGTGCAAACGCGAGACAGCGACGCTATCCCATCTCATGTGGGGGTGTGAAAGTGAAGTGCGCGACGGGGGGGGACAATGTGCAGTGCTCGAGAGACACGTACCCACCGGATGTGCGCGAGTGTGTGTGTTCGACGGACATTAACCACCAAAGAAGGGTCATCCAGCGGCTCGAAGCGGCCTTAGCCAAGCAAAGGCGAAAGAGTGACCCAAACACGACCGACCCCAGACTGGGGAGGAAGTGGACGGGGAGCTCAAGTAGCCCGAGCAAGGCAGGCACGAAGCCTCGAGGTCTACACCCGGACTTATAGAAATCTATAAGTTAGACTAGGGAGCGGCTACGAGCCATGCGCGGTCGAGCCGGCTCCTAACACGCAGGATGTGTTTCAATAAAGTCTTTTCTCTCTCTCTCTCTCTGCGTGCCGCGACCCTGAAGTCAAATGGGTGGGCACGGCAGGCTGCTCGTAGAAACGCGCCGTCGGCAGCGAGAAGCGTTGCCGCCGAATATCCGATCGCGATGAAAAAAAGTTCGAACATGCAGCGCCAGGCATTTGGCGCATTTTCCTCAGCTTAGCGACGAACAGCTGATCTGACGATTAGTGTCGTATTTCGACATGCGCAGGTGGTGGCTAGGCTAAACGGCGCAATCATGGGCTTTCATCGCGACGCTCGCTTGATGCCATTGACGCCTTTTTCTGCGCACCATATCTTGTAGCGCGTGCTAAGAATCCGACTACACTATGCAATTACGATATTTTTTATGGAAATTATGTACTTTGATGTATTCTGAAGTGCGTCCTTCTTTGTCGGAAACGATGCTAGTCTCGTGTTGCGCTGATTTCTTTGTTGCCCTTCCTGCCTGGGCCTAAATAGTGGCCTGCTGTACTAACAAACACACACAAAAAACAAACAAGCAAACAAAAAATAAATGAAATTAATACATTGATTGATTGATAAATAAATATTATAAAACACAAAACCCGAATGAAAAAGGCAAACGTATACCCACCACGTCAGGGTTCAAGACCTGGCAGGCGTTTCTCGCCTAGCGCACATTCTTTTTTTTTCATTCGACCAGGAACGATGCTTGTCATAAGAGAAATAATTTTGTTGTGGTTGGTAGGTTGGTTCACCCGGCTGTTGTTTTTCGGCTTCTTCATAAACCCCACCAGGAAGCATGCGGCAGAAATTAACGTGATCGCCCTCAAGAAGGCGTGTCCAGACACCGCACAACGCGCGTTTCCGTTGTAAATTTTAGGTTGCCATGAAAAATCATGAAAAATAATATGCGTGCTGCTGTGTTGTAAACAAAATAGTGAGGGGTCTTAAGCATTTCTTTTTGGTTCAGGCACTCATTGAGCTGGATTATGACAATCAATTACAAACTGCTTGAATGACAAAGGATGTCTGGTTTTAGCTAGGGATTCATGAACTGCATATTTATTAAAAAATGCAGTATTTGCACAAGGCTGTGACGCCGCGTCTGATGCGGTGCATCTCAGCGATCAGATGTCGTTCAGTTGGTGATAACCTAATTTCATTTTTCCTCATTTCGTACGTATAGGGTATGAATGCAGGGTATCCAAAACGCAAACAATGCATAGTGTGTGCTGTTTTATGGATCCTGAAATTTGAAACAAGACAAAAATTCTTCAAGGGTTAAATTGCCCATAAATTTAATTGATATCAGGAGAGGGCGATTTACCAGGGACAATTTCTTCTTTGGTGTCGCATATCTTGAAGGGCATTCATTTGCTAAAAAAAGATAGCGAAACAATATCCCAAGCCAGTTCAGCACCTTGTACTCATCAGGAAAATCTTAAAAAAAATTCCCCGCATTTCCCCGAGGGGAAGAATGTGAAAGTGCGAATGCACGAGTTGAATTTGCGCGGTTCGGTAATGTTCGCGAAAGAGAGATCACACACACACACAACTACAAAGAAAGAAAGATGCATTTATTCACAGACACCTATTTGTGTTGTCGTTGTACTTGATTGCTAGAGCGGATCTCAGCTTTGAAATTTCGTGTCAGTACTCCTTTAAGCGGGTGCATTAGCCCTTCTCACGCCCGATTCCTGGCCAATCCCCCACGTGGGTATGTGCCATGTCAGCGGCCAGGCAGCGCGCGCCCATCTCCCCCCGTTGCCAAGGAAGACGAGGAGATTCCTGGCCAATCCCCCACGTGGGTATGTGCCATGTCAGCGGCCAGGCAGCGCGCGCCCATCTCCCCCCGTTGCCAAGGAAGACGAGGAGCGCGCGCACCCGCAGCTGTTGCTATGCGGACGGCGGCGGACGCTTCAGGCTCGCTTAAGAAGTGCATTCGCACTTAAAAGAAAGTGATGCGTCTAACAGGCCAACTCCTTGACAAAAAAGTTGACACATTTGCATGAGTACAATTGAGGTACACCCCAGATGTGTATGACCTCTGGAGAAGCACGACCAATGCTTATAATATCCACGTGACAAATTATTGGTACTCACAGCGAACAAGAAATCCTTAAAAATACCTCACACCACCAAGACAGTTTCGTGTGATCCAGGCCCCCACCACAAATGAAACTTAACATAACGCACAATATTAAAAGAACGGAAGCAATGCACTATTATTGAAGCTATTACAATACACCGCGGCTTCTACTGACTCTCTTACCAAAATGCACATCCACTATGTTTCCAAGGGCATGTACACCTCCTTTAGTGACACCACAACATCTCCTACACTGAAAGCCCGCTTGCTCGAACTACCAGAACTGCCCCTCTAGTGTGACGCAATTTTCTCAGAAACCGGAGCGTTGCACCAAAATTTGTGAAAGATAAAACTGCAAAGCGCTAAGCATGGCACATATTCATTACATGTGACAAATAAGACCAGTTTTTTTGAATATACTTATGCGGGTGGAGGGTATACTATTTTGTCACAACAGTAAGCTGCTTCTCTTGATTCACTAATTACTAAACCAGGACAGCCACGGGCATGCGGATTTGTCTCTTGAGTGACTCCATGACACTGACCACACAAAAAACCTGCTTGTTAAGCAACTTATCAGAACTCCTTATTATACAGCACACGTGTAAAAGAACAACTTCTTCAAATAAAATCAGCAGAAGCAAAACCGAGCATACATCCCTCTCCAATGATAATACCGTACTGGCATCGTGGAGTATATTTCTGAAGCACACGCTATCAGGGTATGGTGGACAGCCAAGGACGTCAATTGTATCAAGCGACCATTGTGATTAACGCTAGGGATGGGCGATTGATAGATTACCGTACCGATTAATCGATTAAATTATTCATCATGATATAATAATATTAATAATAATAATAATAATTTATTCACTGTTGTGGGAATTGCGGAGCTCCGCCATCTTTGCTATCCCTCTCGGCCCGCCGCGGAGGCGAGAGGGGTGGTACCTCTCTCTCCGCGGTCGCGCGCTTCCCCTCCGGGAGGATGCCCGTGATAGCGAGGGGGCGCGGTCGACCCCTCACGTGACAGGTTTGCCCGGAAGCTCCGGCGGCCTGGTCCGAGGCGGGCGACGGAGGTACGGCCTCTTTGGACACGAACGATCGTCGGGAGCGGCCGTAAGTACGACTCGCTCCTTTTTGGCCTTCCTTTGTCCGCCCTCGCGCCTGTCTCTCCCGCTGGCTAAGGTGGTCGGCGGTGTAGAACGACGCGCCCGACGTCTCCTTTATTGCATTGCAATAAACGTCGGAGTGGGCGAATTCTGTGTCCTGTGTTCCTTGCTGTTCGCTGCCGATACGCCAAGTTGGTGATCCGCGGCGGTGTTCAGTGGAGCTAGCCTTGCGGCCGGATCTCGAGGATCGAGCTAGGCCGCCGTTAGAACCCTGGTCCTCACATTTTTGGCTCCCAACGTGGGGCTCGTTTTCAAGTGAATTCGAGGTTCGCTAGCTCCGAGGAACATGGCACAGGATTATGAGTTGGTGGATTTGATGCTGTTGGCCGACCTTTGTGATCATGCCCGGGAGGTCCCGCGATGCTCTGCATCAACAGCGCCCACCGCAGCCGCAGGAGCGGCTCGGGTCCCCCTTCTCCACGGCCCCTACGCAACCGCGAGTGCGGCTTGCGCACCAACGAGAATTTCGGAAAGTTCTGAATTCCGCGAGCGCTATACGTCAGGTGACGCCGCGCTTTCAACCACCATGCGCCGGGCCTACGCAGATGCTGCGGCTCGCGCACCAACGAGAATTTCGGAAAGTTCTGAATTCCACGAGCGCTCTACGTCAGGTGACGCCGCGCTTTCAACCACCATGCGCCGGGCCTACGCAAATGCTGAAGCCCCATGCGGCGCGCCTCTCGTGCAAGTGAGCACGCAGGCGCCCGTAAGCGAAGGAATGACTGTGGATGCAGCTTCCATCGCGAACGCTCTCGCAAGCGCCATGCAGCAAGTGCTGCAGGCGGCGCGCTCACCCGCTCCCAGGGTGCAGCTACCGATGCCGACGTATAGCGGTTATAGCGATCAAGTGAGCGCGAACGCTTTCCTGCTGGCTCTGAGCCGTTACGAGCAGGCGACCGGCATCAGCGAGAGCGAGGTGCTGCACAGAGTTCTGCCCGCAGCCCTAGTCGACCATGCCGCCCGGTGGTATCGAGTGATAGGCCACACGGCGCGCACGATGGATGACTTCCGAACGATGTTCAGGGAGGAATTCCTGCCCGTCGACTACCTCCCGCGGATGCGTAGAGAGTTGGAAATGCGCACCCAAGCTCCGGACGAATCGATGATCGAGTATGTCCGTGCGATGCAGGAGCTTTACGAGTACGCCGACCCACATGCCCCGAACTCGGAGCGGGTCGATCGGGTCATCAGGCAATGCCACCCCACCTTTGCCTTGTACTTGAGGAACTGCAGGTGCAGAGATCTCAACGAGCTGGCGGCCGAATCTCGTCGTGTGCAAGCAGCAATTGCGGCTGCACGCGCGTATCGGCCACCGCCGCCTCCGGTGGAAACACTGGAACCAAGCTGTGCTTGGCGCGGCGTTACGGGCAGCGGACGAGTCGAGGTCGGCTCTACGTTGATACCCGGCCAGCGAGAAACGCTCGGTCTCGGGGACCGAGCGCTGGACCCCTACTCGTATGGGTTGCGCAACGCGGAGGCGATACGGCCGGAGGTCCTGGCAGCCCCGCGCGCCGTGCACACAACAAACCGGTCAGGTGATCGGCCGGCGAACGCACGCCCAAGTGGGCTTCCCTACACGGGATCGGCGCTGCCGCAGTTGCTGGCACCCGCTCACAACTCTCCCCCGGAGAACCGGATGCGGCCAGCTGGCCGCGGAGCGTACGAGCAGCTTCGAGCGGCGCAGCAAGCAGCACGGAATTCTGTTCGCTGTTTCAGGTGTGGCCAAGTTGGTCACATGATGCGAATCTGCCCAGGTGGACAGGGAAACGCAGCGGGCCGCCGGTGAAGTCGCCGGCGGCTGATCAACGCGCCCGAGAGGAAAACATCACCGCGCCCGCCGCATTCAGAGTCGGAGTTCCGACCAGCGCGCCTGCGCCCTTTCTCGACCTCGCAATTGCGGGACGGAGTTTTAAGGCACTGCTGGACACCGGGGCAAGCACTTCACTCGTAGGGGACGAGGTCGTTTCCCATCTCGAGCGCAAAGCTATTCGGCTGCGCGCGCGGAAGTTGCCTCTCCAGCTTGCGTGTGGTGATGTTACGTCACGCGGTGACGTACGCCTCGTCGTGCGTTGGAGTCAGCGTGTACGGCGAATGCGTTTCGTCCACTTGCCCGGAGTGACGGTCCCAGTCATTCTGGGGAGAGACTTTATGTCCAAGGTTCGACTGGTCGTGGACATCGGCAACGGAGGCTATCGGGAGGGCCCGTTTACGCCGCTAAAGCCGTTCGCCGAACCGCCGCCTGCAGCGAGGTCGCTGTGTAAGGCTGCCGCCGAAACGTCCCGCGCGCCGAGGGAAGCAAAAGCTCCAGGCGCAGCCGATAGCCGGCGCGCGCGGCACCCTCCGAGCTCGGGTGTCGCCGCTCCCGGCGCGGTTGATTTCTCCTGCGCCGCCAGCCCTCCAGCCCGAAATCAGAGCGAGGAGTTAGGCGCACTCCTAGCAGGTGCTAGTGAGCTGACAGCGGCGCAGCGTTATCGCGTCGTGGACGTCGGCAACGGAGGCTATCGGGAGGGCCCGTTTATGCCGCTAAAACCGTTTTCCGAGCCGCCGCCCGCAGAGAAGTCACTGCATGGGCGCGCCGCCGAAACGTCTCTCGCGCCGCGGGAAGCAGAAGCTTCAGGCGCTGCCGGTAGCCGGCGCGCGCAGCAACCTCCGGGCTCGGTCGTTGCTGCTGCCGCGGCTGATTTCTTCTGCGCTGCGCGCCTTCCACCCCGAGGTCAGGGCGAGGAATTGGGCGCGCTCCTAGCAAGTGCTAGCGAGCTGACAGCAGCGCAGCGTGACCGCGTCTTGTCGTTGTTAGGTGACTTCGGCGAGATATTCACTGAGCAAGCAGGTTGCACAAGGTTGGTGCAGCACTGCATAGACACCGGCGATGCTCAACCATGGAAATGCAATCCCCGGCCCGTCAGCCCGGCCAAGAGGCAGGCAACTGACGAGGCGCTGGAGGAACTGCTGAAAGCAGGCATTATCCGCCGCTCGACGAGCCCTTGGGGGTTTCCAGTGGTGCTCGTGCGAAAGAAGGACGGTAGCTGGCGTTTGTGCGTCGACTATCGGCGGCTGAATGCGGTCACGAAAAAGGATGCGTACCCCTTCCCGAGCGTTGACGAAATCGTCGCAAATCTCGGTGGCGCAAAATACTTCTCCATTTTGGACGCCAGCAAGGGGTACCTTCAAGTCGAGATGCGTCCCGGCGATGAATGCAAGACAGCGTTCACTTGCCATCGGGGGCTGTACGAGTTCGTACGTATGCCTTTCGGTTTGTGCGGAAGTCCGAGCACATTCCAACGCCTGATCGACCGGGTGCTCGGTGAGGCAAAGTGGCAGCATGCCCTCGCCTATTTGGACGACATTGTCGTCTACTCCCGCACCTTCGAGGAGCACCTCTGCCACCTGAGAGACGTCCTGGGACGACTCAGGGCGGCGGGCATAACCATCAATCCTGCCAAGGCGCAAATATGCAGCGCTCAAGTGAGCCTGCTCGGCTATCGGATCGAACGCGGACAGGTGTCCCCCGATCCCGAGAAACTCCGGGGGATCTTGGAGATTCCCACGCCGAAGGATGTCGCCGGAGTTCGGCGCTTCCTAGGGATGATCGGCTACTACCGCCAGTTTATCCCCGCTTGCGTGCGCCTGCAAGCACCCTTGACAAAGTTGTTGAGGAAATCCGCCCCTTGGGAGTGGGGAGAGGAGCAGGAGAGCAGCCTACGCCAACTGGCGAAAGCTGTTGCAGACACTGCATCGCTGAAACTGCCGGATCTGAACAGGCCATTCGTGATCCAAACAGACGCGAGTGACCTCGGCGTAGGGGCAGTGCTCCTCCAGGTGGGTGGAGAACAACTGCGACCCGTGGCTTTTGCGAGCCGTGCGCTGACACCGGCAGAGCGAAACTACTCGGTCACCGAGAAGGAGTGTCTGGCCATAATCTACGCACTTCGAAAGTTCGAGATGTACGTAGAGGGGGTCAAATTCACGATCGAGACTGATCATATGGCCCTCACATGGCTTTCCCGCCTCCGTGAGCCCAGCGGGAGGCTCGCGCGATGGGCCCTGACATTGCAACGCTTCGAATTCGAAGTTCGCTACCGCAAAGGTGCCACGAATGTGGTCGTTGACGCGCTGTCACGGGCGCCGGTGGACGACACCCAACCGGCCGGAGAGGCCGAGGAGGACGCAGTAGGTCAGCGACCCTTCTCGGCGCGGGGAGAGCGCGGAACGCGGGAGGACCCAAGTTTCGGAAGCTCAGAGCACGTGCATCTCGTCGGGGGAGGAGTTCCGCTCGAGGTTGCGTTCAGTCGGGAAGAGCTAGTCGAGGCTCAGCAGGAGGACTTGTTTTGTCGGGAGGTGATCGCCAGTCTTAATGAAGAGACGGACCCTCAGGCAAATCGAACACCGGTGAATGACGTGCGCCGGGAAGCTGCTGGTATTGCAGCTGGCGCGGGCTCTAATGCAGCTGGTATTGCTGCGAGCGAGTTGGAAAGTTACCTGCTTGACGCCGATGGAGCTCTGCTGAAATACGTGCCCGGCAAAAATGACTCAAGTGAGTGTTTTAAGGCCGTTATCCCGAGCAAGCTCAGGTGTGCTGCATTGCAGCACTACCACGACGCAGACGGCCACGGTAGCGCGCCAAAGACATGGCAGAAGCTTTGTCGGTATGCTACCTGGCCCGGCATGAAGGCACAAGTATGTAGGTACGTACGCACATGCCACGTCTGCCAGCAGCGCAAACCGCGAGGCGGTAAGGCGCCGGGTTTGCTTCAGCCTATCGTGAGCACAAAGCCGTGGGAGGTCCTGGCGTGCGATCTGATGGGCCCGCTGCCGCGCAGCAAGAGAGGGTACAAGTTTGTACTCGTGGTGACATGCCACTTCAGTGGGATCGCTGAACTCTATCCGCTGCGCAAAGCGACAGCACAGGAGGTCCTGCAAAGGCTGTCTGAGGTGTTTTGTCGCTACGGATTTCCGGAGCGGCTGATTACCGACAACGCCACGTATTTCACATCAAGGTTGTTTCGTGAAGCGTGCGCGGCAATGGGTGTCAGGCAGCAAACAACATCGTGCTATCACCCCCAGTCTAACGTGACGGAGCGCCGAAATCGAGGCATAAAGCCACTGCTTGGGGCATATGCCCGGCGGCAACAAGACTGGGATGAGCACTTGAGCTCGATCTCCTTCGCTCTGCGCACAAGCGTGAATCGGTGCACGGGCTTCACGCCCGCATTCCTGATGTTCGGCAGGGAGCTGAACACACCGACGGACACGGTTCTGGCCAGGAGGTCGACCGCAGTCCCCGCGAAAGCAGCAGATGCGGCTTAGGCGCGGCGCTTGCGCGAGCGTTTGGCAGAAGCCATCAAGGAGGCGAATCGCAGCCGCGGTAAAGCCAGGGTCGACCAAAAGACGGCCTATGACCGAGCTCATCGAGACGTGGCGTACCAAGTGGGCGACACTGTCTTGAAACGTAACCACGCGCTGAGCGATGCCAGCGCAGGGTTCGCGGCCGGTCTCGCACCCAAGTGGGTAGGACCGTTCGTAGTCGCCGAGAAGATCTCGCGGCTGAATTACAAGCTGAAAGACCCGAGGTCAGGTCGAATAAGCGGCCCCATTCACGTGGGCGAGCTGAAGCAGTACTTTCCAAGAGGAGAAACTGCCGACGCTCCCACTTCGGACTCGCGAGGTCGCGAGCTAGAGGGAGGTGCGGAAGGAAGGTTCCCGACGCATCGCTACAACACCCGCAACCGGCGAGATCGCTG
Organism: Haemaphysalis longicornis; assembly: GCF_048455015.1. Taxonomy (NCBI): domain Eukaryota; kingdom Metazoa; phylum Arthropoda; class Arachnida; order Ixodida; family Ixodidae; genus Haemaphysalis; species Haemaphysalis longicornis. The sequence goes on from NW_027526203.1 coordinate 486,437,319, forward strand.
ACCGGGTCACCGCCCTCCAGCGCGCAAAGTTGTGCACAGGAAAGGTTGCCAGAGGAAGCTCCTCGCGGCGCGCCAACGAAACGCGCAGACTACGCCGTGAGGTCCGGCAATGGGTTGCACGGGGTGACTCCAGAGGGCGCCAGCCGGCAGGAAGCCACTGCTGACGCTCCCACTTCGGGCTCGCGAGGTCGCGATCTAAAGGGAGGAGGTGCGGAGGGAAGGTTCCCGACGCAACGCCCCACATCCGCGATCGGCGAGGTCGCTGACCAGGTGGGCCACCGTCTCCGGAGGGTTCAAGCCCGCACGCCCAGGGTTCGAGCGACCCTCCAACCACGACGCCACCACACCACGCCAGGCCTGCAGCGAGCCAGCCGGGCCAGCCGCCACCCCAGGGATGAACGAGAGCCCAGCTGTATGCCAAAACGACCCCGCAGCCCGTACAGCGAGTGAGCTACGCGGCGGGCCGGCTCTTGCGGTCAGCTGATCGCGCCCCCTTCTCCATGGTGGCGGAGGCGCTCGCCCGAGGTGCGCCGAGCGAAAGCCATCGCCGAGCGCTGGGCTAACTGGCCACCTGGGAGGCAGCACTACGAACGCGACCTCCAGCCCGGGTCCGGGCATCGAGGTGTTCACGGCTGAACCCGCAAGCAGCGGAAGCCGCCGGCGGTGCGGCAGGCAAGCGCCCCGTCGGCGCGGGGCGAACCGCTGCGGGAAGTGACCGCCTGGGAGCAGCCTACTGCCCGGGCCCTCTGCTCAACCGGCCCAGCCTACTTCTCCGGCGGGGCCTGCGGACCTCGGGCCGGCTGGCGAAATCAGGCCAACCGGCAGACTGTGGCGTACTATGTGGTGATTGTGGCGAACTATGTGGTGGCAGTGCGGTGCAACGCGGACGTTGGCGCAGTTGCGCATGTTCGGGATTGGACTTTCTTGAACTTGCTCAAGGAGGTGTGCCAGGCAGCGAAACGAACGGTGAGTTCATCATTCACCGGAGCCCTCGAGGTCGAGCGGCTTTGGTCAAAGGGGGGAGGGATGTGGGAATTGCGGAGCTCCGCCATCTTTGCTATCCCTCTCGGCCCGCCGCGGAGGCGAGAGGGGTGGTACCTCTCTCTCCGCGGTCGCGCGCTTCCCCTCCGGGAGGATGCCCGTGAGAGCGAGGGGGCGCGGCCGACCTCTCACGTGACAGGTTTGCCCGGAAGCTCCGGCGGCCTGGTCCGAGGCGGGCGACGGAGGTACGGCCTCTTTGGACACGAACGATCGTCGGGAGCGGCCGTAAGTACGACTCGCTCCTTTTTGGCCTTCCTTTGTCCGCCCTCGCGCCTGTCTCTCCCGCTGGCTAAGGTGGTCGGCGGTGTAGAACGACGCACCCGACGTCTCCTTTATTGCATTGCAATAAACGTCGGAGTGGGCGAATTCTGTGTCCTGTGTTCCTTGCTGTTCGCTGCCGATACGCCAAGTTGGTGATCCGCGGCGGTGTTCAGTGGAGCTAGCCTTGCGGCCGGATCTCGAGGATCGAGCTAGGCCGCCGTTAGAACCCTGGTCCCCACATTTTTCTCCGCGGTCGCGCGCTTCCCCTCCGGGAGGATGCCCGTGAGAGCGAGGGGGCGCGGCCGACCCCTCACGTGACAGGTTTGCCCGGAAGCTCCGGCGGCCTGGTCCGAGGCGGGCGACGGAGGAACGGCCTCTTTGGACACGAACGATCGTCGGGAGCGGCCGTAAGTACGACTCGCTCCTTTTTGGCCTTCCTTTGTCCGCCCTCGCGCCTGTCTCTCCCGCTGGCTAAGGTGGTCGGCGGTGTAGAACGACGCGCCCGACGTCTCCTTTATTGCATTGCAATAAACGTCGGAGTGGGCGAATTCTGTGTCCTGTGTTCCTTGCTGTTCGCTGCCGATACGCCAAGTTGGTGATCCGCGGCGGTGTTCAGTGGAGCTAGCCTTGCGGCCGGATCTCGAGGATCGAGCTAGGCCGCCGTTAGAACCCTGGTCCCCACACTGTACATATGCAAATACATTATCCAGCCCGCATAAGCGTGTGGGGGTCGCTTGTGTGAGTGGCTGGGCAGCCCAGCGAATCACAGTTTGTGATTGAACATAATAAATATACATATAGCCATTTACAACCAAGTACTAGATTTCCAACATAAGAAAACAAGCTCGATAAATAGGAACACGAGTGTGGGAACATACAAGACATGAGAAAACACTGCAATTAAGGAAGCTTCGCAACAAAGAAAATAATACAATCGTTACATAAAGGAATGCAAGCTTGGTGTTCAAACACAGTAAGAATTACAAACGGAAGAATGGGAAACTCTATGCGTCTGTGCTCAACCACTGTCGAAGCAAGCGTTTCACTGTGGTGAAGTTAGGTATATTGGGGTCAAAGTGAAGCTTATTAAAATAAAATGGAATATAGAAGCGGCGGCTTCTTTTACCGAAATTGGTGTACACACGAGGTAGGACGAATCGTTCAGTGTAGCGTAGCGGCTTTACTTTAATGTTTAATACTTTGAATGAATCATCAAAATAATATTTCATTATTACATCAAAAATACACTGCTAGTGCACAGACAACATGTCAAAGGAATACATAATTGATTGAAGATCGTAATCATGGTTTCGCGTACCATACGCAAGGTTAACGGCAATTTTATTCAATATTAGGTTTATAACTTTTAATTTGTAAGGGGAAGCAAAACCATAAACAGTCCAACCATATTTGATAATAGACTCACCTAGACATTTGTACACCATTTTTCTAACGGAAACGTCACAGCAAGACCTCAAAGAATACAAATATATACAAATCAAACGCAACCGTTTAGCCACCTCCTCAATTTGCAGACTCCAAGATAATGTGTCGTCAAAGATCAAACCAAGGTATTTAACATTGTGTACAAGATCAAGTTCAGAGCACGAACAACCGAAACATTGAGTACCATGGAGAAAAACAGAGTAAGTCGGCGCTGGGGCTTTATGCGGGCTATGAAAACATAATAACTTTGTTTTTGATGTGTTAACAAAAATACTGTTTATGTTGAACCAGTCGACCAAAACACAAATGTCCTCTTGAATAATTCGAGCTCCATCATCGTATGTGTCGCAGGCCAATGCAAGAACTGTATCATCCGCGTAAAGAAAAATTTTTGATTTCAAAGGAAGATCGCCCAGATGGTTAACATATATATTAAATAATAAAGGCCCCAGCACAGACCCCTGTGGTACTCCATGGTCTATGGGAAGCGTATTACTACTGCAATTTGAAATACGGACGCATTGAGCACGATCGGAAAAGTAATTATTAAAAAACTGCTTATACGGTCCTCTGAAACCAAAGGTATCTAATTTCCTTAGCAACGACTGGTGGGTAATTGTGTCAAATGCCTTTCTCAAATCGACGAAAAGGCAATTTACCGTTTTGTTATTATCAAAGTTGCTGCAAATGTAATCGTTAAAATCTTCCAATAAATGTGTAGTGCTTAGTCCTCTGCGAAAACCGAATTGAACAGGGTTTATTAAATCTTAGTGCAAAATGAAATCATGGACTTATACACAATTTTCTCTAAAATACACGACAAGGAGCATAAAATAGCTATCGGTTGGTAGTTATCATACAGTTTTTTAAAACCTTTATTTTGAAGGGGTCTAATCACACTGACTTTCATTTTATTCGGAATTTCATGAGTAGCCAAGATTTTATTTATTATATAGAGCAATATATTTTTCAGTTTCTCAAAGTTACAAAACAGGTCTCGAATTCTAATTCCATCAAATCCAGCTGATTTAGTTAGCGGTATCGATTTAACAACATCCCATAACTCAGACTCATTGACTGTGGGAAAATAGGCTGATTTTATATTTGATGGCGAAGTATATTCATCAAAGCGATTTGCGTTTGCGAGGTTAGTAAGTTGGTTAATTGATCGGACAAAGTGATTGTTAAGTTCATTCGCAAGTGTCACGGGAGTTATATCCGGAAATGTTTCTTGGAGCATCATATCAATGTTCTTTTTTTGCGGTCTTCCTACAATACTATTAACGACACCCCATTTTTTTCGTATGTCACGGCCGCATGCTGTAAAATGTTTAAGATGATATAATTTTTTAGCTAACCTTATTTTTGCTGTTATTTTGTTTCTAAGTTGCCGAAACTCTTCCTTTAAAAGGGTATTTTCAGGATTTCTTTGCCACTTTTTTTGCAGAATGCTTTTATATTTACAAAGCGAAATTATTTCTACATTGATCCACGGGCTAGATTTATTTCTCCGTGTAACCTGTATTTTAACCTTTGAGTCATCGTAAATATTTTCGAATGTTTCAACAAACAATCTATAAGCTTGTAAATGGTCGTAGTGTAGCAAGGAATCCCAGTTAAATAATGCGATTTTTCTGTCTACCTTTCCAGAATTTATAATAACTTTGGTATCACCTTCAACATTATCGTGTACATTATCATTTCCTAACACAGACATAGCAATAATATAATGATCAGAGACCTTTTCTTTAATTATACAGCCTAGGGCAGTTTTTTGGGGCACCCTAATATTTATATGATCAATACACGTCCTTGTGAATCGTTTGTTTAGTATTTCTTCACGTGTATATCCTTGAATCAGATTTTCGAAACCATGACTTGCCAATAATGTTAAGTAGTCAGTAACTCCTGGCTTAGATGAATTAGATGTGTCAATGTTAAAGTCGCCAACTAAAATTACCTGTTTATTGCAACTGTGTTTGATTAAGAAATCATGCAGTTCGTTAAGGAAGACAGATATATCCCTATTCGGGGGTCGGTAAACGCAACAAATCAGAAAATCTTCGCAATCTTTAGTGATAGAAACAGCAATTACCTCTGCCTCACTGAACTGGACTTTCAAACGTTCAACCAGCCAAGTGCTCCGCACAAACATTCCAATACCACCTCCTTTTCTACCTTCTCTACATAGACTAATTAACTGAAAATTGTTAAGAAATATTTGAGAGCATTCAGATTTGCTGACATTAATTTCTGTAAGAACAAGGACATCCAATGAAAGCAGTGTGCAATCAAGGTTAACCTAGAGCATACCCCAATGTTTCTGCAAACTTCTAACATTTACGTGAACTAAATGGAATACTACATTGCTACAATGCTCAGAAGCCCATTCGCGTTTTCTGTTTTCCCATTCAATGACAGATTCTAAAGTTTCAGTCATCAATTCCAACTATTTTAGACAAGTCGGCTTCACACTTAATGCGGATCAGTGACATCCCTTCATCTTTCTTAGCATATATTTTCCCATTTCGGACCCAAACGAAGCGGTACTGGTTCGCGGTAGCCTTGTTCTTTGTTAACCAATAAAGATCTTTTGTGCGAGCAGTCAGGTTTTCGTTCACGAATATCTTTTCGTCCCTCAAAAAAGTCCTTTGCTCAAGCCGTTTGTCCCTAGTGTCAAGCCTAGTGAAGCGAACTAAAATAGGCGCAACAGCATTAGATCGGGCCTTGACCCTGTGAACAGCCTCTACCTCTTCAGGACGGGGAACCGGTAGTTTCAGCTTATTAGCTAATGAACCCAGGACACCTCGGAGGTCTTCCCCGTCGGTTTCTTTAATGCCATGAATCTCAACATTATACTTGCGGGAGTACTGTTCTAGTCTATCCACTTCATTTTCAAGAAAAGAAATTCGGGCGCTTTGGTCAGCCACTTTCGTTCCAAAGTCATGTTTTCTTTGTTATGTCTTTTATTTCCGCTTTCTGTCCTTCAAGCGAACGAACAATATCGTCATATTTTGAAGAAAGCGTTTCTAAACTCGCTTCCATGTTCTGGATTGTCTCTGCCTGCTTAGCGATACTATCGTTTGTGGCTTGGTGCTTTTCTAGTTGCTCTTCCTGGTTTCTTTCAAGAGCGTTCAAACGCTGAAGAACCATATCTAGCTTTGCCATCACGTCATTCAAAGAAGGTTCGTCATCACTGCCGGTCGAGCTAGCGGCAGCGCTGTAGCCAACTCGTCCAGGCACGTGTGATTTAAGCTCACGGAAATTACAAGTTGGGCATAACCACGTGTCGAGCCCTTCCGCTGACATTGCTTTGAAACCCTTCTTTGTGACACCAGAGCATTTACCGACATGGTAGTGATTCCCGCAAGGCTTACAAGTGAGACACTGACCGCCAGGATCGACAGGCTTCATGCAAGAAAGGCAAACAACATCGTTCGACATAATGAACAAATGGTGCAGTCCGGCAGAGCCACTACCGTAAGACAAATAAGTCACAATGCCTTACCTAGGCGAGAAAACAAACGCAGTTTAGCACGGTTATCGTGCTCCGCCGGACTGCAGAAGCCGATCAGCAGGCGACGGTTTTTAAGCCTTGAAATGCCGGGTGGCTTGCGCTGACTGGCTGACATCCGGTTGACGTAAGCGCAGATAGCGTAGTGCACCCGGGCGCTTGGCTTGGCGATTCCGTGACTGTGCTTCGAAGTGGCGACAGCAACCAAACGGGAAACCTAGGCGAGAAAACAAACGCAGTTTAGCACGGTTATCGTGCTCCGCCGGACTGCAGAAGCCGATCAGCAGGCGACGGTTTTTAAGCCTTGAAATGCCGGGTGGCTTGCGCTGACTGGCTGACATCCGGTTGACGTAAGCGCAGATAGCGTGCTGCACCCGGGCGCTTGGCTTGGCGATTTCGTGACTGCTTCGAAGCGGCGACAGCAACCAAACGGGAAACCTATTTGGTTTCCCGTTTGCTGTCGGGAAACCTATTTGGTTTCCCGACAGCAACCTATATTTTACCAATTAATCCGTTCAACTGTACTTGAGCGCATTAAACCAGAAATCAAGTTCCCCAAAACTCTACATTAGACTATCTCACGCTGCAGCCTTAAATCATAACAGCCCGCTCGTATAATGCCACAATTAAAACCGCAGGTTTGAAGTGGCTACGACGACAGGCTCCAGATCTTAATCGACCAGATTTAGGGTAACTCCCCAAGGTGGAGTAAGTTTCTGCAAAGGAAAGTTTGGCATCCACCTGAATGCAGCCGTACGTCTACAAAGGAAAGCTATACAGCTTCCTCAGAAACTTCGCCACTAAAAATATTCGCCCTGGTCCACGATTCGAACCTGGGACCACCGCTTAAACGGAGCAGTCGCTCTACCAATAGAACTAACCAGGAGGCTAGTCATTTGTAGCGCGAGAGCGAATTGATCAACAACTCGAAGTGAAGGACAGGTGTTAATCGACCAGATTTAGGGGAAATCCCCAAGGTGGAGTAAGTTTCTGCAAAGCAAGGTTTGGCATCCACCTGAATGCAGCCGTACGGCTACAAAGGAAAGCTATACAGCTTTCCCAGAAACTTCGCAGTTGAAGAAAAATTCGTCCTGGTCCAGGATTTGAACCCGGGACCACCGCTCAACCGTTTCCACTGTTAGTAGTTTCCACTGTTTCCAAGTCAGCGATAACGGAGCATACAAATATTGTGCACTATTTTGCTTTTATGTTTGGCAATAAAATAAAAATTATTTCTTTGGTGTAACCGCAACATAGAAGGGCAGTACAGGCCTCTCGATGACAAAGATAACCCAATGCATGAAATTTGTCCACGCTGCTTCTAGTAAGCAGCTGGGTCACATTATCGAACTCAAGAGAAAAATAACAAAGAGAAGTGACTCTCTTGTTCATCACAGCGCTGATTGAAGCTGAACTTGACGAATGGGTGAATCGACGACATCGGTGCGCTTAGAGGTTATCGTGCGTAGTGCTTCGCTGCTGTTATGTGTCACACAAGCGGTGGTCGCGGCCGTCTTTTTATGTGATCACGCCATAAACTTGTAACATAGCAGCAGACGATAGCTTGGCGGCGGTGGCGGCCGGGAAGCGTATTCCCCAACCATATCCCGTAGGGGCCCAGGCCGACTACACCCCGTTCAAACGGCGACGTCACAGCGTGACGTCACTTTCTCTTCGTGGGGGACTTCATGCGACGTGGATTTTTTTTTTATCGTTTTGTGTGGCGGCCGATGGTTTCGCTGCGTGCGCGAGGCTGGGGCTGCGGCGCTGGGGAGCTTACGCACATTTAGTTGAAGTTAAAGGCCCAACCACATGCACCGTACTTTCGGCGTTTTCTCGCGTGGCGAGGGGGGCGCTGCGAGCGCGCCATCGTATCGGATGGGCAGCTCACCGGCTCCGACAATTTTCGTTCGGCACCCCAGAGTACCTCTTCTAACGTCCTAAAAAATCTCTCCACCGTCACCGGAAGGTGATCCGGTTCATCTGGATACCACATTTCGGCAGGTGGGCCCCTCCGACATTTTTTACGGGCGATTTATGTCTCGACCACGCCGGAGGCGTCTTTAGGCCTAACGGCCATGGCGCCTCCCGGTAGAAAGGACGGCCGGCCCAGCACCGCAGCCGCAACCGTGGCGGACACCCAAACTGGATATGATCCTCACAGCATGGTTTGGACCTCCATCCCGACTTCGGACAGCCCACCGGAGTTGCCCCAATCCTTCAAGAGCGCCGCGCTTGCTGCCGCGGTCGCTCGTCGCGAGCAGGCGAGCAACGCACTTAAAGCTGCCTCCACCGACGCTGCGTCCCTGGCCACGTCTGCCGACCCGGACGCTGACGCCTGCTCTTCAACAATTTCGCCGCCTGCGACGCGCTCCGCGGGCCCGCAGCGGGGGAACAAGAGGTTTTTGTGGCATCCTCAACCCCTGCCGAAGCCGAAAGCAACGGACTTTGTCGTTGTGCTCAAACCCCGGACTCAGCTGTCCCTCGCCAACGCTTTCCCCGAGAACGGGGCCGGTCGCGCGCTCATCGCCCACCTCGGAGCGACCGCGACACGGCTAGTCACTGTTGTGATGGTGCGGGAACAAAATCTCATCTTAGTTTACACCTCACACCCGCACATAGCGGACAAACTTATCGGTGAGTTTGCAGTTCCCTCACCCGCCGGACAGGTGCCCTTGTTTGGGTACTTGCGCGCAGACACTCATGACTCCTGTTATGGAGTAGTGACGGTGCGCAGCTCCGACACCGAAGCCGCACTTCGTGAGAGCCTTTACTGGCCTGAAGGCGAGATTCTACACGTCCGGCGACTGGGCACCTCTAATAAGGTGCGCCTCACCTTTTCCGGCAAGGTGAAGCCCAGGTACGTCTCCTACGACGCCCTGCTGATCCCGGTGCAGCCGTACAAGAAAACTGTTCCAGCCTGCGGTCGGTGTGGCTCTGTTGGACATCGACCCGACGCCTGTCCCGGCCCCAAACCTCACCTTTGTGGCATCTGCGGAAAGGCGGTGCCGCTCACGGATGGCGCCCGTGCCCCACATGAGTGTACGCCCAGGTGTGCTCTGTGTGCTGGTTCCCACGTCACCGGGGACCGGCGCTGTAAGGAACGCTACAGGGCGCCGCCACCCAAGCCATCCACTCCTCCACCGGAAGGTCAAGCCGGCCGCAAGAAGCGAAAGCGTCGACGCCCACGGAAGCCGCGGAAGTCGGGCTCTCGGGAATCGCCGCAGGGGGCTCAGCCTCCTGCCACCAACACTGATCCGCCCCCGCGCCCTGGAGCGGTGGCTATCGGGCCTTCCCGGCGAGGCCCAACTCCGGACGGACCTACGGCCAAGAAGCCTAACACAGGGCAGGCTCCTCCCGCCCCATCCAAACCGAACCAGCCATCACCTGAGCTCAAACCCGCTGCCCAGGGGGATTCATCGTGGGCCGCCCGCGTTCGGAAAGGATCCCAGGTGAGCGGCTCGGGCGGGGCAGCCTTTTCGCCCACACCCTACGTGATCTCCCAACCCAAACCGCCAACCCCTTCCACTCCCACACGGGAACAAATTGAATTCCGCAGGTTACAGGCCCAAGTTGCCTCGTTAACGCAGATGGTGGAGGCGCTTGTGAACCACTCGTCCTCACCTAATTCGGCACCACTCGGGCAGGCGCCGGAGGCGATGGATAGTTCCCCCTCCGAAGATAGGGAAACCGCTGCGAACCTCGGCCCGCTTGAGGAGCGCCTAAGCAACCTAGAGGCCCAGATGGCGTCCATAGGGACCATGATCGAGAATCGATTGGCGGCCGCCCTCCAAACCGCTTTTGACCGCATCCCGGGCAAGATAGCGGCCCAGATGTCCCAAGTCACTGTTAGCACCCGCCGTCCTAAGCTTAAGCGAGGATCTCGTTCTCAAGCATCCCGGCCCCTTTCCAAGGTGACGGAGGTAGACGAGCAGTCTAACAGTTCGACTGCGACCTCGGAAGTGAGCACCGGATCGAGCAGCGGAGCCCCTATGCAGCCCTTTGCTCTCCTGGAGGCCCCCCACACGTTTAGTTCTAACGATGGCGGGCAACGGCCCTAGATCGCGCTGCGACCGTGCAAATTCGGCTAATTTTACAATCCTACAGTGGAATTGCCGCGGATTTAAGGCACGCAATAAGCGGGCTGCTCTCCGGCTCCACTTAGAAACCTATCCGCAGTTGCCCGCGGTAGTGGCCCTTCAGGAGACGGGCGAGCACGTAGCTCTCACAAATTATACCGTGTACCAAAGGGATTCACAAACCGCACTCTGCGTACATCGAAATTACACCGCCAAACTTGCGGATCTCGACTGCGATCCGCTTTATTCGTACGTTATGGTGACTATCCTCCCGCTTAGGAAGCAAGATCCGTCCCTACACATCCTCAACATCTACAGTTCTCCCAAATTGCCTAACGTAACTTACACTGATGTGTTTACCAAAGCCCTTACGGTGGCAGGTAGGGAGCCGCTTGTCATTGTAGGGGACTTTAATGTCCCTAGTCCTCACTGGGGTTACCGTAAGGAGGAACGGCGTGGTAGAAAGTTGGCGGAACTTATTTCCACCTTGGGCCTCACTATCCAAACGGACCCCGCACACCCAACCCGCATTGGCAACTCTGTAACTCGGGACACATGTCCTGATCTCACACTTACCAAGCACATCAGGCATGCAGAATGGCTCAACACCGATGAAACCCTCGGCAGCGACCACTGCATTCTTCTCACTACAATTCGGACGCATCCCCTTACCCGTCCCCATCAACAAGCGAAACTTCCGGACTGGAACAAGTTCCGTTCGGAGTACACGACTTCGGCCCCCATAGCTCAACAAGGCTACGCCACTTGGTCTCAACACCTTGTGACGTCGCTTCGCCAAACTGAGCAGACGGTTAAGCTCTCAGAGGCCACGCCGGCGGTGGATAAACATCTACTGCATATCTTGGAGGCTCGGCGTAGCCTTGTCCGCCGTTGGCGCCGACAGAAGCATAACCGTAAGCTCAAACTCCGCATAGCAGCCCTCACTCAGGAAGCGGCCGAGTACGCGGCCCAGCTCGCTGACTCCAATTGGGTAGAACGCTGCAACAATGCCGCCAAGCATATGTCTAACCGCAGCACTTGGCGTTTCTTCAGGGCTCTCATCGACCCTAGCCAAACGCGCACAGAAACGCAAAAACATCTTCAACGTGCGCTCCACGCTTACGCGGGTGACGCAGATAAATTGGCACAGGCTCTTAGGGATAAATATATCTGTGGCCCGCATGACTCCATCGAACCGGCGTTCTCATATGCAGGCTCGGAGAACGCAGGCTTGGATCGTTGCTTTGAACTCCATGATCTGAAGGCGGCCCTGTCGAAAATGAAGCGAGGAACGGCGCCGGGTCGGGATCAAGTGACTGTTAAGCTTCTAGCCAACCTCCCAGACCCAGCATACCTTCACCTCCTCGACTACTTCAACCAAATTTGGGAGGGGCGCGAACCGCTACCAATTGATTGGAAAACGGCTCTGGTAACTTTTATTCCCAAACCGGGCAAGTCTATCAACATAGAAAATCTACGCCCCATTTCGTTAACCTCGTGTGTGGGGAAGCTTATGGAAACAATGGTTAGGGATAGGCTTTCCGATTACCTCGAGGCCCAGCACACTTTTGCCGACACTATGCACGGCTTTCGTCCACATCGCTCTGCTCAGGACATTCTCCTACAACTCCATCGTGACGTCATTGAGCCGATCGAGCATCCAAGTAACGATAAGGTAGTCCTCGCCTTAGATCTTAAGGGGGCTTTTGATAACGTTACCCACGAAATCATTCTTACCCATCTTTCCCAAACGAACTGTGGGTATAATGCTTTCAGGTACATCCGTCAGTTCCTGACTGAACGGCAGTCGTACCTCCGCATTCAAGGCAAGGAGCATGGCCCATACCCTCTGGGTACTCGAGGAACACCACAGGGAGCGGTCCTCTCTCCTCTTTTGTTCAATCTCGCCATGGCTCATCTCCCCCCACTGCTGAAGGATATCCCCGGCGTACGGCACGCTCTGTACGCCGACGATATCACGCTGTGGGCAACCCAGGGTTCCCTTGGCAGCATTGAGGCCAGCCTGCAGCATGCAGCATCGGTCGTAGATGAATACGCGCGCCGCTGCGGCCTCGAATGTTCCCCTGAAAAATCGGAGTACGTGCATCTTCGCCCCAAACCAAAAGATACGACTCAAATCGCACTTTCCTTGCGAACCGGGCCAATCCCGGAACGCGAAGAAATCCGTGTCTTGGGACTCTTCATACACAAGAGCAGGAAAGTCGACACAACCCTGCGCAAGTTACGTATGGTCGGGGATCAAGTGGGCCGCATGGTCCGTCGGGTCTCAAACAAGCGGGGGGGTCTCAGAAGCCGCGATGCTTTGCGCCTCGCCAACGCTTTCGTGACCAGTCGGATCCTATATTCGACACCCTACCTACGTTTGCGCAAATGTGATGTGCACACGCTCGAAGGCATTCTCCGCAAGATATACAAGCGCGCCCTCGACCTCCCGATCTCGACGTCTAACCAGCGTCTTGCAGATTTGGGCATGACCAACACGTACGGAGAACTCAAAGAGGCCCATCTCCATAACCAGTACCTGCGGCTTACCAAGTCGCACGCTGGGAGATGCCTCTTACAACGCCTCCACATCTCCTACACATATCAGGCAGAAGAGCGAACCCCGATCCCAGAGGACTGGCGTGGTGCGTTGGATATCCAGCCTCTACCCCAAAATATGGCTAGAGGTACTCACGAAGGCAGGCGAACTGCGCGGGTTACAGCCTTGCAAGGACGCTATGGGTCCCGGCCTGGAGTATTCTACACGGACGCGTCTGGCCCTCACCACGGGGGGTGGTACACGGCAGCCGTAATTCATCAAAACGTGCCTGTTCAAGGACTCACTTTTCGAGCACCTGACATTTCTCATGCGGAGGAAGTCGCCATAGCTCTCGCCGCAGCAGACCCCGCATCTCGGATCATTATTACCGATTCGCGGAGTGCGTGCCAAAATCTTACCAAAGGTCGCATCACCATTCGCGCTGCTCGAATCCTCAAGGGCTGTTATTATATGGACCGCCCAAATACACGTTCCGTCATCTGGACTCCAGCTCACGCAGGACTAGGTGGTAACGAGGCTGCCGATGCCTCAGCCCGCGCGCTCGATTCCCGGGACCCTCCTCGCCCTCCATCTCTTGACGATCCAGAACCTAACCCGGTCAGCTCATTTCGCGACATCACAGCGATGTACAAATTGAACAGGCTCCGATTTCCGCCTCCGGCGCCGGGCCTGACTAAGGCTGACGAGCGCTGGCTCTTACGGCTATACACTAACACGGTATTGTGCCCGGCGATACTCAAGCACTTCAATCCGGCCTTCTCCGGGGAATGCCCACACTGTGACCATCCGTTTGCGGATACTTTTCACATGGTGTGGGCATGCCCATCCAACCCGGCGGTCCCCCCAATCACGTCCCCTTCCCCCCCTACCCGTGAGAGCTGGGAGGCTGCCCTGCTCGGCTGCTCGACCTTGGAGGGCCAACGAGCCCTCGTGGCCAGGGCGCGCGCCGCCGCGGAAGCCACAGGGGTCCCGGACTAGGGACTCCTCCTAGAGTTTGTACAGGGTCGGCCCTTAAGGCTGCCCCTATCTCTCACTTGTATATAGACTTAATAAATGTTTTTCACCACCACCATCGCGTGGCGACGCGAGCTGACGCGCGATCAACGCCGATGTCTACGCTCGCCAGATATCGGCGTCGACGCAGCGCGAGAAAGCAGCGGAAAGCTGGCAGCAACGGTCGGGTTTCACGTCCTTCTCGTGCTTTGGGGTCATTTCTTTCAACAGAAGAGAATCAATTTCTTTTTAACTTGCGGTTATCGGCTGCCTCGCGACAAATTGCAAGCTATTTCTGTTCGAAAGCCCTCATTCATTCGTGACTTGTTTGGTTTTCATCGGGGAGATCGGGTATTTGCGATAGCTTTTTTTGAGTTAAATAAGGGAGCTCTGGCTACGTCGTATTAGCATGATGGGGCTTGGCTGCAAGATTGGTGCGTGACGACCAAGCCTTATCAACGCCAGAATGCTAGCGGCGCATGCCATTCCATTCGTTGCTTCCGTGGCTTGCGTAGGGAAGACCGAGGCTTCGGGATAGCTTTTCTTGACTCGTTACATCGCTTGTAGTAAGAGCATAACTGCCCTCGGATCCAAGATTGGTGCGTAAGAAACAAGCGTTACCACGGCTCAAATCCCTCAAACATGACCAAAGCAAATCACTCGACAATATTCGTTGGCAGTCTCTGTTGAGGTACCAAAGTCTTGGGACTCGCATCTTCTCCTGGCGTGGTCGAGCGGTTGCGCGCTTGTGTGCTGGCGTTTTGTTTTGAAAATCCATGGTTTTGAAAATCCATTGAAAAACCAAATCTTTGCAAAACCTCATTTTTTTGCAATGCGGGTTTCACCGGCTTTTCTTTTTTTTCAAGGCAAACAAAGGGGGGCAGAGTGCCTTGCCGTTTAACCTACAAGTGACGTTCGATGGTACCCTCAGTAGCAAGGGAGCCCCGAAGAGTGCAGAGAGTGAGAAGCGAGAACAGGTATGCAAAGGTATACTTCGTGCTTCAGCTTCCTAGCGCGTACGTCGTGCTCGCGCACGGAGCGACACCATCGACCGCCGCGAAGCAGCGCAACCACAAAAGACCAAAACAAAATTTCGACTTTACTTTAACGAGATTGCTTTACGAAACGTATAGGTACGAGAAGTTTCAAGTCCTAATCACATGGACGCGAAATCACGCGTGGAGCGAGCGTCGGCGGCGTTCGGCGGCAACGCGCAGACACGGGCACTTTCAATCGCGATTGAAGTAAATCGCGATCGAGTTTTCGAACGCGCTCGACTCACTGCCGCTGCTACAAGGCAAGTTTCAATCGCGATCGAGAAGTTGCACCGGTTGCATTCGTGTACGCCAGATGGCGCTAATAATCTACTTGCGGCCGGCGTCTGGTAACTAAGCGCGGCCGTAGGTATACGTAACTATGTAAATGTTACCGCACGCTCATTTGGGTCAAGTTATTTGACACAATTTGTGGCGTTAGTTGGGGTTGCCCCCTTCTGTGTCATTACTGAGCGGGGACTAGAGTATCGCCGCTTTCGTTTGATCGCGCTTGGAAGCCTCGATAGCGCTTGAGAAACCAGGATTGAGTTCGAGTGGGATCGAGCTCGATCGCGATTGAAACTGCCGTGTCACAGGGGCATGAGACCGGCGAAGTCACGCTATAGTGTTTTTTTTATATAGTATAGTCACGCACTAGCCGCCACGTCGGTGCGCTGCTGGACACGTCTGTATTAGACATGCCATTAGTTGAATTCATTTATGACAGTTATTGTCGATTGTTGAACTGCACTTAACAATACCATAGCCTTATAAAAAATATTTGCGGGCAAATGTAGACATCCTGCGAAATGTATTTTAAGCCATTACCGTCAAATCTGAACAAAATAAGATGGGATGATGAACGAAGACGCACTTAGCACAACTTTACTTGCTACTTGATTTAACCTTGATGTTATGTACTGACTGCAGCTTCATGAATTCAAACTGTGAGCAAAGCAAATTTCGGGGCTACCTTGATACTGAGGGTACCATCGAACGTCACTTGTAGGTTAAACGGCAAGGCACTCGGGCCCCCTTTGTTTGCCTAGAAAAAAAAAAGAAAAGCCGGTGAAACCCTCATTGCAAAAAAAACGAGGTTTTGCCAAGATTCCAAACATGGACTTTCAAAACAAAACCCCAGCACACAAGCGCGCAACCGCTCGACCACGCCAAAAGAAGACGGGGGTCCCAAGAATTTGGTACCCTAACAGAGGCTGCCAACGAATATTGTTGAGTGATTTGCTTTAGTCATGTTTGAGAGATTTGAGCCGTGGTAACGCTTGTTTCTTACGCAGCCATCTTGGATCCGAGCGCAGTTATGCTATTACTACAAGCCATGTAACGAGTCAAGAAAAGCTATCGCAAAACCTCGGTCTTCCCTACGCAAGCCACGGTAGCAGCGAA